>NC_041736.1:38477183-38780213 GCF_004115215.2 Ornithorhynchus anatinus
CTGATAGCTGCCTTTCTTCCCGCTTCATTCGTCGTGTTCTTTTTGCCCACTTTTGACCTCGCTCGCTGCTGTGCTAGGTCCTCATAGAGAAAGTCCAATATCTTGTGATTTCTCGGGAAGATGAGTTAAGACTTCTGAGGTGAGCTAACTTGAAATCAGATGGGACTGAAGCATCTCAATCGATCAATGATATTTATTGAGCGTTTGCTATATGCAGAGCAATCGGTGGTATTTTCTGAGCGCTTACTATGTGCTTGGGAGAGTACGGTACAACAGAGTTGGCAGAAGCGGCAGGGCCTAGTGAAAAGAATACAGGCCAGGGAGTCAGAGGACCTGGGTTCTAATCCCTGCTCCGCCAATTGCTTGCTATGTGACCCTGGGCAAGTCGCTTAACCTCTCTGTGACTCACTTTCCTCAACTGTAAAATGGGCATTCAATACCTGTTCTCCTTCCTACTTAGGACTGTGAGTTCCACGCAGAACAGGGACTGTATCCGACCTAATTGACTTGTACCTACCCTAGAGCTTAGAACAAGTGTTTGTCGCACAGAAAGCGCTCAGCACGTACCATAAAACAAATAAAACAAACAGACACGTTCTCTCCTCACAGTGAGCTTCCCACCTACTCCGCCCTCCCTGCTCCCCGCAGTAAGAGAGAGTGACAGGGACGGGAAGGACAAGCAAGAAGGATGACTCCATTAAACCCTGCTCTACCACATCTCTGAGCATGGCTCCTTTCTTCCTTTCATTACTTCAATTTGTTGCCTTTTGTCTCCAACCTCCTGGCTCTCAGGGCCTCTCCTAATTCTAATTTAAAAACTGCACTGTCTATCCTAGCTTTTAAAACATCCCTCTCCCTCTTAACCCTCCGCGGTCTTCACCCACTTGCCTTGGAGAGGCGGATCGCGGTCCTATTAACACTCCAAAACTTCATCCCTGTTCATGGGGCTGATGTCTAGACCCAGAATTCATTACAGAGCCAGAGCCCGGAAGATTGGCTACATTCTGGACATGTCTGTCATTCCCAGTACATCGTTCCTCAGGGGGCTTTCTTTGCAGGAGAACGATGTTTTTCATTTCGAGTTAGTGGTCATTTTATGCCCCTTGTAAAATTCATCCTTGCATCACCGGAAAGCGCTTACCCGGGCTGACCTCGAAGGCAGCGGGACGGCCTCTGTTTTAGCATGACATCTTGTTTAGCAGCTTTGAGTTTTCTTTTTGGGTCTTTTTTACCCACATGCCCCAGCTGCACGAGCTCCGCTCCCCTCCGTCAGTTTTCAGTTGCCGAACATCGTGAGTGAGAGACGGAGAGGGAGGAGATGGTAGGGGCAGATGGGGTCGGGGGAGAAGGGGCTTAATGAACTAGAGGGAGAGGGATAGAGGAAGAATGAGAGAGAAACGAGAGGGGTTGAGAGACAGAAAAAAGCAGAAAAAAAGGGAAAATAAAAGAGGAAAGGGAGTCCAAGTACTGAAAAACAGGAAGTGACTGCACATACTCAATTTTATCATAGAAACTCGCTGGGGCAGCAAATAAATATTTTTCCTCTCCAACTTCTAATGCAAATGCTAAAAGCTGTGAATCAATCAATCAATCATTCACATGCTATTTATTGAGCATCGATTGTGTTGAGAGCCCTGCACCAAGCACTTGGGGGGTACAATACAACAGACTTGATAAACACTTTTCCTGCCTACAAGGAGTCTTCTGTGTAGTAAACTCCTGTAAGGGCAAGGAATATGTCTACCAAATATGCTGTATTGCATTCTCCCAAGTGCTTAGCACACTGCTGTGCACTCAGTAAGTGCTCAGTATTTTTATTATCATTATTATAATTATATTGGTTAAGCACTTCCTACATGGCAAATTCTGTTCCAAGCACTGGGGTAAATACAAGTTAATCAGCCCCTTTCTCTCATAGGGTCCACAGTTCAAAAAGGAGAGAGAACATGTACTGAATCCCCAAATTACAGATGTGGAAACTAAAGCACAGAGAAGCTAAGAGACTTGTCTAAGGGCAACTGGCAGAGCTGGAATTAGAATGCGGGACCTCTGACTCCCATGTTCTTCCCAGTAGGCCTGCTTCTCTATAAATACTTTTCAGTGCTCTAAATGCTTCTCAATAAATACCATTGATTGATTGAGATACCATTGATTGAAGGAGTTTACCGTCTTGGAGGAGGAGACGGACATTAAAATAAATTATGGATGTGTACCTAAGTGCTGTGGGGCGAATATCAAGTGCTTAAAGGGTACGGATCCAAGTCAGCTGGTTCAGTGTTTCTGTGCTCTACCAGGGCCTCACTTCTTCCTAATCCGATCCTAAAAAATCTCCTTTGCACGTTACAGTCAGTCAGTCAGTCAGTGTTCTGTGTGCAGAACACTGTCCTGAGCACTTGGGAGAATACTATATAACAATAAACAGACTCATTCCCTACTCACAACCAGCTTATATGTGCTTCATCTGCAGGAAACACGCATAGGTTCAGTCCCCGGCATCTTCCTCGTGACCTTAGTCTCCTATGATTCCCCAAGGGCCTTGCAAAAAAGGCTCAAAATAATAATTACGGTACTTGATAAGCGCTTACTACGTGCCAAGCACTGTTCTGAGCGCTGGGGTAGATACAAGTTAATCAGGTTGGACACGGTCCCCGTCCTCCATGAGGCGCACGCTCTTAATCGACGTTTTACAGAGGAGGTAACTGAGGCCCAGAGAAATTGACTCAGCCAAGCTCACGCAACAGACATGTGGCAGAGCCAGGATTAGAACCCAGAACCTTCTGACTCTCAGGCCCTTGCTCTATCCACTAAGCCGTGCTGAGAGAAGTTACTCAATTTGCCTCTGAAACGCAGCTACCCGGGGGATGGTGTATGGCAGATGTTGAACAGCTGCACCCCTTCAGGCTTCTGCAGATTTGGGGCTCAGAAATAGAACTGAAATGCCAAGGGATCAGGGAGAGACTCACTCACAGAAATCCCCAGCCAAACAGCCTGAAGGAATCTTCGAATAGACCGCATCCTAGTCTCACTGACCCATCCCCTTCTAAACCTCCCATCTTGCGGGAGAGGGTGGTCACTGGGGGCCGCGGGCCGAGAACCGGACACGACGACGCTGGACACTGTGGAAGCGCTGGGGCCGTCGCCCCCGATAAAGTGGGGCGTGAGCTTCTCCTCCCACCCTTTGAGGACATCCATCTGGTGGACCCTAACTTTCTGAATGGGAGAAAGCGCTTCTAAAGTGGAGAAGGATGAATAGGGCCGTTCTGTAAGTGTGGCCAAGGCCGAAACGTCCGCGAGGAGGACAACTCCCAGAGGAGACAGGAGGCCCAAGCCTGAAATCTCTAAAGGCAGCACCACTGGACTGGGATCCCCATTAGGACAGTCCCTGTGTCTGCTCAGAGCACGGGCCTGGAAATCCAAGGACCTCTGATCCTCCTCCCGCTCTAGACTGTAAGCCTATTGTAGGAGGGAAACGTGTCTACCAACTCTGTTACACTGTTCTCTCCCAAGTGCTTAGTACGGTCTTCTGTACAGAGTGAGCGCTCAGTAAATACCACCGATAGATCGATTGATCCGGGTTCTAATCCTAGCTCCGCCACTTACCTGCTGTTCCACCTCGGGCAAGTCACTCAACTTCTCTGGACCTCAGTTCCCTCATCTGCAAAATGGGGGTTCAATGCCTGCAGTCCTTCCTACTCAGACGGTGAGCCCCATATGGGGTCCGATTGGCCTGTGTCTACCCCACTGCTTAGTTCGGTGCTCGGCACATAGAAAGTGCTTAACGAATACTGTTATCGTTATTATTATTACATCCACTCCAATGCTTAGCTCAGGGCTCGGCACAGAGCGAATGCTCAGCAGATAGCACAATAATTCATTATTCAGGATGACTCTTTCCTTTTGGCTCAGGCACCCGATCAGTCGACCGACAGTACGTACTGAGCGTGCTGTGTGCACAGCACTGTACTAAGCGCTTGGAAAAGTAGAACAAAACAGAACTGGTAGATGAAATCCTGGCCGACTGCAGAAAGCTATACTAGAAATATCACTTCTGCCCAAGGCACTAAGCATCTCCAGAAGTCAGAAAAAATGTTCAAGCTCTTTGGATACCCGCTTCCCCTTCCTTTTAAAAGTGTGGTAAGGGTGAGTCAGATAATGGTGCTTGCAAAGGGCTTTCGAGTTCTTTAAGAAGAATGTGGAATTACGATACGGTGATATGGCTTAGAAATCAGTGCCCATTAGAAAGAAAGTCCCTTGCGAGTAGGGCCTATCTCTCTCATTTCTACTGTATACTCTCAAGCCCATAGCATAGTGTTCTGCATACATTAGGAGCTCAATAAACCCTACTGATTGGTTGACCGATGTCTCCACACTCGCCTTTCCACTCTCGAACAACAGCAAAAATGGCTCTTTTGACGCCGAAGAACTCAAGACCCAGAGCATGAATCACGGAGGCAGGAATGAAACCAAAACATTCTAATCCTTTCCAAGCACATTCTGGAACTCCTCTGGCCCTTTCCTTTATCAGCTGCTTGAGGTGAGTTTGAAACTCCTGGATTTAGAGCTGGAGGCTTTTTCAGGAATCTTGTCGTCTTCAAACTCCAGCCCGACTCCCTGCTGATGACTCTGAGTAATCATAATTATGGTACTTGTGAAGCACTTAGGGAACTTCTAATGCTGGGGTAGATAAAAGTCGGTCAGGTTGGAAACAGTCCCTGTTCCACTTGGGCTTCACAGTCTCCAAAGGAGGCAGAATAGGTACCGAATCCCCAATTTACAGATGAGGAAACCGTAGGCCTAGAGTAGTGAAGCGATGCTCAGGTCACACAGCAGAAAATCAGAGGAGCCGGGATTAGAACCCAGCTCCGCTGACTCCCGGGCCTAGGCTCTTTCCACTAGGCCACGCTGCTTCTCCTATAACTCCATCTCCTCAGTCTTGCATCCTACAGTCCGCGGCCAAGGATAGCCATCGTTCCGGGTCAGATTTCAACGTGGAGGATTTTCACACGCTAGACACGAAAGCAATCCATCATCCAGTAGCCATAGCAACAGCCATCCCCTAACAGATGCAGCGGGATGTGAGCGGAGTAGAGACGGATCGGGAAGCCGACGTAAAAACACCCGACGTGGAGGAAGGATTGGCTGACGCTCGGATGAGCTGTGGCTTAGGCTTCCCCTCCCCCTTCCCACCCCCTGAAATCCGCAGTCATCCGTCATCCGCTCTGAAAGCGGTCAGCATCTGGGCCTTTACCGATAACTGGGCAGAGGGGAACGGTAAAACCGAAACTCTTGAATGCCGAAGCAACACCCCGAGATCCCGGGCTGGTTGTTGTGCACCTGAGAACTTTTTCAATAGAAAAAAATCAATCTGTCACTGGCATCGATCGAGCGTCTAGTCAGTCAGGCAGTCGACAGCATTTACCGAGCACTTACTCTGTGCCGAGCACTGCACTAAGCCCTTGGGAGAGTACAGTGGAACAATAAACAGACACGCTCCGGGCCCACACGAGCTTACGCTCTACAGGAGAGGTAGACGTTAATATGAATGGATAGATCGTACTTTCCGAGCGCTTAGAAATAATAATAATGTTGGTATTTGTTAAGCGCTTACTATGTGCAGAGCACTGTTCTAAGCGCTAGGGTAGTAGATACAGGGTGATCACGCTGTCCCACGTGAGGCTCACAGTTAATCCCCATTTTACACACGAGGTAACTGAGGCGCCGAGAAGTGAAGTGACTGGCCCACAGTCACCCGGCTGCCAAGTGGCAGAGCCGGGATTCGAACCCATGACCTCTGACTCTCCAGCCCGGGCTCTTTCCACTGAGCCACACTGCTTCTCTAGTGCTCTGCACACAGTAAGTACTCAATAGATGTGACTGAATGAATGAATACATACATAAGTGCTGCGGGGCTGGGAAGGGGGATGAATAAAGGGAAAGAGGTCAGCGTGGCTCGGTGGAAGGAGCCCGGGCTTTGGAGTCAGAGGTCATGAGTTCAAATCCCAGCTCCGCCACTTGTCAGCTGTGTGACCGTGGGCGAGTCACTTCACTTCTCTGTGCCTCAGATACCTCCTCTGTAAAATGGGGATGAAGACGGCGAGCCCCACGTGGGACGTCCTGATTCCCCTGTGTCTACCCCAGCGCTTAGAACGGTGCCCTGCACGTAGTAAGCGCTTAACAAATACCAACGTTATTAGAGGAGCAAAACGCGTGGGCTTGGTTGTAGTAGGAGGGCAGCGAGGTAAGGTAGGAGGGGGCAAGTTGATTAGAAGGCTTTAAAGCCAATGGTGAGGAGTTTCTGATGGAGGCAAAGGGTGCAGGGCACTCTACTAAGCGCTTGAGAGAATACAATATTACAGAATTGGGAGACAATAACAAAGGGTTTGCCTGGGTCTAGGGGCCAGTTGTAATCACAGAAGATAAAACGGTGCTGCAGAGAGAGGACCAGGAGTTCCGGGAAGCTGCCCAAGAGCATTGCACCGCCCCAGCGCACCTTGCTCCATCAATCAACCGATCCGTCAGTGGTATTTAGTGAGAGCTTACCGTGTTCAGAGCACTGTAATAAGCGCCGGGGAGGGTACAATACAACAGAGTTGGGAAACACGTTCCCCAGCCACAGCGAGCTTACATGTTGGAAAAACGAAGGGGGAAACTGTAACCAGAGGTGGATCGGGAAGTCAACCAAGAGTGATAAGAGTGAAGCAGATGACTCCGGTCCTTCGTCCAACCCTCCTCTCTCTCTGGCCCTACCTCGGGATTGAACTCCCCACCCTGGGTTGGAAGTAACTTCCCCAGGTTCCTGACGTCCCGTAGGTCAGACACCACAGTCCCAAAGACCCCTAGAGAGACGGCTCAGTTCTGAGCTGTAGGGGCAGGAGACAGTGACCTGCAGGGTCTCCAGTCCAAATTGGATCCCCGGTCCAGGAGAATGGAATCCGACCCAGGCTGGCCGACTCAAAATCGGGGCCTCTGAGACGGCTCCATGGATGGGGCTGAGGGCAAGAAACGGGCTTCGAAAAACTGTTCAGAGGGTTGAGATGAGGAAACTGAGGCCTGAAAAGTTGTGACTTTTTTAAAAGTTTGCTAATTGTTAGAGCGCTTACTATGTGCCAGACACATAGCGCAGCTTCTAAGTGCTGATTTAGACACGTGATAATCAGGCTGGGACAAAGTCCCTGCCCGTTGTTGGGCAGGGACTGTCTCTATCTGTTGCTGAATTGTACATACCAAGCACTTAGCACGGTGCTCTGTATACAGTAAGCACTCAATAAATACGATTGAATGAGTGAAAGTCCATGGACACAATCTTAATCCCTATTTTGCAGATGAGGGAACAGAGTCACAGAAAAGTGACTTGCCCAAGGTCACACTGTAGGCAAGCGGCGGAGTCTCTGACTCCCTTTTTTTCCACCCTCCTGCTGCTATCGGTTGAATCGATTTGTTTTCCTCCTATGCCCACCGTATACAGTGTACAGCCCAAGACTTTCATTTCTATTGCACTCTTCCAACTTCCTAACATTGTGCTCTCCACGCAGCAGGGGCTCAATAAACATAATGAATGGATTGATCCATCGACTCCCACCCTGTCCTCAACCCAAACTCTGTCTCCATATGGCAAGACGTGGTCCCAACTCGCTGTGATAACTGAGACGAGTTTCACCCAGGTGAGAAAAGGCTCCCACAGGGATGTCTAGGGAAACCTGGAACCCGAGCGGGGGACCGCCACTCTTTTCTTTTGGAACCGTTTGTGTATCTTCCTGCTTCCTCCAAAACAACTCATCCCAGCTGGGTCATAAATAAGGGAACAATAGCTCCATATTTATAGTCTCTGTGAATCACTGGTGACTAATTTTTCCCATTTTGTCACCCCAGACATTTTTTCCCTTCCAAACTCTCTGTATACGGATGACACGGGCCAGGCAGCCCATCGTACCCATGTAAATGTTCAGTTAGCAGAAAAAAAGGACGCATGTTTTTCTTAGGAGAGGGAGGAGGGGCTGGCCGGTCTGAACTCAAACTGTAAATGTTCGCTGATTTCTTTTCAAATGGTGATGTTTTGAAAGCTCCCACCCTTGGGGAGATTCAATCATAGGAGAGGCAGCATAGCCTAGCGGGTAGAGCAGGGGCCCAGGACCCGGTTTCTAATCTCAGCTCCGGCACTTGTCCGCTGTGTGGCCTGGGTAAGTCAATTCACTTCTCCGTATCTCAGTTATGTGTAAAATGGGGATTGAGAATGGGAGCCCCATGTGGGACACAGACCGTGTCCAACCTTGTATCTACCCCAGGGCTTAGCACATTTCCTGGCACATAATAAGTGCTTAACGAATACCATAAAAAAACCCAACATTATCAGCATGTGATTTCAGCCGGAATGAAGGGCTGGCAAGTTCTCATCTTTGCCATTTGGTTTGGAAGTCCCCTTGAATGAACCGAGCTCTCTCCTACTTTCTGAATATACAGTAGATGTTCATCCTGTTGTTGACCATCTCGAAGCACATCCAGACATTCCTAAAGAATGCTAATCCCCGCTAACCCTCTAGACCTTAAGCTCCTTGTGGGCAGGGAACATGTCTGTTGATGGTTATATTGTACTCTTCCTGGTGCTTAGTACAGTGCTGTGCACAGGGTAAGCACTCAATAAACACAGTGGAATGAATGAATGAACGAACGGGAGGCCGGATCCCACACTGGATTGTCAATCTCTGCCTGTTTACTTTTCTGCCTGAAAATACTCTCCGGGTGCTTCCAGAAATAGAAGAGAAGAGAGAGGAAAGGGAAATTGGGGTGGAGCAAAGTGTCTTCCTCCCTTCCCCTCCCTTAAAGTTGGAAATACATTTGTCATTTGAGAAATTTTTTAAATTACCTGATTTCACTGCTCCTTTCTTGGAACATCTCTGAGGAGAATAGAAGAGACTGGCAACCTTATCATAATCATCAACATCATCAAAATTATCTCTTCCAAGAAACCTTCCCTGACTAACCTCTCATCGCCCCACTTTATTCTCCCTCCCTCCTGCATCCTCTATGCACTTGGGTCTGTACCCCCTAAGCACTTGGATACACCATCTCCTCCCCAGAGCACTTCTGGACATCCCCTTATTAATAATATTAATAATAATAATGGTATTTGCTAAGCCCTTACTATGTGTCAAGCACTTACTATGTGTCAAGCACTGTTCTAAGTGCTTGGGGTAGATTCAGGGTAATGGGGTTGGATACAGTCCCTGTCTCACATGGGGCTCACTGCCTTAACCCCCATTTTACAGATGAGATCACTGAGGCACAGAGAAGTGGAGTGACTCTTCCCCTTTCTGTAATGTATTCTAACATCTGTCTCCCCCACTAGGCGGTAAGCTCTTCCAGGGCCGGGATTGTGTCTACCTTAGAAGCAGCATGTCATAGTGTAAAGAGCATGGAGTCGGAGGGCCTGGGTTCTAATCTCGGGTCCTCTGATTGTCTGCTGTGTAACCTTGGGCAAGTCACTTCCCTCCCCGTGCTTCAATTTGTTCATCTGTACAGAGACTGCGTCCCACCCAATTATCTTGTGTCTACCCCAGTGCTTAGTACATTTCTAGCACAAGAAGCACATAACAAATACCACAATTATTATTATTATTACCAACTCTATTGCACTGCACTCTCCCAAGCACCTTGTACAGTGCTCTGCACATAGTGAGCATTCAGTAAAGGCCATCGACGGCTTGATCATCATCATCACCAACGTATTAATGATTTTCAGGTGGGTGAGCTAGGCGAAGTGACCCGCTGCCTCACCGACTAGCAGTGGACCAAGAAACAGCACCGTAGGATGTGGAGTCTGCTTGAATTCAACTTCCCACCACAAGCGAACCATCCCGAGTCCTCTGCTCGAACCTTCATTTCTGGTTTGCCCGACTGAATTCGATGTGCCTGTGAGAGATTCATTCCCATCCTGACCCGTTGTCGGCCGAGTCTCCTGAATTCTCACACCATTCTCCCATTTATAGTCCACAGGAACGTTTTGGAGCCTTGTTAAACCACGTCCGAAGTGGTTTCTCTTCCCATCCTGCCCCACTTCCCGCCCTTCCCCTTTCCTTTCCTCCTCTTTGCCCTTCTTCCCTGCGTCGTCGTTGTCCTCCTCCCCCTCCCAGTTGGGTGTACTGGGCTCAAATATCCCACTGCCTTTGCCACATTCATATTTAATACTAATCACTCCCCTTTCAGTTCGGCCTCTCCTGGTTTGTGTTTCCGTGGACTGCATTCTTCTCTTATCCTACCAAAGACTCCATTACTCATGCATTTCCCAGATTATCTGTTACATTTCCCCGAGGAATTCATTTCCATGGTATTTCTAACAAATTCATTCCATTCTTTTTTAAATGCACATTGCCGAGGGAGAGAATGTCTGAGGAGCTGCCTCGACTGGGAATCATGACAGATCTGAAGCAAGTTGTTTCTCAGAATGTGAGCCGTGAAATAAAAATGTCTGGAAATAGAGAGAGGAAGAAAGAGAGAAGGGGAAAGAGAGAGAAAGACAGAGACAGAGGCAGAGACAGAGAGGTGAAACAAGAAGAACGGGAGCGTTCGCAAGATTGACTGTCGCAGAGCGGTGGTGTTGGCAAGAAAGAGCAACAGGCAGGAAGCTGTGAGCAGTTGTGAGCATATGACAGAGATAGTGAGTAAGTGTGTGTATGTGTGTTTGTGTGTGTGAGGCTCGGAGGAGTGGGTGCAGAAGAAAAGAGCCAGGTGAGGAAGAGTGGCTTAGAGTGTGCCAGAGATACAGGTCTCATTCAGGGAAGGAGCGTGGCCTAGTGGATAGAGCGTAGGCACGGGAGTCAGAGGACCTGGATTCTAATCCCGGCTCCACCACTTGTCTGCTGTGTGAACTCGGGCAGGTGACTTAACATATCTGGGCCTCAGTTTCCTCATCTGTAAAATGGGGACTTATACTGCTCTCCCTCCTACTTAGACTGTCACCCCCATGTAGGATAGGGACTGTGTCCGATCTGATTAACCCGGAGCTACCCTAGCGCTTAGGACAGTACTGGATATATAGTAAGCGCTAAACGAATAGCATAATAAAATAAAATAGGAATTCAGTCTTTCTGCCCTGCTCACCATCGGCTTGACAAACTGTTTAAAGCCATTTCTGCCGCCCTCAAAATTCTCTCACCCCATCAGAGGTGACAAGCCGATGGGAGATGCAGACTGGGGTGTTTCCCAGCCCCTGCCTCTGAGCGGGCCAACTCCCCGAGGCAGAGAAGGATACCAGAGTTCACAGTCCCCACCGGGAACGAGGACTCGGGGCCAGGGGCAGCCCACTCCCAACTCTGCATATCTGCCGTGTGACTTTGGGCAAGTCACTTAAATTATCTGGGCCTCAGTTACCTCATCTGTAAAATGGGGACTACGAGTTTGAGCCCCATGTGGGACAAGGACTGCATCCAGCCATAAACTTGTATCTACCCCAGAGCTTAGTACAGTGTTCGGCACATAGTCATCATTATTATTATTATTTCTTTTGTCATTATTACGAGGGCAAGAGGGCAAGGACAAGCTCAGCTGGTTCCTTCAGGCCAACCTGCCTGGGCTTTCCTAGCTCTTATCATTCAATCGATCAATCATTGGTATTCATAGAGTCCTTATTCATTCATTCGATAGTATTTATTGAGCGCTTACTATGTGCAGAGCACTGTACTAAGCGTTTGGAATGTACAAATCGGTAACAGATAGAGACAGACCCTGCCCTTTGACGGGCTTACGGTCTAATCGGGGGAGAATCTTATTATGTACAGAGGACTGTACTAAATGCTTGGAAGAGTACAGTACGAAAGAATTAGCAGACACATTCGCCGCCCATAGCGCGCTTACGGTCTAGAGGGGGAAACTGACAGTAATACGACTAAATAAGTAATTTTTTAATATACAGTTTAAAGATAATGTACGTAAGTACTGAGGGAGTTAGGGCGAATATCAAATGTCCAAAGGTCACAGATCCAAGTGCATAGATGACGTGGAAGGGAGAGTAAGGCAGGGAAAAGAAGGCTTAATCGGAGACCGCCTCTTGGAGACAAGGCGACCTTATCGATGCTTTGAAGGTGGAGAGAGTGGTGGTCTGGCGTATATGGAGTCAGTCTATAAACAGTAATCCTTCTCAGTGCTGCGTTTTCTTGAGATTCCGGAACTGATCTGGAGATTCAGTGGAGTTCTAGGGTGGACTTGGGGGTATCCTAGGCTGAACAGAGCCACGAGATCTACCCCGGTATGGGCTTGATCCATTGGTTCTGGGCTTAGAGAGTGTCCAGTCTTCAAGAGTTGGGAAAGAGAGGAATACAGTGAGAGCCAGCAGGTGACTCACCCCACCGTAACCACTTCCCTAGGAGACTAGCACCATAGTTAGCTTCTCGAAAGCTTTCATGGCCTGGGTCGTTGCAGCAACTTTGCCTTTTCACACCGTTAGACTGTATTCTCTTTTTCAAATGCCAGGAAAACCTTCCCAGAGATCAGAGAGAAAAATCTGAGATGATAAATTTCCGTTCACAGTCACAATCTTATGCCATACGTCAAGCATCCTTACTATCTGTTCTGTAATTGTAGGAGATTGGATATGGTAGTGTGCAGCAAGCTGTCTCCTTCTCCTCCTCCTTCTCCTCCTCCTCTATATCTGGAAAACTGAGAAAGAGCCAGTTATATGTGACCTGTGACCTTTGGACATTTGATATCCTCCCCGGCCCCAACCCCACAGCACTTTCGTACATATCTTTAAATGATATATTAGAAGTTCCTTATTTATTCATATTGATGTCTGTCTTCCCCTCTAGACTGTGAGCTTGTGGTGGGCAGGGGACGGGTCTGCTAATTCTGTTGTGTTATGTGCTCCCTAGTGCTTAGGACAGTGCTCTATTCATAAAAAATGCTCAATAAACGTCACCGATTGATCTGCAGCGTTCCCAAGCCTGTTGCCCTGCCTCGGAGAAACAATATCTTAATTGGAGTCCGAGGTTGGGTCACCATTAACTAGTTATCTGGATATTTCAAGATCTTGCAAGTAGACTTGAACCTCAGTTAATGTCTGGTTGGCATTAGAGGAGCAAAGACAATACCTGAAGTGGAGTTGGTCACCGCTAACTAATTATCTGGACATTTCAAGACCCTGCAAGTAGACTTGAACCTCAGTTAACTCAAGAGAAACAATAGTACAGAATGGTTGGATTATAATGATATGAACTGCGATATTCATTAAGCACCTATTACATGTCAAGCACTGTACTGAGCCCTAGCATAGATACAAGATAATCAGGTCAGACCCAGTCCCTGTCCCCCATGGGGCTCACAGTCTAAAGGGAAGGGAGAGCAGGTATCGGATCCCCATTTAACAGATAAGGAAACTGAGGCAGAGAAAATTGAAGTGAATTGCCCAAGGTCACACAACAGGCAAGTGGTGGAGCCAAGGTTAGAACCCAGACCCTCTGACTCCCCACTAGGAGCCCACGCTCTCCCCACTAGGTTATGCTGCTTCGAATTTCCCGGAGTAGAACCGTGCTCGGCACCGTTCCCTTTCAGAAGCACCCAGAAAATGACCTTTCCCCTTTGGGCCTCCAAACCCATTCCGCCAAGGCGGGTTTTACGGCTTGTCCTCGAGGAAAGCTGGCTTCGAGAAGCCTGCCTCTCTGCCCGGAGAGCAGAGACTTGGCGGGGCCACTTTTACACGTTACTATTATATTTTTTAATGAGCTTTTCGCTCAAGTTATAAAACAGCGAATGACAGGACCATAAAGACATAGGACCGTGAGAGTGGAATGAAGCCCTGCCACATGTCCCTGATTCTTAGGCCCCTCCTCCAGATTCCTAAGTGTCCACGACCACCAGTGGATCAATCGATCGATCGTGGAAAGAGCACTAAAGAGTGGATAATAAATCAATCGATCAGTAAATCAATCAGTGGCATTTCTTGAACCCTAATGATGTAGAGGGCACCGGTCTTAGCCTGTGGGAGAGTATAATACAACTCCTGTCCACAAGGACCTTACAGTCCAGAGGGGGAGACAGATATTAATATAAATAAGCACATATTTTTAATGGTATTTAAGTGCATGTAATGTCCTAGGCGCTGTACTAAGAGCTGGGGTAGATACAAGATTATCAGGCTGGACACAGTCCATGTTCCACATGGGGCTGACAGTCTTAATCTCCATTCTATTGATGAGGTAACTAAGGCACAGATAAACGAACCCAATTGCCCGAAGTCACACAACAGACAAGTGGCAGAGCTAAGATTAGAACCCAGGTCCTCTGACTCCCAGGCCCGTGCCCTTTCTGCTATGCCATGCTGCTTCTCTAATATTAAATAAATAAATAAATAAATTAATAAATAAATAAGAAGTTCCCTCCCCCGACCCTGTTCGTGTCCTTCCATGTATTCAGTTCAGACGTGTAGAGACCAGGAAATGTCCAGTGCCCTAACAGTGCTCACTGAGCAGCACCACTGAAGCACCGAAAGGGAAGTCCAGTCATAATCAAGTCGGGCTTACTAAGGCAAAGGTGTGTCAGGTAGAGCCCGGAGCCTCAGTGAGTGGTTCCAATCTGTGGGATATCCTCTCACCGGAACGCCGAGCCTTCCCTTCATTTGAACTTTGCCTGTTTACTCCCGTTTTGCAGAGAAGCCGGGTCACTTGCGATTCCAAGGGAGCCGACGTCTACGGAGGCATCGAGGATGGTGTCCGGAACCGAGGACGAAGCACTCAATCCCCTTGCCCTTTCCTACCTCGCCTGGCTGCTCTCTTACTACAACCCAGCCTGCACACTTTGCTCCTCTAGTGCCAACCTACTAATTGCACCTCGATCTCGTCCATCTCGCCGCCGACCTCTCACCCACATCTTGCCTCTGGCCTGGAACGTCCTCCCTCTTCATATCTGACAGACAATTACTCTCTTCACCTCTGAAGCCTTACTGAAGGCACATCTCCTCCAAGGGGCCTTACCGGACTACGGCTTATTTCCTTTTTCAACCCCAGAGCACTTACGTGCATATCTCTAATTTATTTATATTAATGTCTGTCTTCCCCTCTAGATTGTAATCTTGTTGCGGGCAGGGAATGTGTCTTTTATATTATTGTATTGTACTCTCCCAGGCACTTGAGTGCTCAATAAATACGATTGATTGATTGAGGATACAAAGTCACAGCCCTCTACAGTCACTTGCTGCACCAGTCAATCAGTCAGTCAGTCAGTTGTACTTACTGAGCACTTATCGTGTGTAGAGGACTGCTCTAAGCGCTTGGGAGAGTTCAATATGACAATAAACAGATACAATTCCCTGCCCACAACGAGCTTACGGTCTAGAGGGAGAGAGAGACGTTAACATAAATTACAGATATGTACATAAGTGCTGCGGGGCTGGGAGGGGGGATGAATAAAGGGAGCAAATGAGAGAAGAGGAAAGGAGGGCTTAGTCAGGGAAGGCCTCTTGGAGGAGATGTGCCTGCAGTAAGACTTTGAAGCCAGGGGTGTGGGGGAGTAATTTTCTGTCGGATATGAGAAGGGAGGACATTCCAGGCCAGAGGCAGGATGTGGGTGAGGGGTTGGCGGCGTCCAGCTTACTCCCCCTGTGGCTTTTTTCTCCCTAAGCAGAAAACAACACGTCGGCCTCTAGTCAGCGGCTCTCCTCGACCCCGACCTATGTACCGCTGGTCTCCAACGGAAAAGGGGCCCCGCCAATGACTCCCTTCTCAAAGCCATTAGCGGGAGTAGAGCCGGCAAACAGCCGGGCCAGAGGGCAGGCCTGTCACCCAGCGCTGGGTCGGCGGGTGGGGGTCCTCGTCCTCCTGCCAGTGAGCCCAGAGAGAATTTCTCAAGCGGCCCGGATGGCGACAAACAGGCAGAGAATGACATGACAGATGCCAGACATTCTTTCCAAACCACAGTCGCTTCTAACCCATCCCAGCGATGCCTCCGGCTGCCTCGGTACACGAGCCCCTGCCGCTCGGGCTCGATTCCCGAGGAAGCCAAGTCTGAACAAACCTCTTGTCTCTCGGGATGTCCTCGGGCATTCCGGATTGAGCTGACGGAGAATGGGACTCAAAGAAAGAAAGGGATTTACCCAAGTCCACAGAGTGGGCTCTGTTCTTCCCACTGCCCCGGCATTGAGAACTGCCATCCTCTGTTCAGACAGATGAGGCTTAATCGAGGTCTCTCAGAGTAGAGAATTCTCAAGAGGTCATCTGATCCAGCCCTCTGTCCTCAAATTGGAGAATATTTAACTCTTCAGTGTAGCTGGTGTACCCACTTCTAATTTTTTTTTTTTTTTGCACGATGTCCAGTACCTTTCTGTCATCTTGTTCATTTGAGTACATCCTCCCAGCATTTTTGGAGCAGGGGAAGGAGAGCCAAGCTGAACACAAATAGATTGCGAGGCGTAAGTGCTTAGTACAGTACTTTGCGCACAGTAAGCGCTCAGTAAGATTGAATGAATGAATGAATGAATGAGAGAGAGAGAGTAAATGGCTTGTGATGACTCCTGGGGGCTGATTCTTCTTCTAGGTGTTAGGGGAGCAAACCAGTGGGAGGGCATGTAATCGATCAATCAGTGGCATTTATTGAACAGTTGCCGCATGCAGAGCCGTGTAAAAAGCACTCAGGAGAGTACAGTGCAACAGAGTTCATTCATTCATTCAATAGTACTTATTGAGCGCTTACTACGTGCAGAGCACTGTACTAAGCGCTTGGAATGTACAGAGTTGGTAGACGAGTTCCATGCCCACAAAGAGCTTACAGTCTAAAGGAACGCAGCCTTGGCCAGAAGCTCTTCACCTCCCTTCTCCACAGTCACTGGGTCAGTCAATTGTATTTACTGAGCGCTTACTGGGTGCAGAGCACTGTACTAAGTGTTTGGGGGAGTATAATAAAACAGACACCTTTCCTGCCCTCAACAAACTTACAGTCTGGAGGGGAGACAGACATTAATATAAATAAATACATTTCAGACCTGTACATAAGGGCTGTGGGGCTGGGAGGGGAGGCTGAATAAAGGGAGAAGTGCCCTGGGCTATGCAGTCAGGAAAGGGCTTTGTCCTGGGGTGGATTCCTAGCCACCTGGAATGGACCATATAGACTGTAAGGCCCTTGGGTAACAGAGAATTGTCTACCAAATCTGTTGTATTGTCCTCTCCCAAGTGCCTAGGACAGTGCTCTGCTCAATAAATGAATACATATATATATATAAAAATAAATATATATAAAATAAATAAATAAAGCAGTACCTGCTCGATAAATACAAACCGATTGATTGATTGGCCCACCCGCTGTAGCACTGGGGGGATACTGCCCTCAGTCGCTGCCAATCATAATAATCTGTGCTTTCTGGGAGCCAGGTACTAAGCCCTGGAGTGGATACAAGTAAATTGGGTTGGATACGGTCCCTGTCCCACAAGGGGCTCACCGTCTTAATCCCCATTTTACAGATGAAGTAACTGAAACCTAGAGAAGTGAAGTGACCTGCCCAGGGTCACACAGTGGACAGGTGGTGGAGCTGGGATTCGAATCCAGGTCCTTCGGACTCTCAGGCCCATGCTCTATCCACTAGGCCATGCTGTTTCTCATCCACTCCCATGACCTGGGTGAGATTGTAGGAAAGGCTGAAATGGATCCTCTTTCTGACCAGTTTTAGAGGTTGAACTCAAGCAATGTGTGGGCCCTGGATGCCCCCATTGGAAAAGGGGGTGAAATATTAATAGGCACAGATGGGTTCCACTCAGTCTCCAGCCTCAGCATCCACCAGTCCCTTGGGGTTCGTAGGAATCCCCTCATCCCTAGTCTATTCCACCTGAGTGTTAATTCAACCGATGGAGGTTTTCCAAGGAAAAACGTTTCAATTCACACATACTGGGATATTTGTTAAGCGCTTACGATGGCCAAGTGCCGGAGTAGGTTCAGTACAAGCCTCAGGGGGCTCTACCGGGGAGGGGGAACAGGTATTTAACCCCCATTTTACAGATGAGGAGACGGAGGCGCAGTGAAGTTAAAGCAACGTCATCCAGGGTTACACAACAGTCAGGTGGCTAGAGCTGGGATTGGATTCCGATCTGAGTTCTGTGCTTCTTCCACTAGGCTACGCCGCTTCTCGAGAGTCCACGACACTTCCAATTTTGAAGGGGTTAAGAAGCACCTCACCTTGCCATAGGGTCAGTGAAAACTCCAACTCTCCGGCTGCTGCATCCGTTGCGGCGAAGAATGCTGTGGTCCCCGCCTCACAGGGGCTTGTAAACCCGGAAGAAAATAAAGGAATACTCTGCAGGAAAACAGTAATGCGACTGCCATAAAAAGCCATCCTGAGGCCTTGTTGTCTCACTCCAGCTCTTCCTGGCCTTATGTAATTTCCCAGTTTTCTCGTGGGCTATTAAATAGAGAGGTCACTGTGAACTCCAAGGATCAAAGGATAGATAATGGGTCTCTGTTAGAAATGAACTCATCTCGCTTGAACTGAAGAAGGTGCATTCAGAATATGAGAAGTCATCTGGCAGTCTTTAATGTTGAATTCTTTCCCTGCTTTTTTTTTTTAAATGGCATTTGTTAAGTGCTTACTCTGTGCCAGGCATTGTACTAAGCTCTGGAATAGCTACAAGCTAATCAGTTTGGACATAGTCCCTGTCCCACCTGGGGCTCACAGTCTTAATCCCCATTATACAGATGAGGTCCCTGAGGCACAGAGAAGTTAAGAAACTTTACCAGGGTCCCACAGCAGACAAGTGGAAGATCCGGGATTAGAATCCACGCCCTTCTACCAGGTCCATGCTCTATCCACTGGGCCATGCTGCTTCTTCATTTCCCTTTTTCGCGAGCCCCTGCTCTCAAATGGAGGGGGATTCTCCATTCCTCGCCTTCCAATTTGGAGACCGAAAGTACCACACTCTCCCAGGTGCTCTGCACACAGTAAGTGCTCAATAAAGAGCACTGATTGATGGATTGATGGGCTCAGAGAAACCTCGAGATTCTTCAACTCGATCCCTAAATCTGGACTACCAACTCTGTTATATTATACTGTTGTACTCTCCCAAGCGCGTAGTAAAGTGCTCCGCACACGGTAATTGCTCAATAAATACGACTGATCGATTGATTGACGTTTCTCTGCCTCCCTGACCTCCCCTCCCACGTCCTGAGAGAGATGGAATTGTATTCTCTTGGAGTTTGTTTTTTCTGTCCAATTTCTTCCCATACCCCTGCCCCGGAGTGTGGCCAGGGCTCTTGGTGAGAAGCACCTGAAAACTAAGTGGGACACACACTCTTTCTGTGGGATTGTGTAACAAGCTGAATCCATGAGGTAGGAAATGATACTTCAATCTTCCTACCACCAGGTGAGGGAAGGAAATTAACTGGTGAAAGTGTCTGTAGACGGTAAATTTAGTGCATTTATTTAATGCACTGTGATCCCTCCCCTCAAAGGGCTTCCATTCCATACGCCCGCAGAGACTCACATTTGCCAGTTAGACACAGGGTAGGAGAGGAAGGTGAAGGGGGTGTGATCTAGGGCAAGGCACTTAACTTCTCGGTGCCTCAGTTACCTCATCTGTAAAATGGGGATTAAGACTGCCAGCCATAAGGGCCGGGGACTGTGTCCAATCCGATTTGCTGTATCCGCTCCAGAGTTTAGTACAGTGCCTGGCACATAGTAAGCACTTAACAAATACCATAAAGGAGACTAAAGAGATCAGAGTGATCCAAAAGGTCATCCGAAAATAACTTCTTAAATGGAAAGTTTCTCTGTTTCTGCCATAAATACAGATTTTCTTCCTCAGCTCCCTTCAGATCAGCATGGCAAAAATCTGTGAAACGGGACCCGACAGAAATAATCTCCTCTGGGTCCGCAAATTGCAGGTTTTGGCCAGGGGACAGGGTGTCTTCAACTGTCCACACACAGGCAGAAAAGGAGTAGACTATCTGACAGACACGGCTCCAGAGGAGACACAAATTCTTTCTCTTTTGCCAAAAAAAGTTGAAGAAATTCAGGTCCCTGCCAAGAAGTTCGACTGTGTCATGACAATGGGATTTTAAAGCTGTTATTTGGCCAGAAGCTGGAATTTGCAAATGAAAAACAACTCAGCTCTCTTTACTCCCCCCCCCCCCCCCCACCCAGCCCTCCCCAGCTTGCTTTCTTTAATCTCTCCACATCCCCAGCACCAGGCCCTCATCTTCTTTTCCAGCTAAACTATGAAGGAATCTTGTTTGGAGGAAAGACTTTGTTTTCTAACTTTGCTGGAGTCCTTTTTTTTCCGAGACCCGTGTGGCAGTGGTACAATTCGGTCTCTCGCCCATCTCCTGCAGCCCCAGAATTGGCTTGGGAAAGACAGGACTCTATTTTCGAGTCAGGGACAGCAGGGTCTAGAAAGGAGAAGTGGCTTTGCTTGTGAGAATCGGTAGCTAAAAGCTCAGGGTGCAGGGGGGATTCAGTCCAAGAGCACAAGGCCTGGAAGCCAGAGGACCTGGGAATTCTAACCCAGGCTCCACCACTTGCCTGCTGTGTGACCACAGGCAAGTCATACATCTATGAAGTGGAGATGAAATGCCATTGACTGATTGATATAGTTTTTTTAATGGTATCTGTTAAGTGCTTTAAGCACTTGCCAATAAAAGTTGATTAACTGGCAGAGCCAAATTAATCACGTGGGACGCAGTCGCTGTCCCACGTGGGGCTCATGGTCTAAGTAGGAGGGAGAAGAGGTATTGAATCCCCACTTTCAGGTGAGGACACTGAGGCACAAAGAGGTTAAGTGACTTGCCCCAGGTCACTCAGCAGGCAAGTGGAGGCGCAGGGATTAGGACCCAGATGCTCTGACTCCCAGGTCCCTGCTTTGCCCACGAGGCCAAGCTGTTCCCCTCCTATTTGTTCTCCCTCCTATCTAGACTGTGAACCCCCATGTGGAACAAGGACTATAACCAATCTGACCGTCTTGAATCTGCCCAGGGCTTAATATAGTGTTTTATTCATAGTAAGCATTTAACAAATATCCCAAGTATTATTATTATTAATATAGCAGGAGATGATGATGATAATGGTATCTGTTAAGCGCTTACTGTGTGCCAAGCACTGTTCTAAGCACTGCTGTAGATACAAGATAATCAGGTCATCCCACGTGGGGCTCACAGTCTTAATCCGCATTTTTCAGATGAGGTAACTGAGGCACAGAGAAGTGAAATGACTTGCCCAAGGTCACACAGCGGACAAGTGGCGGAGCTGGATTGGAACCCGTGTCCGCTGACTCCCGAGCCCGTGTTCTTTCCACCACGCTGCTTCTCCGGGAAGATCTAGCTCTACATGTGCACCGGGTGGGAGGGTACAAGTCCACCTAGAGGCAGGAGAATTATCCAGATGACCTTTGGAATCACTTCCACCCTTTCGACTCAATCCTCACCAGTGCGGGAGAGGGATCCAGCGTGTTCCTTGTGGGATTTACATGGGAAAGGGAGAAAAATCACTATTCCCGCCCATTCATCGATCAATGGTATTTACTGATCCCTTACTGTAAGCAGAGACCTATATCAGCACTTGAGAGGGTGCGGTAGAATCAATAGCCATGATCTCTACCCTCAAGGAGTTTACAATCTAGCAGAGAAGAGAGACATTACAAAGAATTATAGCAAGGGGAGGAAACCACCAATGATCTAGTGAATCAATGGTATTTATTGCGTGCCTGCTACGCTCTGCACTTTAGCGCTTGGGAGAGTACAATATAACGGAATTAGCAGACACGTTCCCTGCCAATAGCACATTTACAATATAGAGGGATTAAGAATACGAACAGAGAAACAATATGGCGCAGTGGATAGAGCAAGCGCATGGGAGTCAGAAGGTCATGGGTTCTAATGCCCGCTCTGCCACTTGTCTGCTGTGTGACCTTGGGCGAGTCAGTTCACTTCTCTGTGCCTCAGTTACCTCACTGTAAAATGGGGATTGAGACTGTGAGCCCCACATAGGACAGGGACTGTGTCCAACACGATTTGCTTGTATCTACCCCGGGGCTTAGTACAGTGCCTGGCACATAGTAGGCCTTTAACCAATACCATAATTATTGTATTACTATTACTATAAATAATGGTATGTGTCAAACACTGTACTAAGTACTGGGGTAGATACAATTATATAAGTACAACCTGATTAACTTGTATCTACCCCAGTGTTAAGAACAGTCCATGGCAGATAGTAAGTGCTTAACAAGTACCATATATATTTATACTGAGGGGCCACCACAGAATGAAAGGAATGGCTCTCCTAGAACAGTAGCCTGTTTCCAAAGGTCTAATCATCCGTCCGGACCCGGTGTCCTCCCACACAGTTCGGCCACAGGCTGTCTTAGAAGCAGCAGCCTGAGCGGAGCCCGAAGCCAGTAGAGACTCAGAATTGTCAACACCAGGAATTCTCGCTCATTAGCCAACTTCACGGCATTTTCCAGCTCTGTGCAAAGTCGACTTTCACTTCCAAAGAAACACTCTATCCATCTCTGATTCTGAGGGTTTGTCATGGGTCCAGGCTCATAGTTCAAATTCCTTTGGTACAGAGAGGGGCTGTATTTTGTCAAGTTCTCTATTACCATTAAAGGATTAGGAGAGCTCAGAAAAGAAAAAGCTGGCAGTCTCTAACCCAGTGCACCTAGGGCTGCCTGCCTTCGCTGCTCTGAGGCACCAAGGTTTGCCAAGTGACCGTGATTCCATTCTCACTGTGGTGGTCTTTTTCCAGTCACTCGACCGCCTGCAAACTTCTCCAGATCTGACTGTCTACGGGAACGACGCACTGCACTCAACGCTTTAGCCCCTCGATGGCAATGATAATACTTGTGGCATTTGGTAAGTGCTTTACCACGTGCCAGGCACTGTACTAAGTGCTGGGGTGGATACCAGCAAGTAGGGCTATACGTAACGTCTGTCCCTCACGGGGCTCGCAATCGTAATCCCCCTTTTACGGATGGGGTAACTGAGACCCAGAGAAGTGAAGTGACTAGACCAAGGCCACAAAGCAGACAAGTGGCAGAGCTGAGATTAGAACCCATGACCTTCTGACTCCAAGGCCTCTGCTCCATTAGCACAATCCCAGGTACCCAGGTTCTTAATAGTAATAATAATAATAATTATGGTATTCGTTAAGCACTTACTATGTCCCAAGCACTGTTACAGTGAAACCATAAAAAGGCCACATGGCACCCTCTTCGTGAGGGGTTATCAGTAGCAACATAATTTTATGTTGCCACGACGTGCCTCTGGCCCGGAACACCCTCCCTTTTCATATCCCACAGACAAGTACTCTCCCCACCTTCAAAGCCTTATTGAAGACACATTTCCTCCAAGAGGCCTTCCCTGACTAAGCCCTCATTTCCTCTTTTCCCACTCCCTTCTATGTTGCCCAGCCCCACAGAACTTCTGTATATATCCGTAATTCATTTATTAATATTAACATCTGTCTCCTCCTCTAGACTGTAAGCTCTCTGTGGGCAGCGAATGTGTTATATTGCTGTGTTGTACTCTCCCAAGTGCTTAGTACAGTACCCTGATTATGTTTCCTCCGCTTATGACTATGGGCTTGGGAATGGGCTCCGTTAGGGCAAGGGGTTCTTCTGGGGACAGAAGTTTCTTCATGGCCATTTTTTAATCCAATCCACCCCAGCTCCACAGAGCTTTTTCTGAGTTCCACCTTGGTACTTTCTGATTAGAGAAGCAGCGTGGCTCAGTGGCAAGAGTCCGGGCTTGGGAGTCGGAGGTCATGGGTTCGAATCCCGGCTCTGCCACCTGGCAGCTGTGTGACCTTGGGCAAGTCACTTAACTTCTCTGTGGCTCAGTTACCTCATCTGTAAAATGGGGATTAACTGTGAGCCTCACGTGGGGCAACCCGATGACCCTGTATCTCCCCCAGCGCTTAGAACAGCGCTCTGCACATCGTAAGCGCTTAACAAATACCGACATTAACAAATACCAACATCTCTCCCATAACCCCACCTCTATTCTGTGGGACCAAAGGTGTACGAGGGAGGTAGTCAGTGATTTAATTTGATTACTCGGTTTATAAAGACGTCAGTGTTTTTCTCCTCTGTTAAGTGTAAAGGTCCTAGTTGACAGGAAATATGGGGCCCCTCCATTCTCAACTGCTAATCACGGAGGAAGTTTTTTAGTCTTAGAGAATCATTGCCAATCTCGGGCAGAAAATGATCACCTCCCCGCTCCGCTTCCTTGGCTCCAATTCCAGAGGATGACCCTGGAAGTACAGACTGTAAGGGCAGCCCTGGGGAGGGGTAATAAGACAGATCAGTGGAGGAATCCTGCCCCATCACCCCTTTTGATGATGAAATGGTGGGTGTTACTGGGAATTCTTGGATTGAATATGTATAGATATATCGCTAAACTACATTTGCAAGATGACTCAGCTTACAATGGTATCAGACACAGTTTCTGTCCAGTATGCAGCTCACGCTCTATGTCATTTTACGGATGAGAAAACGGAGGCCCAGAGGGGTAAAGAGACTCACCCCATGGTCACACAGCAGGCCAGAGGCAGAGCTCGAACTAGAACTCAGATTTCCTTACTCTCACACTCTTTCCACTAGACCACACTGCCTCCCTTCCTGACATCTGCTTCGTGGCCCGCTGTTTGTGATGCCACCAAGACCTCTGGGTGCTTGTCATGTTGCCCACTATCCTGCAGGTAACACAGGGTGACAGCATTAATAATCTGGGAGAACCACCTCGCGGAATCACCCACTCTTTCAGAATCAATGAATTTCAGGTCTTTCTTTTGATTCCTTCTTAAGGTTTTCCTGGGGTGTGTTCCCTGGGGATGTTGAGCTTCCAGGCCTCTAGACTGCCTTGTGGGCAGGGATTCATTCATTCATTCAACTGGATCTGTTGAGCGCTTACTGTGTGCAGACCATTGTACTAAGCCCTTGGAAAGTACAGTTTGGCAACAGAAGAGACGATCCCTACCCAGCAACGGACTCACAGTCTAGAAGGGGGAGACAGACAACAAAACGGTGACTACCAACTCTCTTGGACTCTCCCAAGTGCTTAATACTGTACTTAGTTCTGCATACAATATGCACTCAATGAATATTAATGATTGGGAAGGGAATGCTAAGCCCAGATGGGTTGGAGCCAAAGCTGCCAGAGAGCATGGTGCCAAATCAATTAATCAATCAATGGCATCTAGTGAGCGCTCACAATGGGCAGAGCACCGTACCCAGAGCTCGGGAGAATACAGCGCAACAAAATTAGCAGAGACGTTCCCTGCCCGTAATGAGCTGATAGTCTAGAGGAAGAGACAGACATTAATATAAATAAGTAATTCATAATATGTAATTTAAAGATATGTACCTAAGTGCGGTGGGGTTGGGGGTGGGATGGATATCAAATGCCCAGGTAAATATGGAACATCAGCCCAGAGAGTAATGATCAGGGGTTATGCTTGTAGAAGTTTTTGAAGAAAATATCATGGAGCCTGAAGATGAAAGCCAATCCTTTCTGTTCAGCTGCAAAGTTGACACCAATTTAATTTATCTGCCTGGGGATTTAGGGAAGGAGGAAGGAGGGCTCTTTAAAATTTGCTTCTAGAGGTGGCAGGAAAAAAAAAATTGGCAAGAAATAAAGTCATGTGGGAGGTAGTATCTAAACGACAGGACTGGATTTGCTAGAGGAAATGTTTAATCCGAATGTTTGCTTTGAACTAGACTGCTTTTCTGTATTGAGAAGAGGATTCTAGCCAATTTTTTTTTTTTTTCTGAAACGGAGAAAGCCTTAATGAACTGGCCAGGATCGTTATGCAATCCCTCCCACCCGGCTGCACGGTTGAGCGGGGCCCCTGTGGAGAGGCTGAGGGTGCAGACGAGTGGCTACGAGGGTGTCAAGGGGACTGGAGCGCCGCCGCCGTCGCCCTCACCCGGGCCCGGCCCTGGAGGTCTGGGGGATGCCGAGGCCCGGGGAAAGGGAGGTGAAGGGGGAATCATAACAATAACTGCGGCATCTGTTAAGCGCTTACTAAGTGTCAGACACTGTACTGAGGGGAACAGGTAACCCTGAGGAGGAGGAGGAGGAGGAGGAGGAGAGATGAGGGGGCAAAAATGGGTGACTATTGGTTTTGCTGTTCTCTTAGATTGTGAGCCCGTTGTTGGGCAGGGATTGTCTCTATCTGTTAGCGGACTTTACGTCCCAAGCACTTAGCACAGTGCCCTGCACACAGTAAGCGCTCAATAAATACGATTGACTGAATGAATGAATGGAGACCCTTGGATATGGCTTAGATCTGACCTAGGGTCAGGGTCCCCAAGGTGACCAGCTCTTTGTCTCCCAGGGGTGAAAACTTTCTCTGAATCTGGACTGGAAGCCTCTTGAGGGGGAACAAGAGGTGACTGGGAATAAAGGTGCCCAGTCCCAGGCCAGGGAAGCAGCACGGCCTAGTGGAAAGAGCACAGGCCTTGGAGTCAAAGGATCTGGGTTCTAAACCCAGCTCTGCCACTCCTCTGTTTGTCTGGGTAAGTCATTGCACTTCTCTGTGCTTCAGTTACCTCCTCTGTAAAATGGGGATTAAGACCACGAGCACTTCGTGACACCCAGACTGTATCTGATCCAATTATCTTGTACCCACCTCAGCACTTAGTATATTGCCTTGCACATAGTATGAGCTTAGCAAATACCTTAATCGTTAATTATCAGTATTAAGCCCAACCCCTTGTGAGCTGAGTAACTTCCAACGGATCAGAGACAGGGCCTGCCCCAGTCCAAGGAGCCTCTGTGGGTCCCTGGAGGCAGTTCCGAGTTGGCCCAGGAGATTCGCGGTCTCAGTCTCCTTCCCCGTGAGGAAGGACTGAGAAGCAGAAAGGAGAAGACCGGAGAGGGGAAGCTGAGGTTGACCCGGCACATCTCCTCCATGAGGCCTTCCCTGACTAAGCCTTCGTCTCCTCTTCTCCTATTCATTCATTCAGTGGTATTTATTAAGCACTTACTGTGTGCAGAGCACTGTACTAAGTGCTTGGGAAAGTACAACACAACAATCACCAGTGCCATTCCCTGCCCACAGCGAGCTCACAATCTAGAGTTTGCTACCCTTGTACTTGTATTTGCTCCCTTTATTCATCCGTCCCCTGGCTCCACATTATATATATATATATATATTAATGTCCATCTCCCCTTCTAGACTTGTTGAGTGGGAGGAAATGTGTCTTCCAACTCTATTACACTGTTGTATTGTACTTTCCCAAGTACTTGTTACAGGGTTCTGCATGTAGTAAGTGCTCAGTAAACACCACTGATTGAATGATCGATTAATCGTAAGTAACGAGGGCAGGTCGCTTTTCTTTGCTAGTCCTCAATTTCCCCACCTGTAAAATGGGAGTGATATTGGGAACCATCCCCCCTGTTCCTGCCCCCAGCATCTCCATGAGAATGGGAGAGAAAGCATCCGTCAGGCCCCATATGTTGGGTGTCAGAATATGAACCCACTATAATCCCCAGCGATTCCTAAATAGTGATCCTCCAGCCATACGTAGCCCACAGTAACACTGTGTGGGGCTTGCAAATATTTATAAAAATACAAACAGCCGCCTATCATAGTTGAAGATAGACACCCCTGACCAACCCACCTTTAGGTGCAAATGTTTACAAAGACAGACGCTTGCACAGATATTTTCATAAAACTCATAATGTGGCTTAATATTTCAAAGCAGGAGAAAAATTCTTTCAAATGTATGGATCAGCTGAAAAGAAATATGCTGACAGAGCAACTCTAAAGCTGCTGTAGGCTGCATATGTTGCTCATTGATAATCAGTGGATTTTCTCATGCAACGCATCAATTATGTGCTGCTCTCCTCCTCCTCCTCCTCCTCAGAAACCTGCAGGGGCTGTGGTCCCCAGAAGTGAAAGAGGAAGACCAAACCTGACCGAGAAGTGTTGGGCAGAAACAGGCTGGTCTGTTTTGTTTTCAGCTGTTTTCTTTTCCACCTCATTGTTTCCATAGGCTATCTGCTTCCCCAAAATAGTACCGGGGGCATTCCAGGTAAACTCGACATCCGATCAAAATCCCCTTTCCGTAACCAGTCAGGAGAGCTCCGGTTTTCCATTGTTATTCCTTTCCTCCTGCAAAAACTCAGACTCTGGAGGAGAGCCTGGGAGATGTCCCTGCTTTATTCTCCAGCTGAGTACAGGAACCTTTGCCGAGAATGAAACAAGTGAAGCTCGAACCAGCTTGCTTTTGTTCCCTGAAGCTAAAAGGCATATCTACTTCGCTCTGCTCTCTCTTCCTTCCTGTCCAGTTCTTTTTAACCTTTCCTCTTTGTCAAGAGGGCAGTGTGGCAGGCTCACTGATGGCCCAGTGAAACGATAATGATCCCCGTAATACCGAGAAGCAGTGTGGCTCGGTGGAAGGAGCCCGGGCTTGGGAGGCAGAGGTCATGGGTTCTAATCCCAGCTCCGCCACTGATCAACTGTGTGACTTTGGGCAAGTCACTTAACTTTTCTGTGCCTCAGGTCCCTCATCTGTGAAATACGGATTAAGACTGTGAGCCCCACGTAGGGCAACCTGATTACCTTGTATAAACCCCAGCGCTTAGAACAGTGCTTTGCACTTAGCAAATGCCATTATTATTATTAATGCAACTATTGCTGCTACTACACTGCAATCACAACTTCTACTCCTACTCCTACTAATAATAATCACAATAATAATACTTGGTGAGCACTTACTGCAGAGCACTGTACTAAGCACTGGGATAGATATAAGGTGACGGGTCCCTCATGGGACTCACGGTCTGAGTAGGAGGGGGAACCAGGATCGAAGCCCCATTTTGCAGATAGAGGAACTGAGGCACGGAGAGGTTAAATGACTTACCCAGGGTCACAAAGCAGGCAAGCGGTGGAGTGGGGATTAGAACCCAGGTCCTCTGACTCCCAGGCCCGTGCTCTTTCCACTAGGCCATGTTGTTTCCATTGTCTAGTTCTTCAGAAAAAGAGGTAACTCAGGGAGTTCTCCAGGAGTTGAAGTGTAAAAAAAAAAAAAAGAAAAGAGAGGAAAGTGATCTCTTTCCCCTCTTGATTTTGAAGGTTTTTTCACCTCAGTATTCACACAATCAGAACAATAGAGCTGGGAGGGAATGTGAGAGAGGTCATCAAGTCCATTCCCCTGCCTTCACATCTACGTGAGATAGATGAGACTTCTTTCTAAAGATCTCCAGGGCCTGTTTTGCTTTTGTGTAGTTCATCCTTCCTCCCTGGAAATGCAATTTTTTTTTAAACTTTACCTCACAATAGTTCTGGGAGAAGAGTAGCATGTGTTTGTATCTTCGCGATCAATCAAGCAATTATTATTTAATGAATGTTTACCAGGATCAGAAAAGTATACTGAGTTTTTGGCAGAGAACTCTAGAAGTGTCCTGTTTTAATGGTATTCGTTACAGGCACTGTATTAAGCACTGGGGTAGATGCCAGCAAATTAGGTTGAACACAGTCCCTGTCCCACATGGGGCTCACACTCTTATCCCCATTTTACAGATGAGATAACTGAGGCTCACATAAATTAAGTGACTTACCCAAGGTCACAGAGCAGACAAGTGGAGGATCCCTGTTTAGAACACAGGTCCTTCTGACTCCCAGGCCTTAGCTCTATCCACTAGGACATGTCTGTTTCTCTTAGCAGCAGTGATCTGGATTCAAAATGGCACTGAGGCGATGTATAAGTGGTCATTCTGAAGTGGGGTCACCAAATCTTCCCAAGTCGCGAACGGGGCTGCTCTAGCATCCAGGCCTGTTGACCTTGGGCTCATCTCATTGTTTATTTTCAGATGTCAAATATGCTCCATTTTGCCCACAGGTCTCATGGCTGGTGACAGAAAATGACTCAAAGAATGAGTCGGGGCAACAAATGGAGTTGGGAAAATGGGGCTGGGCTTTCTCCCTTTTTTACAGTGTTTGTTAAGCACTTACTGTGGGCCAGGCATTGTACTGTGCTGTACTGTGTGCTAGGCACCGTGTAGGCCCTGGGGTAGATAGAAGCTAATGAGGTTGGACACAATTCCTGTCCCACGAGGAGCTCATAGTCTTAATCCGCAGTGGAAAGAGCACGGGCTTTGGAGTCAGAGGTCATGGGTTCAAATCCCCGCTCGGCCACATGTCAGCTGTGTGACTTCGGGCAAGTCACTTCACTTCTCGGTGCCTCAGTTACCTCATCTGTAAAATGGGGATTAAGACCGTGAGCCCCACGGGGGACAACCCGATTCCCCTGTGTCTACCCCAGCGCTCAGAACGGCGCTCGGCAACATAGTAAGCGCTTAACAAATACCAACGTTATTATTATTCTTATCCCCATTTTGTAGATGGTAACTGAGGCCCAGAGAAGTTAAGTGACTTGCTCAAGGTCACACAGGGAGATAAGTGGCAGAGCCAGGATTAGAAACCAAGTCCTCTGGACTCCCAGGCCCACGCGCTATCCACCAGACCGTACTGCTTCTCACCTTCTCTCATTGTGGAATTCCACCACTGGTCATTCTACCCATCCTACCCACAGCCCGTGGAATAAATTCCACCATTCTTCCTAGCATCTGTGGGTCGAGAGTAAACTGAATGGTGACTCAGCTGGGCTAATTATATCTGGGGTCATTGTAACTTAGTCTTTACTTCTCCGTGTAGGGTATTGAATCCCCAGAGTATAGAAAGCGTCAAATTGAATTGAGGATGCTTTTGCCAGGCTAGAGAATCTCAGAATAATCAGAGCAAAGGGTTTGAAATGACTTTGAGTGGTCTTCTTGTCCATCCCTCTGCCTTCCCATAGGGCACACCAGAACCATCCCAGACAGAGGAGAATAAACTATTTTTAAAGAATGCCAGAGAAGGAAATTCCACAACCTCCTACCTTTATTCTCAATAGAGAAGCAGTATGGCCAAGTGGATAGAACACGGGCCTGGGAGGCAGAGGACTGAGTTTTAATCCTGGCTCTGCCACTTGACTGCTGTGTGTCCTTGGCCAAACTACTTAACTTCTCTGTGTCTCCGTCATCTCACCTGTAAAATGGTGATTGAGACTGTGAGCCCTGTGCGGGACAGAGACTGTGTCCAACCTGATCAACTTGAATCTACCCCGGTGCGTAGTACAGTGCCTGGCACATAGTATGCGCTTAACAGATACCATTTAAAAAACCCCAAAAAACAGAAAAACAAATCTGTCCTTCAACTTATCCGATCCATAATCATCCTCTCAGGAGACGCAAGACTTGATGAGGCCACCTGATCTACTATTCAGCAGTGTTTTGCCTGGCCAGGTGGTTTCTCGCACAACAGTATTCAGAGAACGTACAACATATGAAGAACCAGGTTTTCTTCTTGATTCCATCAAGTCTTCAGGTAGGTAAAGGGTTTCGATGAGAAGGATAGGACAGTTAATCTCCTTTGCCGTAATGACGCCAGACAAGAGGAAAGAAGGTTAAACTGAAACAGGGGAGAGTTTGGTCAGATCTCAGGAAAGAGGTCCTTGACTAAAGGATGGTTAAGCACCAGGATCAGCTACCCAAGAAGATCATTCAATCTGGGCCCCTGGAAACCTTAAAAAATTAAAAAAAAGTCAGCCATCTTACCCAGCACTTTTCCATCTTGCTCTTTGAAGATATTCCGTCACCAATAGTGATTACAAAGTTTCTCTTGGAAGCTTGGAGAATGGGTGAAGTGAAAACCATCATTCTTTTTCTAAATGTGAGTATTTCAACTGGCCTTTTGCCTCCAGGATCCACCTAGTAGAAGAGAAACAAATGAGATGCAGCAGGGTGACTAACTCAGCATTTACTGGAACTTAGTAACTTTAACAGTAAACGACACTTTACATTTATGAGAACCAGCCATTCATTATCTAAAACCCTTAAAGTGGTTTTCCTAGGAGTTTGGGCTAGGTGCAGCCCGATGTGCTGTCAAGAACCACTAGTGATTTAGTAGAATTCTGTTTTTAACGAACTCGGGAAGGGGGAGAGGCCGGGGTCAACTGATCGAAATTGTCCTGACACACGACGGAATGTCTAAAAATAAATCAGCTAAGGCCAGTAGGAGGAACCAGAAATAGAAATCAATTTATGCAAAAGCAATGCCAGGTTATTTGGGGGCATCCTGAAAAGTAGCTGATTCTCCTCACCCTTTCTACCATGGCACGAATCCCCACTGACCTCCTCCAAGCTACATCGGGAGGGAGGCTGAATTCTGGCTCTCTCTCTTCCCACCTCAACCGTTCCTTTTCCCTCCCCTTCCCTCTAACTTCACCACTATTACTCTCCCCTCCTCAACTGTGGGTGACTCTGTCACCTCTCAGGTCCCCTACTCCCCTGAATCTATTCCCTCTCCCTTTGACTTGTTCTCAACATCATTCTGTTGAGAATCTCCCCTCCACCTATCCGTGCTTTCCCCCATTTCTTCCGTCTCTTCACTCCTCCCCCCGGCTCCTTGCCATCCTCCCACCGAATCAGTCTTCTTTCCTTTCTTTCCTTCCTTAGCCACTGCCCCTTCCCCTACCCCTCTTCTAGCCTCGTCTTTCCCCTTCTTTCCTTCTTTCTCTTGGAACCAAGAGTTACTTCTGCCCCTCCCGGGAACTTCTGAGTTTTCCAGGGCCTATTTATAGCTCCCCAAGCAAACGTTAGGATAGATCCTGGGAGCCTAGCCCGGTGAGTCTGCAGGAGCTGTCCAGCTATTCAGGAATAGAAAAGTGATGGGATTTGTCTTTTTTTGTTTGTTGGTTGCTTTTATTTTTGCTTTTTATATCGCATCATTTCCTATGTGCCAGGCACTGCACTTATCCGCTGGGATAGATACAAGTGAATCATACTGGACACAGTGAATGTCCCGCATGGGGCTCACAGTCTTAATCCCCGTTTTACAGATGAGGGAACCGAGGCACAGAGAAGTGAAGTGACTGCCCAAGGTGACCCAGTAGATGATGATGACAATAATAATAATCATTATGGCATCTGTGAAGCACTTACTATGTGCCGAGCACCGTTCTAAGCACTAGGGTGGTTACAAGGTAATCAGGTTGCCCCATGTGGGACTCAGTCTTAATCCCCGTTTCACAGATGAGGGAAGTGAGGCACAGAGAAGTGAAGTGACTTGCCCAAGGTCATACGGTAGACAAGCGGTGGAGCCGGGGATTAGCTTATAGGGGAAAGGAGGGAGATCCATGTAAGGGCATGGAAGGCAGCAGGGGTTTGGGAATAGGTAGCGAGGGGTGGGGGCAGGAAGGGAGCAGGGAGTGGGGCAGTTTGGGAAGTGAAGGACATCTCATGGGGGTGAGGGGAATGAAAAAGAGAGGAAGGATTCATCAGAGAGGCAAAGGCAAGAACAGATATCTGGGAGAAGCAAAAGCAGACGGCATTGGGACCGGAAGAGGGGATGTCAGGAGAAGACTGTCAGCTCCTCAAGGGCAGGGTTGGTGTTTCCAACTCCTACTGTACTCTCCCAAACTCCTCGTTCAGGATTCCACACTCAGTTAAAGACTCGATAAACACCCCTGATGGACTGACTGATTTACTGATAGGGGCTTCTGGAGCATCAGAAGGAAAGAAGTCATGGAACGGTTGGGAAATCGGTGATCAGTTTAGAAAATGGTTGAGATTTCAAAGCTCAAACTTTCCAAAATCTGTTTTTCATGATCTAAAATTAGATGTCGTGCTTGATTTTCGATACTTCGTTTTACTTTCGATAGAACGAATGAATCGTCAGCTCTCGTGCAAATACCCAAACAAGATCTCTATTCAGCCACACTTGGAAACCGAAAATTTGAAAGTCGTGAACCCAATTTTCAATCACTTCTCCCCCCTAGTGTAGTATATATATGTATACTTGATTCTCCATGTGATATCTGCATGTCTACACTTCACTCCTCACTGCGAATCCATCGACCTGGTCTCATTCATCGGCATCATCAGTGTCAGTATTCCTAACGTGCAGCATCCTTCTCACACTGGTTTGGAGGTTCTTGATTGGAGTTTTGAGATGAACGGTCAACCACTCACACTGTTGGAAAAAGAAAAACGTCAAAAAAATGCTTTAGAAAAATGATGATAAATGCAGACTTGTCAACAACCCACATCACTGCTAAGTGCTTTAACTATGGCCACTTTGGGCATTTCAGTAAATGCAAGTAATTGTTGGAATTATAAATGCCACGGATGGATGGACGGATGGATTGAATTGTCTCCCTGTTCACTGCCCCGCCACTGATTTTTCCATTTTCTGCCAGACACACTGGCGGTGGTTTGAATTGTTCATAAATGGACATGAATAAAGGAACGTCACATCGCCACCCAAACTCGCCAGCCTTCTGTTGAAAAACAAGTCAAAAAATCTTTATGCAGCTGTTGCAAAATAATGTTTTCTCCCTCAAGCTGTTAAATTTCCTTCCAAAGAAGGAAAATTCCTACATCTGTGTAATTTCATTACTGAAAAAAAATAAATAAACCAACAACCCAAAGCCAGTTTCAGAGCTGGATGGATATTCAAGAGGTCTTGTCTTATGCTGTCGAGTCTTCTCCAACCCATACCGACTCCACGGACACATCTCTCCCGGAGCGCTCAACTTCCATCTGCAATCTTTTTTGGTAGTGTGTCCGTAGAGTTTTTTTGGTAAAAATAAGGAAGCGGTTTACCACTGCCTTCTTCCATGCAGTAAAGTTGAGTCTCTGCCCTCCACTCTCCCCTATGCCGCTGCTGCGCAGCACAGGTGATTTTTGACTTGTAGCAGATCGTCTGCCACTCGCTGTCCACTGCCCAAGCGAGGAATGGAATGGATATACCTCTGCTTGACTCTTCCTCCCATAGTCTTTCATTCAATAGTATTTATTGAGCCCTTACTACGTGCAGAGCACTGTACTAAGCGCTTGGATTGTGAACAGACAATTCGGCAACGGATAGAAACAATCCCTGCCCAATGATGGGCTCGCGGTCTAAACGGGGGAGACAGACAGCAAAGCAAAACAGAACAAAACAAAAGCAAGACAACATCATCAAGATGAATAGAATCAAGGAGATACAGTCTTCGTTAACAAAATAAATAGGGTAATAAATAATATATACAAATGAGCACAGTGCTGAGGGGAGGGGAAGGGAGAAGAGCAGAGGGTGGGGGGGGGGGGAACGGGAGGGGGAGCAGAGGGAAAGGGGGGTCAGTGTGGGAAGGTTTCCTGGAGGAGGTGAGCTCTCAGTAGGCAAGAGTTGAGTACCGGAAACTCCCCAGGTGCGACCCTTAGAGGAGCTTCAAGAGGTATCGGCTTTAATTCTACCCCTGCTCTTGAAGAAACTTCAGGTCACTTCTTCATGCTCCTCCTCGGTTTCTCTCATGTTCGACATTTGCGAAGTTCCTTATAGTCCCTTTCATAAATGATTTCCTTCCCTCCAAGAAGTAAATCTAAATCGCAAGCTCCTTGAAGGCAGGGATCTTACCTGTTTACTGTACTGTATTCTTCTAAGCGTTTAGTACAGTGCTCTGCACACGGCGAGCACACAATAATTATCATTGGTTGATTGAATCAGGTTTATCCCATTTTTTTCAGCTCCAGAGACCAAGTTATAGAAATATACCACTTAAAACACCCTCCCTTGAGAGTTTCAGGCCACAGAATCACCTGAGAAACCACGATGATATAACAATAATAATAATAATTGTATTTATTAAGTGCTTACTATGTGCCTAGGACTGTTCTAAGCACTGGGGTAGACACAAGGTAATCAGGTTGTCCCATGTGGGGCTCAAGTCTTAATCCCCATTTTACAAATGAGGTAAATGAGACACAGAGAAGTTTAGTGACTTGCCCAAAGTCACACAGCCGACAAGCGGTGGAGCCGAGATTAGAACCCACTCCCAAGCCCATGATTCATTCATTCATTCAATAGTATTTACTATGTGCAGAGCACTGTACTAAGTGCTTGGAATGTACAAATCGGCAACAGAGACAGTCCCTGCCCATTGACGGGCTTACAGTCTAATCGGGGGAGACGGACAGACAAAAACAATAGCAATAAATAGAATCAAGAGGATGAACATCTCATTAGAATGATCTAAACCACACTGCTTCTCATTCTCAATGATATCCATTTTAGCCTCCATTTTCACGCCTTAAAAATGGGCATGATCTTGCTGGTCACTCATGGAAGATGATGCCTTGGGGCGGGGGGTGGGGGGAATGTACTACTGTCGAGAAAAGTTACGAAAGAATTCCATGATGGAAATGAATTGGCAATCCAGCATGTACCGTGAGTATATTTTGAATAGTTCAGGAACCATTACTGAAAATAGGACGTTTAACGTACAGCCTTCCTTGGGGCCGCACAGCACTGGAGTTCAGGTAAGCAGCAGATTGCACAGGGGCTGGTGTTAAACAACCCCGGGGATCAGAGAGTCTCCTGGAAAGAGTAAGGGCAGTATGAGCTGCAGCGGTGGGTATTTTGAAGGGATAAATCCAAGGGGCAATTTTGAGTCTGAGTGGCTTGGTGGACAATTTATTTGCAGGCTAGAGTGCTGCTGTTTCACAGCACCCTGGGCACCTTAGCCCAAACTCTTTAGATGAGCCCAAGGAGTTTTCACTAGGCTAGGGGTGATGCACCTCTCAGGGTCGCATCTGGAGAGTTTCCAGTACCTTACCAGTCTTGGCTATGGGAGGAAGAGTCAAACAGAGGCCTACCAACTCCATTCCTAGCATGGCAGCGGCTAGCGAGTGGAAGGCAATCTGCTACGAGTCAAAACTCACCTGTGCTGGACGGCAGCGACACGGGAGAGAATCGAAGGCAAGAGACTCGAGTTTACTGCGTGGAAGGCAACAGTGGTAAACCTATTCCTTATTTTTTTACCAAGAAAACTCCATGGATACACTGCCAGAATGATTGCAGGTGGACAGCGGGGCGTTCTGAGAGAGATGTGTCCATGGTGTCGCTATGGGTCGGAAATGACTCGACGGCATAAGACAAGGGGATGACGGGGACGACGGGGAATAAACGGAGAGTCGGGGTGGGGAGGTGGAGTGGTTGACTGTCCACGTCCCGGCACTGGAAAAGTGAAGTTCTGAAAACCCAGAGGGCCACAGAAGACTCGAGGACTCGGAGACGATAGTGGTATGACAGCAACAGGTGGTGGAGAAGAAACCAGCAGCCATATCAAGGGCTGTGAAAGCAACCAGGTCTGCGAGTTAGACTCCCAACCGTTGTGAATGTGGGCTATCAGTCAATCAGTCAATCAAAGGTATCTGTTGAGACCCTATCAAGGGACAAGCATTACACTAAATAGAAAGAAGAAAGACAAGGCAGGAAGTGGTGAGACGATACCAGGAAAGAACATCCGAATAAATGAGTTAATAATAATAATTACGGTACTTGTTAAGCGTTTCTTATGTGCCAAGCACAATGGCATATTCTCCCTGTCTACCTAAGCAGAGCCAGTTTTAGCAGTGGACAAACGGCAGCACAGAAAGTCAGTCAGTCAATCGTATTTACTGAGCACTTGCTGTGTGCAGAGCACTGTACTAAGCGGTTGGGAGCATTCAAGACAACAATAAAAAGACACATCCCCTGCCCACTACAAGCTTACGGTCTAGAGGGGGAGGCAGGTATTAATGTAAACAAATAAATTACAGATATCATAAATAATAACAGATATAATAAATAAACCACCAATATTTGTATATACAAGTAATAATTTATATTTATATAAATTACAGATTACAGGGAGCTGCACTGTTAGAGTGTCCGGAACTTTCTTGGCTGTTTTTTGTTTGTTTACTTGTTTTTTTAATGGGGTTCAATAGGCACTTAGAACAGTGTTTAACACATAGTAAGTGCTGGAGTAGGTACAAGTTAATTAGGTTAGACACAGTCCCTGTCCCACATGAGTCTCTCCATCTAAATAGGGGGTTTCACTCAAATGCTCCCTCAGGGAACGGTGAGAAGCCAGCAAGCCCAGAGCCGATTTTAGATCCCTGCCTCCTTCACCCATTCTTCTCCCAGCCCTCAGTGTCCTCTCGCTACAAAGGGAAGACAAAGCATGCTATGGTTTGAATACCTTGGAAATCATATTCTTAATGGAGCTTTGTGAAGGACCATCATTCTTTTAATAGCTGGCTGATCAGATATTCAGTCGACTTGGATTGATCATTTAATCCATCTCCCCTGCCTCTAGACAAGACTACCACTAAACCATGCAGATAAATGGGGTCTTTCTACTTTTCAAGACATCCTGAGAGGGATATCGTGCCAGCTAAATGGATAAAAATAATTGCGATCCTGGTTAAGCGCTTACCACGTACCAAGCACTGTACTAAACATGGGCCTAGACACAAGATAATCGGATTGGACACAGTTCTTACCTTACCTAGGGCTCACAGTCCAAGCAGGAGGGAGAACAGGTATCGGATCTTCATTTTACAGGTGAGGAAACTGAAGCACAGGGAAGTGAAGTGACTTTCCCGAGGTCACACAGCAGAAGAGTGACAAACCTGGGTCCTCTGACTCCCAGGCCCGGGATCTCACCATTAGATCATGCTGATTCTTGGAAGGCCATCCTGGTCGTTCTGCAGATTACACCGTCGAAATGGAAGGCCGTATCCACTTCTACACTTCGACGGCTGTTTCCCCGATTACCAGAGCCTATCCGAGCACAAGATCTCCTTCTCGGTGGGTGAGCTTCTAGGTGCGGAGGGGTGGAAGAAAGTGGCTAGAGAAACCCAAGTCCCTCTATAAACAAAGGCAGAAGAGATCAATCAATCAGTGGTATTTATTGAGCTCTTCGCTGTGTGCGGAGCACTGTACTAAGCGCTTGGGAGAGTACAATACAGCAGAGTTGGTAAACTCGTTCCCTTCTCACAAGGAGCTCTCAGTCTAGAGGATGTTGGAATCGCAGGGAACAAGACAACCACACGAAACACACACTTAGGTTCAAAGCTGGGGAAGAGTACCCCGGAGCTAAGGGTCTCATTAGGGCGACTCCAGCTCCCCAGTCCAACTCTCCAATTATTCTCAGAACGTTAGCCTCTCCTTGCTTTCCGATAGACTCATTAAAGCACCATTTTCTCAGAAGAGAAGCTTCCCCAGAGCGCTGGCCCCTGCTCATTCAGCGGAGTTCAGAAGGAAGGTGTTAATTAGTCCCCGTTCGATTAGCTGTTTGAAGCCACCGAGCCAATGTCACGGAACTCTGGCGTTGAAAGACCAGAACGCTCTCTTCCTTTGTGGCCGCCTGCTAATCATCCCTCTCTAGAAAGAGAGTATTGTTTGCCCCACCTCTGGGAGTAGAAGGCGGTGCTCTGGACATCACTGGGATCAGCAGAGGACACATTCGTTTTTTCATTCATTTTTTTCTTTTGTATGGCATTTGTTAAGGACTTTTAATGTGTCGGGCATAGTACTAAAGAGTACCGATATTCTCCCCTCTTCTTCAAAGCCTTATTGAGGGCGCATCTCCTCCAAGAGGCCTTCCCCCTTTCCTCTTCTCCCACGACCTTCTGCATCACCGTGGTTTGCTCCCTTTGTTCATCCTCCCGCTCAGCCCCATGGCACTTATGTACATATCTGTAATTTATATGTTTGTTTTAACGTCCGTCTACCCTTCTAGACTGTGAGCTTGCTGTAGGCAGGGAATGTCACCGCTTAATGTTATATTATACTTTCCCAAGCACTTAGTACAGTACTCTGCGCGCATTAAGGGCTCGATAAATACGACCGGATGAGTGAATGAATGCATGAAAGTGCCGGGGCGAATACGAGATAATCACAGTCCATGTCCCACATAGAGTTCGCAGTCTTAATCACCATTTTACAGATGAGGTAACTGAGGCGCAGAGAAGTGACGTGACTTGCCTAAGCTCACAGAGCAGACAAGTGACAGAGCCAGAATCAGAACCCAGGTCCTCCGAATCCGAGGCCCGTGTTCTTTCCTTGAGGCCGAGCTGTTTCGTTGGGATCGGGGGTCACTGCCCTGAGACTCCAAACCATCTAGCAAGAGGCAGAATGGGCAGGGAGCAACACACCCCAAAAGGCGGGATTTCTAGAAAGGTCTCTGGGCTCCTTATAACCTTAAAAGTCTATTAAAAAGTCCCCACAGCGGGCTCCTCCCATCGGTTTCCTCCCAGAATGCCCCGTTCCCGGTTCTCCGAGCAAAGGTGTTGTCGTGATTATTATTAGCCAGGTTTAGTTTCAAAGGGCAAATGCAAATGACTTGTTCCGTCCCTCAGAAAATCACCCGTTCCTGCCCCCCGCTTCTCTGGGGCAGAGGGAGAACTGGGCTTTCCCTCCAAATGCTGCTCCCCGAGACTTCCACGGGACACATGAGTAGGTGCTGCTGTTACCGCTACCTAACTTGTGGGTGGGGAGACTTCTCAGTGAATCACTGTACACACAACTGAAATCCACCCACAGAAGGCAGACCCGAAAGGAGGGGTTGAACCGTGAAGCAACAGCAGTAGCGGCTACGGCCATTTACCTAAGCAGGAACCTCCCAAACGATTCCTGTCGTTTCTGATCTGAGCCAGGGCGGGAGTCAGAGGACCTGGGTTCTAATTCCAGCTCCGCCACCTGCCTGCTGTGTGACCCTGAGCAAGTTGCTTAACTTCTCGGTGCCTCAGTTCCCTCTTCTGCCAAATGGGGATTCAGTACCTGTTCTACCTCCTATGTAGACTGTGAGCCCAATGTGGGGTGGGGACTGTATCCAATCTGATTAACCTGTATCTGCTCAGAGCTTAGAACAGTGTTTGACACACAGTAAGCACTGAACAAATAGAGCAAGGGCCAGAAGTCTGAAGGACCTAGTTTCTAATTCTGGCTCCATCACTTATCTGCAGTGTGAACTTGGGCAAGTTACTTCACTTCTCTGTGCCTCAGTTACCTCATCTGTAAAATGGAGATCCAGACCGAGCCCCATGTGGGACATGGCCTGTGTCCAACCTGATTAGCTTGTATCTCCCCCAGCGCTTGGTACAGTGCTTGACACATAGAAAGCACTTAACAAATACCATTATTATTATTATTACTATTATAAATAACCATGATAAAAACGAACAAACAAAAGGAAGAATGGATTTCTGTCCAGTAGCCCGTTGTCCATAGGGGGCTGGGATCATTTGTTGTCACTGAACCAATCTGAGGATTATTTGGCAAAGCACTAGGGGAATGATGTACCCTCCCTCAGTAAAATTGTACCATCCCTCAGTGAACTCTCTCCTCAATATTAATGACTGTAGTATTTGTTAGGTGCTTACTATGTGCCAAGCTCTGTTCCAAGTGCTGAGATACTTACCAGCTAATCAGGTCAATTACAGCCTCTGTCCCACACGGGACTTGTAATCTAGGTAGAACAGGTATCGAATCTCCATTCTGCGGACAAGGAAACCAAGGCACAGAGAAGTTAAGTGGTCAGTCTGAGATCACACAGCAGGCAAAGGGTAGAGCCAGGATTGGAACTCATGTCTCCTGAGACCTAAACCCATGCTCTTTCCCTCAGACCAGGCTGCTTCTGGACTACATTGTTTTACTAGGTCCCTGAGCAAAATTGTTCCTTCCCCTCTCCTTCTTCCCCTCCCACCCCTTCTCTCTTCCCTCTCTGCCGTGACTTGGAGGGGTAAAAATAATAATAATAATGATGTTCTAAGCAATAGAGTAGGTACAAGCTAATCAGGTTGGACACAGTCCCTGCCCCATATCGGGCTCACAGTCTTAATCCCCATTTTCCAGATGTAGCCAAACGGGACACTGATAAAATGATTCCAGAGAAAGAAAATAAATCCCGGGTGGAAAGATGTTGATAGTATTTGTTAAATGCTTACAATGTGCCAGGCACTAAACTAAGCGCTGGGGTAGATAGAAGTTAATCAGGTTGGACACAGTCCCTGTCCCATATGAGGCTCACACTCTTAATCCCCATTTTGCAGATGAAATAATTGAGGCCGAGAGAAGTGAAGTGACTTGCCCAAGGTCACACAGCAGACAAGTGGCAGAGCCGGAATTAGACCCAGGTCCTTCTGACTCCCAGTCCGATGCTCTATCCGCTAGGCCAAGTGAGTGGCAGGTACCTGGTTCCCCTCCACAGCTTCCCACTGAGCCACACGGTGAGGTCGGATGGGATTTGAAGAGGCCCATCCCTTCACCCACCCGCTCAGCATCCCTCTTGCGTGACCCTTGGCCCGCCTGGGCCTCCTCCCGACTTCTTATTTCCACTCGCTGAACCCTCTTCTAACAAGTTTAGTCTGATTTCCCCAACTACCCAAAATATTTCAAAAATGCAAAGTCGCAGCTGCTGATTCAAACACGGTTAGTGGAAAAAACAACCAGATCTCCTGTGAATGGAATCGCTGTTTTTTTTCTTCGGTGCTGTTCCACCAAACTAGGCGCCCCCCGGTAGCAAGAAACCAGGGGTAGTGTCCTTCTCACAGGGGATCGGTTTGCCGCCCTGCCCAAGGGGCAAACGTGTCAGGGATCCACCAGGGTTGCTGTCTGGCCAGCCCGATCCCTCTTTTTTATCTACGGGGAAGTTGAGGCAAAGTAACTCGTCCAAGGTCACTTGGTGAGTCTGGTACAGACAGGATTTGAAATCACAGCCCCCTCCCCACCCGCTCTCATATTTGCCATAGCCAACAGAATCCCACTTCTTGATAAATAAGCTCCATCCAGCCGTCCCTAAGCCCTCCTTCCCTTTTCTCCCGCTCCCTTTTGCTTCTCCTGACTTGCTCCATTTATTCATCCCCCCTCCCAACCCCACAGCACTTATGTACATATCTCTAATTTATTTATTTACATTAACGTCTGTCTCCCCGTCTAGACCGTGAGCTCGTTGTGGGCAGGGAATATGTCTGTTTTATTGCTATCCTGTACTCTCCCCGGTGCTTAATCCAGTGCTCTGCACACCGTAAGCACTCAATAAATCTGATTGGCTGACTGACTAATATTTCCACTTTCCACCTGAGCGGAAAGTCAGGAAAAAAGAGAGAATCAAAGCAGAATCGAGATTCCTCAGATCGCCAAAGAGCACCTAGCCTGGGTCATCATCCTCACCGTCAGAAAATCCACCAGGTTAAGCATCCCAGGAAAAAGGGAAGTAGTTTTTCCTAAGCCAAGTGAGTGCTCGCTGGTTGTTCCGACTCTGGCTATTGCTGAATAAATTACTTCTCTTCTCCACATCTTTCCTCTTGTGCTGTAACCTAATATTTCTGTCTAGTGGTGAGGTTAATATACCACAGCTGGGCTGTGGCTGAACTGAAAGAAACCTGATGACAAACCAGCGACAAAATAAAATCTGAGCTAACCTGGAATCTCCTTTTATCCCGACACCGAGCTGGGTTTTTGCACGCGAATTTCCTGCAAAATTCAGGCCCCCAGAACGGGCTTGGGCTTGAATTGGTCAGACGTTTCCAGACGCTAATTTCTATGCCCCGAAGTTGCTGAGCGCTAAGGCCCCCAGTTACCCGGACAGTTAGCGTGTCGGAGAATACGGACCTGTTCCATCTTCTGCTCTGAGCATATACCATGAACTGATTGGCTTGGGGGCTGGTCTGTGTCAGTTTGTCTTCTCTCCAGCCAAAGGTGATTCAGTAGAATGAAGTTTGGGGGGTATTTATACCTGCCCATCCTATAGCTGAAAAGAAACCCACAGAAGAACTTTCCCAAAAGGCCAGGGCACCCACCGGCTTCAAGAGCTGTCGAGGATGACAATGAGAGTCCCTTGATGGACTCTGGAAAAGCAAGCTCTATTGCCATGCCACGTTTTATTTTCTAGACTGTAAGCTCGCTGTGGGCTACCGACTCTGGTCTACTGAACTCTCCCAAGTGCTTGGTACGGAGCTCTGCACACCGTAAGCTCTCGGCATGACTTAGTGGTTAGAGCACAGGTCTGGGAGTCAGAAGGACCCGAGTTCTAATCCCACCTCTGCCACATGTCTGCTGGGTGACCTCGGGCAAGTCACTTCACTTCTCTGGGTCTTATCTCTAAGATGGGGATTAAAACCGTGAACCCCATGTGGGACAGGGACTGTGTCCAACCTGACTGAGCTGTATCTGCTCCAGCACTTAGAAGAGAGCTTGGCACATAGTAAGCACTTAAGAAGTACCCTTATTATTATGATAAATAAATAACATTAGACATCCTTGAGGGTGTGGGAGTGAGGTTCCTCGACCTGGGCTCCTTCCATTTCCATCTCTGGTGAAGAAAAAGTGGCAATTAGAAGTAAGGGGAGAGACTTTAAAATTCAGCAGGTCTGGACCTGTCTCCCAAGAGGCCAGGCCCCTGTCAGGGGCTGCAAGAGCCTCTGTGATGCTCTGCACACAGTAAGCACTCAATAAATGCGATTGAATAAATGAAAGAATGAATTAGTCGACTCCTAGGACTCTGACCATTTGGCATTCACGTGGCTTCCCTGACTCGTGGTGCTAATGCCACGTTTGTGTGAGTGTGGGGGGTGCAGGTGGGGGGGAAGGTGTATCTAAAGGTGTTTGTGGATGTGGGTGAGCAAGTCCATGTGTGACAGTGTGAGTGTTTATGTGTGTGTTTGCATATGTGCAGGGACCTCTTGCTGAATTACAGCATCTTCAATCACAGAAAGGGGATAATTCCTTCACACACTGATTTCCAAGATCCAGGCTGGGAATACGTCAGGGCAAAAGGCTGACTGACTGTTGGCTAAACTCTCTTTGTTCTGTGCGTTTTCAGAATTCTCCAGGGACCGGCCGCGAAACCGAGGCAGCAGCGAGGGGAGACGGGCCGGGGACTGAAGTTGGAGAATGCGGAAGATGAGAAAGGGGCCCAGCCTTCCCTAGATACCAGGTCTACTCACACAGGAAATCTCAAGGAGCGGGGAAAAAGTGTCTTTCGGCCAAGTCTTCTTTGACTTTGCCATGAACTCTTAGGGTCCGTGTGTATCCCCTGCCATCCAACCCTACTCTAGAATGCCTCAGGTCACACGGGGCAAACTTCAAACCTCAAGCCATCTGTGACAAATTGTCACCAGACATTGGAACCTGCTCTTAGTCACCTCTGCTCAGGGGAGGACATGGTGGGGGGGTAGGGAGCTAGAAGTCTGTGACTTCCAGTGGTTTGAAAAGATTTTTTTTTTATGTTTGAACTTTGGTTAAACACGTATTATGTGCAAGGCTACTATACTAAGCCGTGGAGTAGATACAAGTTAATCATTTCGGACACAGTCGGCGTCCCACGTGAAACTCACGCTCTTAATCCCCTCTTTACAGAAGAGTTGACAGTAGCACAGAAAAGTGAAATGACTTGTCCGAAGTCACACACAGACAAATGGTAGAGCTAGGATTAGAACCCGGGTCCTCTGACTCCTAAACCCATACTTGATGTAGTGGGGGGGAAAGGGAGGGGGCTTTCTTTCAGGAAAATGGCTCCACCAGACCTCCCTTTCTCCCCTCCTCCTCATTTCCTTCCTCCGCTCCCAACTCTGTCACCCGGCCCAAGCCAGGACCACCTCCAGACATAACAATAATATTAATAATTTTGGTACTTGTCGAGAGCTTACTATGTGTCAAGCACTGTATTAAATCCTGGCGTAGATACAAGTCGATTAGGTTAGACACGGTCCCTGTCCTCTTTGCGGGGCTCACATTCTTAATCCCCATTTCACAGCTGAAGGAACTGAGGCCCAGAGAAGTGAAGTGACTTGTCCGAGGTCACGCAGCAGACACGTGGCAGAGCCGGTGTTGGAACCCAGGACCTTCTAACTCCCAGGCCCTTGTTCTGTCCACGAGGCCTCACCGCTTCTCCTCAGATGGTTCGGTGGGTCTGCTCGAAATCTGGGAACCGTGGAGGTGGCAAAGGGGAGGAGGGAGGTCCACGGACTTGCTTTCAACTGGGGGTGGGGAGGAGGGGAAATCGTGGCCAGGGGAGGCTCCCACCCTCTCGGGACACCCCCTGCCCCCAGGCCCAAATTGCTCCACCACGAGGGGGCACCAGAGCTCAGCCCCCGGATCTCCAGGGTTCCCCAAGAACCCAGGGGGAAAAGACAGTTTGGTCTCGGCGCCTCAATGCCCCCACCTCCTCCTCTAACTTCCCAGATCCACCAATCCATCAACAGTATTTATTGAGCACTTACTATGTGCAGAAGACTGCACTGAGCGCTTGGGAGAATACAGTACAACCGAATTAGCGAAAACCTTCCCTGCCTTTACGATAATAATGATAACGATGTCGGTATTTGTTAAGCGCTTACGATGTGCCAAGCGCTGGGGTAGATACAGGGTCATCAGGTTGTCCCCCGTGGGGCTCACAGTCTTGATCCCCATTTTACAGATGAGGGAACTGAGGCACAGAGAAGTTAAGTGACTTGCCCACAGTCACACAGCTGACAGGTGGCAGAGCCGGCATTCGAACCCATGACCTCTGACTCCCAAGCCCGTGCTCTCTCCACTGAGCCACGCTGTTTATCAGACCCCTTTGGCCACTCCGTGGCTTCGAAGAAGGAGTCAAAACCAGGATCCTTCGAGCTCGTGGAGACAGACCGGAGCATCTGTCATCTGAGAATGGCTCCCGAGCCCTGCCAGCCCTGTCCCCGACCTAAGGGACTCCAAGTTTCCTTGACCTTCCTTTGACTCTAGCCCTTACTTAGCTGGGCTGGTGTGGACACTGGGCCTTCCTTCCTTTCCCTGGAAGGATGCCCAAGCTCGGCTTTTGCCCCGGCTTTACTCTTTAAAAAAATAATAATGATATCCGTTAAGCACTTACTACGTGCCAGGCACTGTACTAAGTACTGAGGTGGATATGAGCTAATCAGGTGGGACTCGGTCCGTATCCCACCTGGGGCTGACGGCTTTAAACCCCATTTTAATCCCCATCGCGAGAAGCGTCGCGGCGTAGTGGATAGAGCACGGGCCTGGGACTCAGACGGTCATGGGTTCTAATCCCGGGTCCGCCACCTGTCTGCTGTGTGACCTTGGGGAAGTCACTTCACTTCTCTGGGCCTCAGTTACCTCATCTGGAAAATGGGGAGTAAGACTGTGAGCCCCACGTGGAACAACCTGATTACCTTGTATCTACCCCAGTGCTTAGGACTGTGTTTGGCACATAGTAAGTGCTTAACAAATAGCATAATTACTATTATTATCATTATTATTTTACAGATGGAGTAACTGAGGCACAGAGCACAGGCCTGGGAAGTCAGAGGACTTGGGTTCTATTCCTGGATTTACCACTCATCTGCTGGGTGACCTTGATCAGGTTTCTTGACTTCTCTGTGTCTCAGTTCCTTATCTGCAAAATGGGGATTTGATCTCTGTTTTCCCTTCTACTTCAGCGTGGCGCAGTGGAAAGAGCACGGGCTTTGGAGTCAGGGCTCATGAGTTCGAATCCCAGCTCTGCCACTTGTCAGCTGTGTGACCGTGGGCAAGTCACTTAACTTCTCTGTGCCCCAGTTCCCTCATCTGTAAAATGGGGATGAAGACTGCGAGCCCCACGTGGGACAACCTGCTTCCCCTGTGTTTACCCCAGCGCTTAGAACAGTGCTCTGCACATAGTAAGCGCTTAACAAATACCAACATTATTACTTCTGTGAGCCCCATGTGGGATCTTGTATCTACACCCGCTTTAACTCAGTGCTTGACACGTAGTAATTTCTTAAATACCACAGTTAGGAGAAGAAGCATGGCCTAATGGATAAAGCACAGGCCTGGGAGTCAGAAGGACCTGGGTTCTAATCCTAGATCTGCTATGTGTCCGCTATGTGACCTTGGACGAGTCACTTCACTTCTCTGTGCCTCATTTCTCTCATCTGTAAAACGGGGACTAGGACTGTGAGCCCCACACGGGACATGGACCGTGTCCAACCTGATCGGCTTGTATCTACCTCAGCGCTTAGTACAGTGTCTGGCACGTAGTAAGCACTGTCTGTTATATTGTTATATTCTACTCTGCACACAGTAAATGCTCAGTAAACAGGATCAATTGCTTGATTAACAGATCCCATAAATAAATAAAGGGAATTTCCCAGATTGGGCTTCAACCAAGATGAGCCTCCAATTCTGGACACGAAGAGCCGTGGTTTCCCTTGGATCGATTGGCTATTGGACCAAACGGTGCGTATCTGGAAGTGATGGGATCCCACTCGGGCCCCTGAAAACTGCGTGACGCTATGGGTGCGTGCAAAGGCCCAAACGGAAAGCCAGGCAGAAGTGACTAACTTTCCTGTCTGTAGTTAGTTGTGTCATTTATCGAGCACGTACCGTGAACCCGGCACTGGGCTAAGCCCTGGTGTAGCTACAGAGAGAACAAATCAGATATGACCCTCCTCCCACAAGGGGTTCACCATCTAGGTGGAGCTAGATGGATAAAAACAAAGGTAACAAACAGCAGACTGCAACAACAAGCAACAGAGTCAACAAACTCAGTCAGTCAGTCAGTCGTATTTACTGAGCGCTTAAGGCAACGATGACAGGGCAAGACGACTTCTTTGAGCATTTCCTTTTTACAGAGGTAGTGGTCCCCAGGTTTTCCACTGCTCCCGATGGACAGTCCTCAGTTTGGGAACTTCAGAGATGTGTAACCTCCCCTGTGGGCACAGTTTTACCACCTCCTTGAGGCCTCTGAGGGCACATACGCTGGGGGCGGGGGGATGAATGGATAATAATAAGGTTGGTCTTTGTTAAGCGCTTAGTACGTGCAGGGCACTGTTCTAAGCGCTGTGGTGGATACAGGGTAATCAGGTTGTCCCACGTGAGGCTCCCAGTTAATCCCCATTTTACAGATGAGGTCACTGAGGCCCGGAGAAGTTAAGCGACTCGCCCACAGCCGCACAGCTGACGAGTGGCAGAGCCGGGAGTCGGACCCATGACCTCTGACTCCGAAGCCCAGGCTCTTTCCACTGAGCCACGCTGCTTCCCGTGGGTGTGGCACTCGCTCTCGGGATCACTGCCCTTCCCTGGCTCCGAGACTGACCGGTACTCGTGCCTGATGTGATACCTTAGAGTACCCGTGCCGTGCCAGGCCCCCTTCATGTTCCCATCCACCCATCAATCAGTCAATGAATGGTATCACTGAGCGCTTACCGTGTGTGGAGCAGTGTACGAAGCGCATGGAAGAGAACAATACGACCGAGTCGGCAGATGTTTTTCCCGGCTGCAAGGAGTCCCCTCTCACGTGCCACTGTGCCACGGTGGACGTGGTCTAGCGGATAGAGCACGGGTCTCTGCCCGGGTCCTCAGCCCGGTTCTGCCACTTTTCCGCTGTATGACCTTGGGCAAGTCACTTCGGCTTCGCTTTCCTCAACTCTAACACGGGGAATCAATACTTGTTCTCCCTCCAACTTGGACCGGAGACTCACGCGAGACAGGGACAGGGTCTAGTTCGGCGTATTTACTTCAGCACTTAGTTCGGTGCTTGACACGCGGTAAAAGCCGAACAAATACCACAATTCCCATGATTACAATAAAACAACGAGGGCTGGTCCGACTAATATCCCTAAATCAGTTCCTCTCTCTCCCTAATTTTCCCACTAGTAAAAGCCCTAACAGACTATCCATGTAGAATTGTATCTACCCCCTCTTGGACCTACTGATATTTGCAGCGGACAGAACCTCCCACGGAGAAGAAAAGGTAATGAAGAGATCAAGTCGCACTTAGTTAAAAAAAAATTGCCGCTACGGCTGCATGTGTGGCCACCAAAATGTTCTAGTCGTTGCCCCTCTTAGAAATTAGGTTAATAATGGGAAGCTCTCGGAAATCTGTGAGTCATTCACAGTATTTTCAGACCACTCGCTGTCTCTCTGGTTGTCTATGTTTCAGTTTCTTTGTGACTTTCAGTTTTTGTACCCGCCTATCTGATTGGGTCTGTCTTTTTCACCCTTTTCTCTTTTTTCCACCATTCGACTGAGTACTTACTGTGTGCAGAACAATGTATTAAGCTCTCAGGAGAGTACAGTACAACAGAGTTGGTAAGCACAATCTCTGCCCACAGGGAGCTCAAAGTCTAGAGGGGGAGACAGGCATTAAAATAAATGATGGCGATGTACTGAGGGACTGAGAGTGGGATGAATATCAAGCGCTTAAAGGGTATAAATCCAAGTGCATAGATGACGAAGAAGGGAGAGGGAATGGGATAAAGAGGCTTAAATGGGGAAGGCTTCTTAGCAGAGATGTGATTTTAATAAGGCTTTGAAGGCGGAGAGAGTGGTGGCGTGGTACATCGAGATACGCGAAGGAGGAGGGAGTTCTAGGCCGGAGGGAGGATGTGGGAAAGGAGTTGGCGGTGAGATAGAGGAGATGGAGTGAGGTAAAGTGAGCAGGTTGGCATTAGAAGAACAAAGTGTGCAGGCTGGGTTGTCGTAGGAGATCAGCCAGGTAAGGTAGGAGTCAGAAAGGTGAATGAGTGCTTCAAGACAGTGTTTTTTCCTCTCACATCTCTCAAGCTGTTCCTGTCTCTGTCTCTCTAGCCATCTCTGAAGGGTCGCATGCCGTTCTCGGAGATCTCCACGGTGACACTTGAGACACACTGAGGTGGAGTCACTGATGCCTGGATCGTAAAGCGGGAAATGGACCAGGGAAGCAGCAAGCGGCAAGAGCAGGGGCTTGGGAGTCGGAGGACGGGGGTTCCGATCCTGGATCTGCCACTTGTCTGTTGTGTGACCTTGGGGAAGTCACTTCACTTCCTCTGTGACTCAGTTACTCATCTATAAAATGGGGATTAAACCTGGGAGCCCCATGTGGGACAGGGGCTGTGTCCAACCTGATTACCTTGTATCTATCCCAGGGCTTTGAACAGTGCTTGGCATATAGTAAGTTCACCATAATTATTATTATTACCTGTTTCTTCCTCAGGCAAGACCCTCCCTTCAGATGACCAAATCCAAGGCAGAGGCATGTTTTCTTTTATAAATAGCCTGAGCCCAGGGAGGTCGATTGTTGGGTTTTTTTCCTTTCCATTTGTTTGTGGGACTGTTTGATTTTCGGTTCTCATGAGCTATTTTCTCCACTCTGCCCTTGTGTGCTGGGGTCGGCCTGGGGACTGATTGGTGGCACAGAATCCCCACAGGATAAGAAGAAAGATTTCTATTAAAAGGCTTCAACATGTGCTTTTCATTAAGGACTCAGAGCCAACCAGAAAACTGGAGCTAATTGGGAGAGTTTGGCATTTTAAAGAAGTTGAAGGATTCCTGTGATCTCCCACATCCCTGGCCCATTCCTGGGATGGATCAATCAATCAATCAGTGGTATTGATAGAGTGCTTACTGTGCACAGAACACTGCACTAAGAACTCGGGCAAATACAATCATCATTATCAATGATATTTATTGAATGCTATGAGAAGCAGCTTGGCCTAGTGGATAGACCAGGGGCCTGGGAGTCAGCAGGAGCTGGGTTCTAATACCGGCTCCGCCATTTGCCTGCTGTGTGACTTTGGGCAAGTCACTTCACTTCTCTGTGCCTCAGTTACCCCATTTGTAAAAAGGGGATTAAGACTGGGAGCCCTATGCGGGGCATGGACTGTGTCCAACTTGATTAGCTTGTATCTACCCCAGCGCCTGGCACATAGTAAGCACTTAATAAATACCATTAAAAAATGTGCATAACACTGTACTTAGCTCTTGGGAGAGTGCTATACAACAGAGCTGATAGATACGTTCCCTGCCCATAATGAGATTACAGTCTCAGGATGTCGACACGAAGATTGCATTTGTTCCCTGGATAATCTGGATTTAGGGAAGGGTCAAATGTCCCATCTCTGGAGACCACAAGGACCATGGGATGCTCTCCTTACTCCCTGAAAACTCCCCTCATGAAAAATTGGTTCTTCTAGGCCTCTCCCTCTGAATCAAGTCCTGCCGGTCCCAAACAAGAGACTCCAATTTTCCAAGTGTTACCTGTCATAACCCACGTAGCAGAAAGACCCTTTGTTAAGCATTTACTATGTGCCAAGCACTGTTCTGAGCACTGGGGTTGATACAAGATATTCAGGTTAGACACAGTCCCTGTCCCACAGTCTAAGTACAGGAAGGAGGATTTAATCCCTATTTTACAGATGAGGAAACTGAACCACAGAGAAATTAAGCAACTTGCCCACAGTCACATAGCAGACAAGTGGCAGATCTGGGATTAGAACCCAGGTCCTCTAACTCCCCAGACCATGCTAATTCCACTAGGCTCTGCTGATTGCCCAGTGACAGAGATCTGTTATTATGTAGGTTAAATAGATGTCTTGATCTAGTGCTAAACTGAGATGGACTTCAATCACCCTCCTGGAATCAGTTCAAACACTTCAGAGTGAAGGAAAGCAAGTGCCTGAGGCAAGGTAGAGAAGCAGCATAACCTAGTGGGTAAAACACGGGCCTGGAAGTCAGAAGGACTTGGGTTCTAATCCCAGGTCCACCGCTTGTCCGCTGATTGACCTTGGACAAGTTACTTCATTTCTCTGGGCCTCAGTTACCTCATCTGTACAATGTGGTTGAAGACTGTGAGCCCCATGTGGGACAAGGACTGTATCTGATCTGATTTTTCTCTACCCCAGCACTTAGAACAGTGCCTGACACATAGTAAGGACTTAAAAAATACCATATCAAAAAGACTAGGTGACTTGCTCAAATTAACCAGCGGCCATATACAGAGCCAGGATTAGAACCCAGGTCCTCCAGCTCCCCAGCCCCTGCTCTTTCAGTTAGGCCACATTGCCTCCTTGCTGGATAGTCCAGTAGCGTGGCTCAGTGGAAAAGAGCCTGGGCTTCGGAGTCAGAGGTCATGAGTTTGAATCCCGGCTCGGCCACTTGTCAGCTGTGTGACTTTGGGCGAGTCACTTAACTTCTCGGTGCCTCAGTTCCCTCATCTGTAAAATGGGGATTAAGACTGTGAGCCCCACGGGGGACAACCCGATTCCCCTGTGTCTACCCCAGCGCTTAGAACAGTGCTCGGCACATAGTAAGCGCTTAACAAATACCAACATTATTATTATTATTATTAGGTGGACAGTGTAAGCCTGAGGCCTATGCTCTAGAGGATGCTGGGAATTTTTCCACATGCAGTATCCCAGGCCCGAGATGGTTATATAAGGCGATTACTATTTCTGCCAGGGTTCAGTGCTGCATTTCATGATGCTAAAAATGCCTGAATGAAAAAGTTTAAAAATACAACCATGTATTTTTCTAAAACTCCATTAAGCTGTCAAATGCTCCTGCTATGTGTTTCCCTTCCCATCGTTGCTATTTGGCAAGGTATGTGTGTGCACCAAACAGATGCGTAACCATCCTACTCTTCTTCCTCCTCCTTTCCCTCCACCTCTCACTCCCCCTCCTCTACCTCCTTCTCCTCCTCTCCTCCCACCTGATTCATGCTGAAGATCTGCAGACCTAAGGCAGCGACGGGAAAGACAGAAGACAAAGTGAACAGCAAAGTCCACCGTTCTTTGGGATCCTTTGCGTCAGGGCAGCGAGACCAGACCTCAAGGCCTCAGATCAAAATCAGGATCCTCTCCCTTCACCAACCGGAATTCTCGGGGTTCAGACCTGATGGCAAGTTGAAAAAACTCACAGATTCCCGCTGGGTCTTAGTGGAAATACCAGCATCTGGCTCATTAGCTCACTCACGTTACGAGGAGTGGCCGTTAGTACTTTTTAGGTCAGCACTGAAGCGGCATGACTCGATAGAAAGAGCCCAGGCCTGGAAGTCAGGAGAGCTAGGTTCTAATCCCGGCTCTCCATTTGCCTGCGGTATGACCTTGGGCAATTGACTTCATTCAATAGTATTTACTGAGCGCTTACTATGTGCCGAGCACTGTACTAAGCACTTGGAATGTACAAATCGGTAACAGAAAGAGACAGTCCCTGCCCTTTGACGGGCTTACGGTCTGATCGGGGGAGACGGACAGACAAGAACAATAGCAATAAATAGAATGGAGGGGATGAACATCTCATTAAAACAATAGCAACTAAATAGAATTAAGGCGATGTATATCTCATTAACGGAATACTTCAAAAACTTGGGCCCGGGAGTCAGAGGACAGAGGTTCTAATCCTGGCTCTTCCACTTGTCTGTCGTGTGACCTTGAGCAAGTCACTTCACTGCTCTGGACCTCAGTTACCTCATCTAGAAAATGGGAATTAAGACTGTGAGCCCCGTGTGTGACAGGGATTGGGTCCAATCTGATTTACTTGAATCTACTCCAGGGCTAGTTCCAAAAAAAAACTTCACTTCCCTGGGTCTCCATTTCCTCATCTGTCAAATGGAAATGAAAAAAGCAATCCTTCTTCCTACTGAGACTGTGAGCCCCATGTGAGACAGACCGTAACTGATCTGATTATCTTGCTTCTACCCCAGAGCTTAGCACAGAGTAAGTGCTAAACAGATACTATTATTGTTATTATTAACCCTGCACAGTAGTATTTTTAGACTGCGAGACCGTTGTTGGCAGGGATCGTCTCTGTCGGTTGCCGAATTGTACATTCCGAGCACTCAGCACAGTGCTCTGCACACAGTAAATGCTCAGTAAATACAAATGAATGAATTAACCCCGCGCACAGGCAAAGCCTAAGATGAGCCTTTGGACTAGGATATTTTTCCCATGAAATTTCATCCTTGATCATCATCCCTATTGTCAGCACGAAGGAGCACTTACTGTATGCAGAGCACTAGATGTAGGCCATTGAGGACATGTAATAGAAACAGCTGGCAGAATTCCTGCCCACAAAGAGCTTTATTCATTCATTCTTTTCAATCATATTTATTGAGCGCTTACTGTGTGCAAAGCACTGCACTAAAAGCTTGGGAGTGTTCACATTTTCTGCCCACAACAAGCTTACAGTCTAGAGGGGGAGACAGACAATAATATATATAAAGAAATAAGTTACAGATAATTGTCATCCAATGGTCTGGGAGTGAACTGGACTTCGTGAGCAGGGAACAAACGTCTGCCAGCTCCGTTATACTGCTCTCTCCCAAGCACTTGGTACGCTGGTCTGCACATAGTAGAGCTCAATAAATACCACTGATGATGATGATGATGATAATGATAGCAGCTGACAGCCACCACACAGGCTCTGGGCCCTTGCTCTCTCTGACAGTCTGCCCGGATCCTCCCTAAACCCCCATGCTCGGGTTCATAATAATCAATCTATCGTATTTACAGTCGTATCCCAGTCTTCATCCCCATTTTAGAGATGAAGTAACTGAGGCCCAGAGAAGCGAAGTGACTCACCCAAGGCCACACAACAGACAGGTCCTTCTGACGCCCGGGCCCATGCTCTGTCCATTAGGCCACGCCGGCTTTGATGAATTGGATTTGGCCAGAGGTTTGGAAAAAAGGTCCTGGAAGCGGCTCTGAATAGTTTGATAGAAACCAGTGGCCTCATCTGCCAGGCTGTCCTTTGATCCTAGTTATAGCTCCAGCTTTGTCCATATTGCTGCAAGAAGTAATAATGCAGAACTCCCGCTCCAGGCACTTTTTCAACATCATTCAGGAATCAATCAATCAGTGGTATTTATTGAGTGTTTTCTCGGTTCAGGGCACTGAACTAAGCGTTTGGAAGAGCACACTCTAACGGAGTTGGGAATCAGCACGACCTCCCTTGGATGAATTGTGCCCTATATTCTCAGAGCTCCTTGATTCTCCAGCGTTTTCTCATCTCACCTCGAGGACATGGTCAGGGGAAATTTGAGGCCCAAGTGTCACAAGGTGAGATGTTGGGCTGGGGGGGGGTGGTTTATGGCATTTGTTAAGTGTTTACTGAGTGTCAAACACTGTTTTAAGCTCTGGGGTAGATCCCAAGCTAATCAGGTCCAGACACAGCCCTTGACACTCATGAGGCTCACAGTCAAAATAGTGGGGACAACAGGTATTAAATCCCCATTTTTACAGTTGAGGAAACTGAAACAGAGAAGTTAAGTGACTTTGCCCAGGCTCACACAACAGACAAATGGCAGAGTCCAAATTAGAACTCAGGTTCTCTGACGCCCAGCCTACCTCTTTGCCTCATCTCCCTTCTCAATCAATGATATTTACTGAGCACTTACTGAGTGCAAAGCACTGCACTGAGCACTTGGAAAGTACAGCCCAACCAAGATGGTAGACGTGCTCTCTGCCCACAAAGAACTTACAGTCTATATTGAGGAGCTCACAGCTTTCAGGGATTTCTCCAACCCCACTCTGCTTTGAAAATATCCTGGTCTGCCAGTGGAAGACACGGGATTGACCTAAAAATACAACCGGAGGAATTATTTTTGGAAACATATTTTTTAAACTTGCTCAACAACTACGATCTTTTGAAGTGGAATCAGCTCCACAGTTGTCCCACCGACCATCTGCTTAAATCAGCTCCTGCCGTGGGCAAAGATCATTCCCCCAGGCTTGGGTGGAGATGCCCTCTCAGAGCTGCAGAGCCCCAGAAAAAGAAGGATCGGTCCCCAGAACGTCCAGAGAGAGGGGAGGGAGCTTCTAGAGAATGGATATGGATTTGCACCATGTGACTGCATGGCTGCAATAATTTGGGAAGTGACCACTTCCTGGGTGTGTAGAGGAAAACAGGCTGGTAAAAAAATGTGTGGTCTGGAATTCCTTTCCTTCCCATCCCTCTTCTCCCGCCCCCCAATTTCATGCCATGCTCTGCTGACGGCAGCACCGGGCCATGTTAAGATGTGTTCAACCACAATTACAGAGTGGCTATTGCTCCAATGGCTGGAAAGAGCTCTTTCCCCTTTCTTTCCAGCAGGCTTGGGAGTGTGCATGTGTGCTTGCGTGGATATATGTGTGGATGCTCGGGTATGCATGCATGTCTCTGTGTGTGTATGCATGTGGCTGCTTGGGTTTGTGTAAGGGAAGGAGGAGGGAGAGGGCTGAATAATAATAACAGCAGCTGTGGTATTTGTTAAGCGCTTACTATGTGCCAGACACACAAGAAGCACGATGGCCTAGTGGATAGAGCACGGGCCTGGGAGTCAGAGGTCCTGGATTCTCATCCCAGATCTGCCACCTGTCTGCTGTATGACCTTGGGCAAGTCACTTCACTTCTCTGTGCCCCAGTTCCCTCATCTGTAAAATGAGGACTAAGAATGTGAGCCCCAACTGTGGGACAGAGACTGTGTCCAATCCAAATTATATTGTATCTAGCACAGTGCTTAGAACAGGGTCTGGTACATAGTAAGCACTTAACAAAGACCATAATTATTCTTATCATTACTAAGTATTGGGGAAGACACAAGCTAATCAGGTTGGACCTAGGCCCTGTCTCATGTAGGGCTCAAGGTCTTAATCCCTATTTTACAGATGAGGGAACTAAGGCACAAACAGGTCAAGTGACTTGCTCTAGGTCACCCAGCAGACAGGTGGATCCAGGTCCTTCTGACTCTGGAGCCCGTGCACTATCCGTTGGGCCCAGGCTTGCAATCAGATCTTTCCTTCTCAAAAAATCCCCACCTACTAGGAAAAGCAGGGCAGAGGTGGGGCCTAGTCACCCGGCTGGACTTGAATCCAGTAGGTTTAGGGCAGAGTCTCCAACAGGAGACCCCAGTGGGAAGAAACGGCGGAGCTGGGGAAAATTCCCAGAGAGCTATAAGGATTTCACTAACAGGATCCAGTCATTCCCATATTGCTCCCTAAGGTATCGGTCGGGAGGGACAATCACATTTCCGACTTGCTCCCCCCGAGTCCACCTGGAAAAGCGCCAACCCGCTTCCCGCCCGGCTCAGCTAACTCATCAACTTCCATGGATGTTTCCTGCTTTCCCTCTAGGCCCTCAGACTCTGTTTCCCCATCTCATCCGAGCCCAGAGAGAGAGCGACAGGGTTAGACCGACAGAGAGACTCAGCTTGGTCCTGGAATGGCCCGGCCATCATTTTGGTATGGCCACCGATCAAAGAGCTTTAAATCTTTATTCGCTTGGGTATTCTATCAAGTTCTTTTTTGGCTTAGATCCTTTAGACTTCAAGCCACTGATGATCATTAGGCTAATTTTAAAAAAGGGGGCCACCGCAAAAATGTAGCCGTGACAGCGATTGTGGCCACAGAAAAATATTCTTTGAGAACCACTGATCTGTCGCATAAAGAAGAAGGAATTCAAAGACTGCAGGATGGCCCGGAATAGTCCCTGCCCTTTTCTGTTAAAGGGGGGATGTTAATATTTCATCAGACTGTAAGAATATAACATGATTGAGCTGGAAAAGATACAGGATGATCAAGGGGATTGGGCAGTTTCCATTTGAGGAGAACTCTTCAGGATGAAAAGGCAAAGAGGCTGAGAGGAGTCATAATTATAGTTTACAAAATCATGAACACTAAGGACAGAGTGAGAACAGAAGATTTTTAAGGTATTTGTTAAGCGATTATTATGTGCCCGGCACTGTTGTAAGCACTGGGGTAGACCAGTGCTTGGCATGTAAGTGCTTAACAAATAGCATCATTATTATTATTATTTATACAAGGTAATCAGGTTGGACACAGTCCCCGTCCCACAAGCGGCTCACAGTCAATCTCCATTTTACAGATTAAGTATTATACTTATAAGTATAATACAACAGAGTCGGTAGACACGTTCCTTGCCCACCAAGACTTAAAGTATAGAAATCTACTGTATTTTACTCTCTTAAATAGGAAAGAAGCCGCGTGCCCTAATGGAAACAGCACAGGCCTGGGAGTAAGGAGACATGGATTCTGATCCCGGCTCTGCCACATGTCTGCTGTGTGACCTTGAGCAAATCACTTGACTTCTCTGTGCCTCAGTTATCCCATCTGCAAAATGGAGATTAAGACTGTGAGCCCCATGTGGGACAGAAGCTGTGTCCAACCTGATTACCTTGTATCTACTCCGGTGCTTAAAACAGTACTTGGCATATAGTAAGCGCTTAACAAATACCATAGTTATTATTATTATTATTATTATTAAATGCTTGGCCCAGTGCTCTGCACACAGTAAGTGCTCAATAAATACCACTGATTGATTGATTCTAGAAGCTCACCATCCAAGGGGTGGATAGGGCTCCAAAAGTGAGGTAATTGAAAACCCAGCGGGCCAAAGCCGGTTCAGATTGGTGTTGGTCTGGTCTACCCGGAGTGCCGCCATTTTTCTCTCCTGGAAAGGCAAAGTGGTGTAAATACGTGCAGCTGCTGTTGCCAAGAGGAACCAGGCCCAGCGAGTCGGGTGGCCTTCAGCAGAAGGAAGATCTTGTTCCACCCGAACTTGTCTGTCTCGGTTCAGGCCTCGCCTCAGGGATTGAACCCAATAGAGAGGCCCCAGGGGTTCCGGACAAGTCCCAGATAATTTTTACTTCCGAGAACCCTTTTGTGACTGGATCATGCAATCGATCAATCATATTTATTGAATGCTTACTATGTGCAAAGCGAGTTTGGGAGACTAGAATACAACAGAATTAGCAGTCCCATGACCTGTCCAGAACGAGTTTACAGTCTAGAGGTGGGTCTAACTCAGGCCTGTCCCAAAAGTTTAAGTTACCGTTCCGGGAGCCTGTGGATGCCTCAGCCAGTTTTCAGTTGATTTGGGCTCCTGCTTCCCAAAATAATATAATAATAGTAATAATAATGCTATCTGTTAAGTGCTTAGTATGGCCAAGCGCTGTACTAAATCCTGGGGTAGATATAAGATTATCAGGTTCCACATAAGGCTCGCAATCTAAGGGGAAATACGAGCATTAAATCTTCGTTTTGTACATGAAGGATTTTGATACAAGGTCACACAGCAGACAAGTGGCAGAGTCAGGATTAGAACCCAGGTCCTATTATGACTCCCGGGCTCATGGTCTATCCACTAGGCTCTGCTGCTTCTCAGTAGTCATCCTCTAATAGGCTCGAGACAAGGAGCCATGACCCCAGACTTATTCCTGTCTCTGCCACTTTGGGTCAGTGACATTTCAGGCAAGTAACCTCCCCGCCCTGTGTCCCAATTCTACCACTATGCACTGAACAATCAGCTCAATTAGCTGTTAAAAATCCCTTCAGTTATTCTTCTGAGGTATTTCCCGCATCCCCACCTGGCTTCTCCACCCAAACAGCTTTCAGGCTGCATCATAATTTTACTGCCGAATGGGTCTCCTTATTGGTGTGGCCTCTCCCCGAGTCAGTCTAGGCTATGTCCTGATGTCTGGATCTCACTCACATCTCTCTCCACTCTTCAGAACCCTTCAGTGATTCTCCTTTTCCCGCTTCATGAAGCAGAGACCCTTAACCGCTGACTTCAAGATGCTCCCCTAACTTGCTGTCCATTGTAAGATGAGGTAACTGAGGCCCAAATCACACTGCAGACACAGGGCAGAGTCAGGATTAGAACCCAGATCCTCTGATTCGTAGGGCTCTGCTCTTTCCACTAGGCCGTGCTGCTTCACAGATCCTCTTCTTCCCTCCGAGTTAAAGAGGGATCTTTCCTGGCTTTTCACTTCCCTGACTGGGATGTCACTCTTGGTTCTGTATGTTCATGAGACCCATTGTCATTATTCCCTATAGATTGTTCTGGCATTTATAGCTCATTCATTCAGTGGTATTCCCTGAGCACCTACTCTGTGCAGAACACTGGACTTAATTCTTGGAAGGGTGAAATGCATTCGATCATATTTATTGAGCTCTTACTCTGTGCAGAGCATTGTACTAAGCGCTTGGAATGTACACTTCGGCGACAGTGAAAGACACAGTCCCTGTCCTCGAGGAGCTTAAGGTCTGATATCTGTGGGCTCTGGATATTGTTCTTCCCCCACAGATGGGGAAACTGAGGCACAGAGGGTAAAGTCATTTGCTTAGAGTCACCCCGGTAGTCGGCCGTGTGGAGCGAGGAGAAGGAGGAAGGATTCCTGGAGCCGAACCTCAGACTCCCTTATTGTGAAAAGGCTCCAACGCCCATTTTCCCTGCCAACAGCTAATCAGAGGCGGGAGGAATCAGAAACCTGACTGAATATGAGCCGAAGGCTGAAGTTACCTTTTGTCCGGTCCCTCTTTGTTTATTATTTAAAGGCAGCTCTATTGTTGCCGACACTGGAGTGATAACCGCGACGGATTTTTTCCATAGGAAAGAATCTCAGGAATCCAAGCCAGCTCACATCGCCCTTCATTCTCACCTCTACGTGCAAGCCGGGGCAAACCGTCGAAGGCACGGGGTGGCCGACACCTCACCCTGCCCGCACCAACACTGTTCTGCTGCAGAGTTGGGGTGGAGGAGAGGTGAGAGATGAGACAGACAGGGTCAGGAGCAAAACCGTCTCCCCGCCATCTTCCTTGCTCCTTCCTTTCTTTGGGGCTGGATGGCCTCTCTCCCTCACTGAAATGTAAACTCCTTGAGGATCGAGATCGGGGCTACCGACTCTTTTGTATAGTACTCTGCCAAGTGCTTAGAACAGTGCTCTGCCCCCAGGAAGTGTTCAATAAATATGCTGGTTGGATGGATAGATAGATGAGAGGCAGGAATCTTTTGTTGACCTCTTTAGCCTGAGCAATCTCTGATCCTGTCTGACCAACTTCTGTGACTTCAGAGTCATCTAAGCCTCCATAGCCAACTAGATAGTCTCCTAGATAGCCCAGCTGGATGGCTCAGAACGAAGGAGGTCACTCTGTGCGGACGGTCTACGTGAGCTGGTAGGATGGATGGGACCGAAGGGACCTAGAACATTGAATAGTACTGCACATCATACGTTTCCTCGCCGGAGGTAGGAAGGGAACAAGAGAGGGGCCGTTGGCAATCGCTCTGTACAGTGTTCTGCATTCAATACCCACTCAATACATACTATTGGTTGTCAGATTGATTGAGTGCCGAGGTTGAAATCAAGTGAAAAGAGTGGCTTTTTTCATGAGTCGTCAGCCCTTTCCTAAGCATCATAGGGGACCTGGACTGCAGAGAGTCCAAAACAATGCCCCCAAAAGGTGTTCTCTCAAATACTTGTCAGGGGGAAAAGGTTGGGTCAGGTTGGGCAAGGGGATGGTGGAAATAGGAGAAGAGGAAAAGGAGCTAATGGGATGGAAAAAATGATTTCGGCAAAATTAATATTTGAACCCTGGCCAGGAGAGGGGGTGGTGAGGAGACAGAAGGAAAAAGTTCTTCCTTTGGAGAACCGTCTATGTAATAACTAAGGAATTTTAAAAATACAAAATCACCACCTACTTTTCTCCTCCTCTCCCCTCTTTCTTCCCCTCCCTCTCTTTTTTTTAAACGGTTTTTGTGTCAAGCACTGTTCTAAGCGCTCGGGTAGACGCAAGTTAATCAGACCAAATACAGTCCCTGTTCCACAAGGAGCTCACAGTTTAAATAGGAGGGAGAACAGGGATTGAATCCTCATTTTACAGTTGAGGAAACTGAGGCACAGAGAAGTTAAGTTACTTGCCTAAGGTCCCTCAGGAGGCAAGTGGCAGAGTTAGGATTTGAACCCAGGTCCTCCGATTCCCAGGCTCATGCTTTGTCTTTTACGCTACACAACCTCTCCATTCTCTCCCCCCTCCCTCTCTCCCTCATCTCCCCCATTTCTCCTCTTTTCCCTTGTCCCCACTTTCCTGTCCCCCTCCCCTTCCTTTCCCCCTTCCAGCTCCTCTCTCCTTTTCTTCTGTCTCCTCCGTGTCTTCCCTCCTTTTCCCTTGTTTATGAAAATAAGCTATGAGAAACAAACCCATTAAGAGGACAATCTAACCCAGTAAGCCGATTAGGCAATAGATGAGTAACCCTTTCCAATCTGGAAATTTCCAAGACTTTTACTCCCCTGAAGGGATTGGGTAATCATTCTTGAGATACCAGCTAAATGACTTCACCCTCTCTCTCTGCCTTCTCTCTCTCTCCCTCCCTCCCTCCCTTCCTCCCTCCCCGCCCCCGGCCCGATCTTCACCGTTCGGCCTAGTCATGGGATTGGAAAAAACATTTAATCGATCGATGACATTTATTGAACGCTTACTAAGTGCAGAGCGCTGTACTAAACCCCTGGGAGAGCACAATACAACAGAATTAGCAGACAAGTTTCCCACCCGTAATGAGTTTACAGTCTAAGGATGACGATGAAGAACCGCAACCAAGCGAGAAATAATGATGACCGACTGGCTGAGTCTATATCGGTGAATCCAGACCAGAAGCACGTGGCCTAGTGGACAAAGCATGGGCCCGAGGACCTGGATTCTAATCCCGGCTCTGCCATCTGTCTGCAGGATGACCTTGGGCAAGCCACTTCACTTATGTGGCCTCAGTTTCCTCATCTGCAAAATGGGGATTCGCTACCTGTTCTCTCTCCTACTTAGACTGTGAGCCCCACGTGGGACCCGTTGATCTCATGTCTACCCCGGCGCTTAGTGCGGTGCTCGGCACGGAGTAAGCACTTAATAAATACCACAATTAGTATTATCCCTTCCAAATGAAGGAAGAAGGGACAGGCTCACAGAAAGGAAAGGTCAACCTGGAAGGTGTCGGCTTTGTCATCGACTTTGCAGCAACTTCCAAACTTCCCTCTGTCAGTCTCCATAAGCACTGACCGTGGGCACAGGGTTCTGGGGATCTCAAGGCACATTTGTTATCCTTGTATTTAGACCAAGGAACTCCAGAGCTAAAATGAAGTACCGATCAATCAATCATTCATTGGTATTTATTGAGGGCCTACTATGTGCAGAGCACTTTACTAAATGCTTGGGAGAGAACAAGAATTGGTAGATACCATTCTTGCCTTTGAGGACCTTCTAATCTACCTCCTGTTCTCCCTTCCTCTTCCCCTTCTTCAGGGCGGTCGGAAGAGCAAAGCTGCAGTCTGAAAGTTCCTTGAGGGCAGGGAACTTGTCTAGCAACTCTATAGAACCGTATAGTAGTGATGGTTTTTAGTAAGCCCTTACTGTGTGCAGGGCACTGGACTAAACATTGGGAAAGAGTATACGAGTGGGAATTAGACTATAAGCTCATCACGGCGGGACAGAATTAGTTGTACTTTCCCAAGCTCTTAGAACAGTGTTCTGCACATAATGATTGCTCAGTAAGTACCATTGATTGATTGGTTGATTGAATTAGACGCGGACCCTGTCCCTCGAGGGGCTCACAATCCACGAATGTAGGTGGGAGAGAGGACTGGAGACGGACACACTGGGAGCAAAGAAACAATAAAACATTAAAACAGTTCTCCTTAAAGGGTTCATCACAGTGCTCTGAATACAGTTAGCACTCAATAAATACGACTGATTGATTAAATGATTGCCTAGGACCCTGGAGAAACGTCCCTCATGAAAGGGTGGAAGGTGGGCACTGCTAGAATCATAATCTTAGGGCACCGTGTGTTTAGTGTGGAGCTATGTTGACGTGGGACGGCTGTTATAATGCACTGGATCATTCTCCCCCTCTAGACTGTAAGTTCCTTGTGGGCAGCAAAAGTATCTACCAACCCTGTTTTATCGTACCCTCCCAAACACTTCCTGCAATGCTCTGTACATGGAAAACGTTCAATAAATACGATCGATCGTTTGATCAATTGATTATGTAATGAATTTTGGTGCCCAGGGACAAAGACACCACATGTAAATTTTCAGAGCTTTTGAAAGCTCGGACCAATTATAGCCGCATTGCAGGGTGCTTTTCTTTTTTTATGTTTGGAGCCTTCGGGATATTTTATTTTTTCACCGCCCTTGACCTTCTAGGAGGAACTTTAAGACTGAGGTCGTACGCTTGCAGTATCCCGAATGAAATTATTTTTAAAGCCCACATTCTGAGACAGACTGTCCCAGGACAGCCCTCGAGATATTAATAAGATAATTATAAGGCACTATAAAAACACAAGCCTGTGAAAACACGCAGTTTATGAGGTTGGGTCAAGCTGCCATGTGTTGCACATATACTACAGAGAAATGTTTCCGACGGCAGGGTCGACATGAGCAAATGGTCTGGAGAATTCAGGCCCCCAAAGTACACTTTTCCACTTGGATATTTCAGGCAAAAATCCTCTTCGGAAGCATAGACCTGCACGGACACGTAGATGGATTCATTTGGTAGCTTTTCCAGACTAAGGGAGAGAGTGGGGATGATTAGGCACAACCCATCACCGCTACTACCGAACCAGTCAAGCTCACGTCCATAGTAGTGCATTCCCCCTCCCTCCCTGCCCGACTAGAGTTCTATAAAAAGAGGGCAGTCCCAATTTGGCGCCTTGGTTCAAGAGATGGAACTGCCATTCGACTGCCCCCTTGCCGGCTGAGCAATCGATCGCATTTATTGAGCATTTACTATAGTGTGAAGAACCGTATTAAGTGTGCTTGGAAGAATACAGCAGAAGCGAGACGCATGTCCTCTACCCTAAGGAGCTCATATTGAAGAAGCATCCGGGATGCAGGGCTGGGATGTGCAGCTACCCCTGTAGACTGTAAACTCACTGTGGGCAGGGAACATGACTCCCAACTCTGTTGTGTTGAACTCTCCCAAGAGCTTAGTACCGTGCTCTGACGTAGGAAGCGCTCAACAAATACCACTAATGACGATGACCTCCTGCAAAGACCAGACGATTCTAAACTCGGCATTTCCTCGGATGGCAATCGGCTCCATTCCTGCCTCCCCTTAGGTGCCTGCCAAAGGACTTTGCCAACTGGTAGTCAACCTCAGGCAATAGGGTAGAGTGAAACCACTTCTAGAGCTAGGATGCCCGAGACTGGCTATTCCTCCCACATTCCCTTCAAGTTTCCCAATGTTTGGGGTTCAACTGTGCTCGTGGTCCCCTTTCTCCTCCAACTTCGCTGTTTGGGAGAGGTTTCTGTGGCCTTTGGCTTTTTTTTTTTTTTTTTTAAGGGTATTTGTTAAACACTTACTTTGTGTCAGGCACTGTACTAAACGCAGGGGTAGATACAAGCTAATCGGGTTGGACACAATCCCTGTCCCACACGCGGCTCCCAATCTTAATCCCCATTTTACAGCTGTGGTAACTGAGGTACCGAGAAGGGAAGTGACTCGGCCACATAGCAGACAAGTGACAGAGTGAGGATTAGAACCCAGGCCCTTCTGACATCCAGGCCTGTGCTCTACCCACTAGGCCTTGTTATCTCTTTCTGCTTGACTCCCCATGGCAGGGTGGTGTTGCCATGACTGGTGTTCCAGGCCAACCCTTTTCTTGAGTAAAACTTCCTGTGCCCCTCACTTTAGAATCAGGAAGTCATGCTTTGCGTGCAGCAAGTGAACTCAAACCTCAAAGGGCCTAAGTTAGAAGCTCAGAAACCACACTCAGCTCAGGGCGTCCAGGAGGCGGAGGGGGGTGGAGGGAGGGTGCGCTTGTCGCTCCTTGCCAGGTGCAGCAGAAAGAAACCGAAGAAATTCAGAGCCCGCTTGAAGCACAAAGAGCAATCCCAGTAGATGTAGGGGGAGAAGCCGAAACTAGCTCCTAAGGGGATGGGAGTCCCCGAAACCAGGGAGCGAGGGATGTGCTCTGGAAGAGCTGAGGAGATTCCTGCCCCATCTCCCCCGTGACGGGGGCTGGGAGACCACTGGCTGCAGGAGGCTGGGCCCGGGAGTTCGAGGTGAACAGGGGCATCGGGTCCATTCGGCCGTGTCTGAGTGACCCCCTCAGACTGGGGAAGCCACCCAGGAAGGATATGCAAAGGGTCTGGGAGGAAACTCAAAGGTTGTTCATATTTGGCTTCAAGACTGCAGAAAAGTGAAGTGAGGGGGGCCAAATGTACTAAAAGTGTATCTACTTCAGCGCTTAGTACAGTGCCTGGCACGCAGTAAGCACTTAAGAAACACCATTAAAAAAAAAAGGGACGGGGAAGCACTTGAGAAGCAGTGAGACCTAGTGGAAAGACATGGGCCTGGGACTCAGGGAAGCTGAGTTCTAATTCCAGCTTCATTACTTGTCTGCTGGGTGATCCCCCAGGCCCACGTTCTTTCTACTAGGCCTCACTGTTTATCAAGTGTTCCCTCATCCCTATTTTTTTAAAATGGCTTTGGTTGCTATCAGTAATTTCATTTATTTATATTAATGTCTGTCTCCCCCTCTATACTGTAAACTCGTTGAGAGCAGGGCATGTGTCTTTGTTGTATTGCCCTCTCCCAAGCACCTAGTACGGTGCTCGGCACACAGTAAGCGCTCAAAAAATACGACGGACTGACTGACTCGGACAAGTCACCTTACTTCTCTGGGCCTCAGTTATCCTATCAGCAAACTGTGGATGAAGTTTCTCCTTAGGCTGTGAGCCCCACGTGGGACGGGGCTGTGTCTAACCGATTATCTTGAACCTAATCTAGCTTTTTGCATACAGTTTGCTTAGCAAATAGTGCAAGACCTAATAAACACCATAAAAAAATCTGAAGTGCTTACTATGTGCCAGGCACTCTATACTAAACAGTGGGGTAGATACAAGGTAATCAGGTTGGACACAGTCCCTGTCCCACATGGGTCACAGAGTCTTTATCCCCATTTTACAGATGAGATAACTGAGCCCCGGAGAAGAAGTGACTTCCCAAGGTCACACACCAGGCAAATAGTGGAACCGGGGTTATAAACCAGGTCCCTCTGACTCTAAGGCCCAAGCTCTATCCACTAAGCGAGGTTGCTTCTCTACCAGGCGTCAGTTAATGATAACGATGGCATTTGTTAAGTGCTTACTATGTGCAAAACACCGTTCTAACTGCTGGGGAGGATACAAGGCCATGAGCTTGTCCCACGTGGGGCTTACAGTCGTGGCTCAGTGGAAAGAGCACGGGCTTTGAAGTCAGCGGTCAGGGGTTCGAATTCCGGCTCCGCCACTTGTCAGCTGTGTGACTGTGGGCAAGTCACTTCAATTCTCTGGGCCTCAGTACCCTCATCTGTAAAATGGGGATTAAGACTGTGAGCCCCACGTGGGTCAACCTGATTCCCTTGCGTCTACCCCAGCGCTTAGAACAGTGCTCTGCACGTAGTAAGTGCTTACCCGATTATTGCCGTCTTAATCCCCATTTTACAGATGGGGTAACTGAGGCACAGAGAAACTAAGTGACTTGCCCAAAGTCACACAGCTGACAAGTGGCTGAGCCGGGATCTGAACTCATGACTCCTGACTCCCAAGCCCGGGCTCTTTCCACTGAACCACGCTGCTTCTCTACCACCTCTCGGCTTTCACGGTTGGTCTGGGGACTGACTGACTACGTCCATTGAGCTCCCTGGAAGGAGGGATTCTGGGAAGGCCTCAACCTTTCCTCTGGAGCTCCTTTGGTTTAATTCCCCCGACTTCTTACCGATGGAGTACTACAACCCGTGTTGCTGAGGAAAAAAGAAGAATGAATGAATGGAAAATGTCCAAGATTTCCGAAGCGGACATCGTCAGGGCGTGTGGGCTTTCGTCTTGGAAACCTGGCGTATCTCTTTTCCTCTGAGTGGTCCCGGAGCGTAGCCAGCTCCTGCTCCCCCTCCAAGCTGTATTCGAGTGCATAGGAGACCCTCCCTGAAATTAGCTTAAGGGAAAGATGCGGCGCAATTTCCCGCGGTTACAGAGCGAGAGAGTGGCAGTTAGAGCCACCACTACGCGCTCTCTGGCCGATCTGATGTTTTTAATTGAGGATTTTTGCGGTGTGCAGAGCACTGGAGAAGCGGCGTGGCTCAGTGGAAAGAGCCCGGGCTTGGGAGTCAGAGATCATGGGTTCGAATCCCGGCTCTGCAACTTGTCAGCTGGGTGACTGTGGGCAAGTCACTTCGCTTCTCTGGGCCTCAGTTCCCTCATCTGTAAAATGGGGTTGAAGACCGGGAGCCTCACGTGGGACAACCTGATTACCCTGTATCTCTATCCCAGCGCTTAGAACGGTGCTCTGCACCTAGTAAGGGCTTAATAAATACCAACACTACTATTAGGGAAGCAGCATGGCTCAGTGGAAAGAGCCTGGGCTTCGGAGTCAGAGGTCATGGGTTCGAATCCTGGCTCTGCCACTCGTAGCTGTCTAACTGTGGGCAAATCACTTCACTGGGCCTCAGTTCGCTCATCTGTAAAATGGGGATGAAGACTGCGAGCCTCACGTGGGACAACCTTTCATTCATTCATTCATTCAATAGTATTTATTGAGCGCTTACTATGTGCAGAGCACTGTACTAAGTGCTTGGGATGAACAAGTCGGCAACAGATAGAGACAGTCCCTGCCGTTTGACGGGCTTACAGTCTAATCGGGGGAGACGGACAGACAAGAAGCAATGACCCTGTATCTACTCCAGCGCTTAGAACAGTGCTCTGCACATAGTAAGCACTTAATAAATATCAACACTATACCAACAGTACAGTACAAAAGAGTTGGTAGTCCCGTTCCCTGCCCAAAAGGACCTTACAGTCTAAAGATGCCTCAGTGTCCAACATTCGGCCTTTAAATTGATCACATCATTGAGAGGCCAGAACGGCCCACTTCCAGGGTGAGCTTGTCAGTGGGATAACTGGATTCATCACCTACTTAGTGGACACCCTGATTCGGACTTGAGGGGAAGCGCCACTGGGAATGAGGAAGGATTAGGAGGAGACAGTGGATGGTTTGAAGGTTAGAGAAGCAGGCCAGCGTAAAAGCTGCTTGGTTGGGTTTGCTTCAGTGTTCTCAACTACTCTAGCAAAAAGAGCCATGCTTCACATGGGTATGAAAAAATTATAGAATTTAAGTGCTTACTATGTGCCAGGTACTGTACTAAGCACTGAAAACAGAGAAACAACATGGCCCGATGTATAGAGTGTTGGTCTGGGAGTCAGAGGACCTGGGTTCTAACCCCAGCTCTGCTGTGTGTCTGCTCTGTGACCTGGGCAAGCCACTTGACTTCTCCAGGCCTCAGTTACCTCATCTGCTATATGGAAATTAAATCCTACTCCCCGTTACTTTGACTGTGAGCCCCATGTGGGACAGGGACTATATCCATCCCGATTAATTTGTCTCTACACCAGCAGTTAGAAACATGCTTGGCACACAGTAAATGCTTAATAAGTAACATTATCACAGGGAGTCGCACTTGGAAACAGAGGCACTGTCCAGGAGGAGAGGAAGAAAAGAGGCATAGAGGTGGGCAGGGGGTGTTTCGTGGGAGACAAGGTATGGAGAAGCTCCACTCCGCTCTGGCATTCATTCTGCCTCCTACCCGTCCTCTTGGTCCTCCTCCTTCTCCTCTGCTTTTTCCTCTTCCAACATGGCTATTCCCATCCTCTTCATCCTCCTCCTCAGCCTCCTTCTTCTCTTTCTCCTTGTCCTCTCCCTTTTCCTCCTCCAACATGGCCACCCTAGCCAAAAAGGAGAAATTTATGGGCCTGACTGGCCTCAGCTGCCACCCCAGGCCAATCAATCAATCAATCAGTGGAATTGATTGAGCACTTACTGTACGTAGGACACAGCCCTAAGCTCTTGGGAGAGTACAATGGAGGTGGTAGACTTGAACCCTGACCTTGGGAAGCATACTGTCTAGGGGGTTGAAGCTTGGTGGGTAATAAGAGAAGAAACTATTTATTCTATGAATCCGGTTTTGCTGCAATTTTTTTTTAAATGATATTGGTTAAGCACTCCCTATGTACTCTACTGAGCAGTGGGGTCGATACAAGCTAATCAGGTTGGACATAGTTCGTGTCTACATGGGGCTCACAGTCCCAATCCCCATTTTACAGATGTGGTACCTGAGGTACACAGAAATTATGTGGCTTGCCCAAGGTCAAACTGTTTACAAGTGACAGAGCTGGGATTAGAACCCAGGTCCAGGCCCACTGTATCCACTAGGCCAAGTTGATTCTCGCCGAAATCCTTGTTTTTTTGGAAAGCGGGTGTCTGGTAGGTAAGAGGGGCTGCTCTAGCCATACCAACCGATCAATCCCTGGAAACTATGGCCAAACCAATAAAAATGCTCAGAGGTGGTATTCGGGCCAGTTTTCATTTCCATTTTATATTTATACAGATACTTCCCTGTCCAAAAGGCACACCAGTGGTATTAAGATGCTGCCTCCTTTCCTAGTGGTCTGGAGCAAAATCCTTCCACGTTCTTTCTATTTTGTTGAGCTTTTATTTGGATCTGTGGGATTTAACTTTTTTAACTACCCATAAATAGTGGCATCATGTGAATGGAATGTTTCCTTATTGATCATCACTTCCCTTTTATTTGAGACCTGTATGCGTGTGTGTGTCCGTCAGCCTGTGCGAATCAGTTACTAGACCAGACCAAATTGCTGTGAACCAATCAGAAAATAGCACACACCTGAAGGCCCATCCCCTCTTCCATAACTGTGGCTTTTTTGGAGCCCCAAAGGAAAATAAAAATCCTTTGTCTTCCCACTGAAACTTCAACCAACCCGACAGGCATCTGGGCCAGTGTAGCTTTCTTAATGGGCCCAGGCAGTGAGCTGCAATTGTAAGGAAAAGGCTCATAAAGAACCAGTAATTTAAAGGGCCCCGTAGGATGACTCAGACATTCCAGCCCCGCTTTTATTTTTCCTTTTTGTTGATGTGTGAAATGTAATTTTAGTCAATTTTTCCAGCAACTTTGGAGTTTATAAACAGTCATTTTCCCTGGAAGCTTGTGATCAGAGGTCACTCCTAACCTGTCCACATTCCAGAACTTGATTCTCCTTTGATCTTGGCTCCTTTCTTGGAAGGCAGCCGGTTATAACCTGGGGCAGGAGATGGTCTGGTCTGGTCCCAGCCCTGTTCCCTGTTATCCTGCCAACTTGGTCGAGGGGACTAGCCCTCCAGCAAGCCCGGAGGTAAGGCAATAGCCCTAATAGGCCTTTAAGAAGCCAAGTCTAGTCCGCTACACTGCTGGGCTTCAGCTCCAGCAGCCAGCAACGAGCCAAGACGAGAAGAGCAGCGCTGGGGCTTTGGATTCCCATCTCCAGACTCAGCTGATTAAATCCCAACTACCTCTTTAAAGCAAAAGTTGGAGTCCCAGGAAGAGCCTGGAGAAGCAGCGTGGCCTAATAAAAAGAGGACGGGGCCTGGGAGTCAGAGGACCTGGGTTCTAATCCCGGCTCTTCCGGATGCTTGCTGTGTGATCACTTTACACTTCCAATGCTTCAGTTCTCCTGCTCTCCCCCCTGTTTTGACTGAGTCCTATGCGGTCCAGGGACCGTGACCAACTTAATTCACTTGTATCTATTCCCGCGCTTAGAACAGTGTTTAACACATAAAAATAATGGTTATTATGGTACTTGTTTAGCACTTACTACGGGCCAGCCACTGTTCTAAGCGCTGGGATAGGTACAAGTTAATCAGTTTGGACACAGTCCCTTTCCCATACGGGGCTCACACTCTTATCTCTGTTTTTTACAGATGAGGTAACTGAGGCCCAGAGAAGTTAAGTGACTTGCCAAAGGTCACACAGCAGCCATGTGGCAGAGCCCAAATTCGACCCAGGTCCCTCTGACTCCCAGGCCTGTGCTCAAAGAGAAGCACCGTGGCTTAGTGGAAAGAGCCCGGGCTTGGTCATGGGTTCTCATCCCGGCTCCGCCGCTTGTCAGCTGTGTGACTTCGGGCCAGTCACTTAACTTCTCTGGGCCTCAGTTACCTCATCTGTAAAATGGGGACGAAGACCGTGAGCCCTACGTGGGACAAACTGATTACCTTGCATCTACCCCAGCGCTTAGAAGAGTGCTCTGCACATAGTAAGCACTTAACAAATACCAACATTATTATTATTAGTATAATGCGCTTAACAAATACCATGGAAAAAAAAATCTGCCCCTCATCCCTTTGCAGTGACCTCTCCCAAACAGCCTCGCAAATAAAAGCAAAGATCAAGAACCCACCAAGGTTTTCCTTCACCAACCCCATCTTCCTCTTTGAGAGAGCCAGGCAAGAGCGTTCACGAGATCTGCTTCTCGAGGACCCAGTGGGGCAGAAATAACCCCTGGACCTGTTTCACTCATCAACCGATTGTTTGCCAAGCCTGGTCAAAGGGCACCACTGCCAGATCTGCCCTTCCCACGGTCAAAATGCCCGCCCTCCTCCCTCCCTCCTAAACAGGACCGCCTAACCACTCGCCGCCCGGCTGCGGTGTCGAGGAGGCCAAGCTGCAGAATTGCCCCGTCAACCCATCAATTGATGGTATCTATTGAGCGTTTTCTGGGGGGTGGAGCACAGTAGTAAGCATTTTGGAAGAGTGCAGTAGAGTTAGAAGACACGATCCCTGACCTCAAGGAGCTCACATTTGTATACTCACCTTAAGTGTCTTTTAGGTGAGGTGGGCCGGGGAAATAAACCCTTGGGGCCCTAGGCCGACCGGCCAATCTGGGGAGGGCCCACTGCATGTCTAGGACCACAGAGCTTCGGGCCAGGCAGTTCTAATAATGTTGGCATTTGTTAAGCTTTTACTATATGCCGAGCACTGTACTAAGCACTGGGGTAGATACGGGGTAATCAGGCTGCCCCACGTGAGGCTCACAGTCTGAATCCCCATTTTACAGATGAGGTGACCGAGGCACCGAGAAGTGAAGTGACTTGCCCAAAGCCACACAGCTGACAGGTGGCGGAGCCGGAATTAGAACCCATGACCTCTGTCTCCTAAGCCCGGGCTCTTTCCGCTGAGCCGCGCTGCTTCTCAAGAGAAGTTCTGACTCTCCCTCTCCCTTCCCCTCCCTCACTGCCGTGACTAAATCGAACTCTGCTCTAAGTCTAGACTATTGCCACGAACGCCACCCGAACATCCACCTACTTTGGGAGCATGGCAGACTGGGACACCGGGAGCATTCGCTGCCAGTTACAGTGGCCAATTCAGGCTCAGGGTGCCCTAGGGTTTCCATGGCCCCAGGCGGGCAAACGTGGCTACCCTCCCTAGGTGGGAGGGAGCTCAGGAATCATCCAGTGCCAACCTCTTGCTACACGGAGTTTGAGGTGACAGATTGCAGGTGGGCCCCACTCGGCTGAAGGGGGCTGACCCGAAGCTCTCCCGGAAGGAAGGGCCTCGGCTCTAATAAGCAATAATAATTACGGTATTTGTTAAGCGCTTACTATGTGCCAAGCACTGTCCTAAGCATCTCAGCATCTAACAGAAACTCCTCACCTTTGGCTTTAAAGTACTCAGTCACCTTGCCCCCTCCTACCGCATCTCACTGCTCTCTTACTACAACCCAGGTCCCACATTTCTCTCCTCTAATGCTAGCCTTCTCACCGGGGCTCGAGCTCGTCTATCTTGCTGCCGACCTCTTGTCCGTGTCCTACCTGTGTCCAGGAACGCCCCCTCTCCTCCAATCTGACGGAAAACTACTCTCCCCACCTTATTGAAGCCACATCTCCTCCAAGAGGCCTTCCCTGACTAAACCCCCCTTTCCTTTTCTCCCACTCCCTCTGTGTCACCCTGACTTTTTCCCTTTGTTCTTCCCCCATCCCAGTCCCACGGCACTTATGTACATATCTGTAATTAATTTATTTATATTATTGTCTGTCTCCCCGTTTTTGACTGTAAACTCACTGTAGGCAGGGACTGTGTCTGTTTATTGTGAATTGTACACTCCCAAGCACTCAATACAGTGCTCTGCACACAGTAAGCACTCAATAAATACGACTGAATGAATGAAAGATAATCACAGGGACACAGTCCCTATCCCACATGGGGCTTAATCCACATTTTATAGATGAGGTTTAAGAGAAGTGAAGGGATTTGCCCAAGGTCTCACAGCAGACAAGTGGGGGAACCAGGATTAGAACCCAAGTCCCCTGACTCCCAAGCCTGTTCTCCTACCCCTGGGCCATGCTGCCAGAGCGGGTAGACAGGTTCTCATGCGTTGGTGGTTCAGTGGAAGCAGGCCAGGGCTACGCTCCTCGGCGAGCCACTTCCAGAGCCCAGGTTTCAGAACAAATGTCCAACTGCCCCCCATCCCCAGCTCCAATGGGGAAGGGTGGAGTTGCAGACCAGGAGGGAGTGGAATGGGTGGGGACAGAGTGAAGCACTCGCCCTTTTTGCAGAAACAACAACCAACCCTTAGCAGCAGATTGGGTCCAACCCGATGATGTTGTAATAACAATAATAATGATAATTATGGTATTTGTTCAGCACTTACTATGTGCCAGGCATATAAGTGCTGGGGTGGATACAAGCAAATTGGGTTATCCTATCTAGCCCGGTGCTCAGAACAGTGCCTGGCACATAGTTTGTGCTTAACAAATACCACAGTTATTATCTCTTCCTTGGTTTGGTATGCTCTTGCCCATTCATTCATTCATTTCATCAAATTTATTGAGTGCTTACTGTGTGTAAAGCAGGGGGCGAGTACAATATAATAATAAACAGACCTATTCCCTGCCCACAGCAAGTGTCCGGCAACCCGCACAGGTTGGGACCAGGCAGAAATCCAACCAGGGAGCGCTTTCCTGCTTTCCCTAGAACTCCTTGGGGGCTTCTTCCACCCAGAGGGGCCTGTAACCGACTACCTCTTCCTATCAGATAAACTGGCCAGACCTGCTCACCATAACTTGCACATGAGTGCACGCGCACACACACACGCAAATATACGTCACGCGAAGATACGCACACACACCCATACCCACACCCTGTGGTAGGAAACACCACAACCAATAAGCAAAGGGCAAAGCAAGAGAACAGAAAAGAAACCCCCTCTCCACCAAGGCCCCCCACCTTCCTCCAAGGCCTCCTGTGACATTTATGATAGGTGTAAGATACCTCTAACCCCTCCCGTCTCGGCCTCCTTCCTTCCACCTCCTTCGAAGCCCCTGGTTATTTTGATCAGAAGGGGCTCCCGCTGACAATCGCGCTAAGCCAGCGTGGTTAACTCTGGTGTAGAGCAAGCTTACAGCACGGGCTTCCGGCTTGGCTTCCCCATCCTTTCTCAGGCACTCTAGTGAGCTGTCCTAGTCTGATGATTTCCCTCCGCCTGGCCTGGACCCAGGAACTACCGCACCGACTCCGACCAGCGTTGTTTGATCCCGGCGAGGTGCGGGGAAGAAGGAAGGAAATGGTTCGACCCCATTTTCCTTCTTCCTGGCCAGACTTGCCTCTCCGATCAATCAGTCAGTGGAGTTGATTGAGTGCTTACTATGTGGATTGCCTGGGAGAGTAAAATATGATAGGATTAGCAGATACGTTCCCTATTCTTTGGTTCTCTCATGAAAAGGCTGTGTGTTCTAATGGATTTTTGTTTTCTTATGGTATTTATTAAGTGCTTATTATGTACCAGGCGCTGTACTAAGCGCCAGGGTAGATACAAATGAATCAGGTTGGGTCCCAGTCTTAATCCTCAATTTACATATGAGGTAACTGAGGCACAGAGAAGTGAATCAACTTGCCCAGAGTCATACAGCAGACAGGTGGCAGAGCTGGGATTGGAACTCGAGTCCTTCTGACTCCCAGGCCCTAGGTCGCGGTCACAGTCCCCTTCCTCTGTTTCTATTGCTCTTCACCCCAACTCTGCCAACCCGGACACGCTTCCCTAATCCCACATGCCCCAAGCAGCTGGTATTCTCAGCCATCGGGCAGGGCGAACTGACTTCCTAGATCTCTTGATCTGACACTGCCTTTGTCCTCGGGTCCGGGAAGAGGAGATTTTGTTTGCCCTCGTTGCTCCCTGCTGCTGAGACTGGGTGGCCTGTGAGAGTGATGGTGCCGTTGGTCCAAACTCTTTCAGGGACCTCCAGTCTTGATTTCTTCTCCCAGGTGGAAGGGATAAGTAGCCAGGGAGGGCAGACGGATGGAGTAGAGAGAACCCAGATTCCTGAACCCTACCCCTCTCCCACCGCGGAGGGATTTATGAGACCGTCCCGTCCCCTGACCTCGTTTCCCTGGGCACGATACCCACTGGACCATGATACCGCTGAGCAGGTCCTTTGAAAAGTTTGGGAATCCATTTTCAAGGGACTAGAACTTCTCGCCACTCTTCATCTCCCCCGGATCCTCTCCCTGCTCGAGTTGCCTCCCCCAGCCGAGGCCAAAACCCCACCTTCAATCACTATAGCCCAGAATTTCTCCTCTCTTCTCCTTCCCTCGGGCAGCAACCTCCCACCCCCTCCCCATTCCCCAAATAATCTTTAGCTCCTGCTCTGAAGTCCATGGGAAAATGCCAACTGGCTAAAGGCTTTGATGAGGAGGGTGTTTATCTCTCTTAATGAGATTCTTATCCTGCCTTCTGAGCCTGTGAACTTCAACACAGGCAGCCTTCCACCAGCCCTGCTCACCTCCTCCCTCCCCCTAGGAATGGCATTCTTGCCCCTGTCACTAATTCAGCTCCGGGAGGCGTTGATGGTCTGGGCAGAATGTGCCCAGTTCCCAAGCTCCATCGGGAACAGCTGGTCCACGGTGACAAATGGCCCCTGCTGTCTGGAGAGACATTTAAGGCCGCCGGGGAGAGGTGAAAGCATTAAGGAAGCTGGGTGCTCTGGGAAGATTCAGGCAACGATTCCTGCCAGAAAGGGCAGACCTGACAATTCTCTTAGAGAAATGAAAATGCCGATGTCCCAAGAATGGATTCACTGTGTCCTGAAGTAGGATCGTCCTTGTGGATCACAGCAGCTTCTCTCCGCTTTGAGTTCTGCACAGGTGAGCATCGCCGAAATCGCCCCGTGATCTATCGTCTGGCCTCCAGCAGGTAGTTGGAAATGGGGACGGGTCTTAGACGACTCGGCTGGTGGAAATACGGACGGAACTCAAGATTCACCCAAGACCAAAGTTCAACTTCAGTCCAGCCCCTTAAGGTGACCGGGCCCTCCCCTTCCTGCCCCTTTCCTCCTGATGCAGAGACGAGGCCCAGGTGGAAAGCATTTTCAAACTTTATTTACAACTGTCACAGTGACAAAAAGTAGTTTGGAAAAAAAAAAATGCTAGTTTCTCCCTGAGCCGCAAAAAAGAAGAGACGGAAATGACAGACAGTCCATCATTACAACAGGCGTTTAACTAGAGTACTTGGGGGGTATTTGTGGATACATTAAACAGTTAGAAATATACACAAATCACTTCCAAAAGAAGAGGCCACCGCCGAGAGTGAGGAAGGTCATCCCTAGCAGAACCCTAACCCACATAAGTCTCCGGGCCCTTTGCCTGTTCGACAGTCAGACTTCCACGGGTGGGACAAAGAGACCGGTAAAATGAAAGCCACCACCTCAAAACTCACAAAATAAGTTCGGTATGCAGTGTACAAGCACATTCCAACACACGGCGAGACTAGGTTCTGGTAGCACGAGAAGGGGATGCTGGGAGGAGAGATGACCTCCCTCTTCATCCCCCAAAGGGCGACGTCGGAACGCTTCGAGGGCAGCCAGCGGGTACAACTGGTCCTCGGCTGCCGAACCGGAGGAGAGAGGCAGAGCCAGACCCTCTGTGGATCCCGAGCACAACTTGGCAGGAGGATCGCCCCCATCTCCCAGCTCCCCTGCCTGCTACCCTGGCGTGGAGCTAAGAGTTATTGCCATCAATGTTTATGTTACAAGCGGATGAGACAGAGGAAGAAAAGGGAATCTCTCTCCCCGAAACCTGATCCTGCTGATATGTAAAAAGCCAACAGCCCTCCACTTCCCCGTCCCAACCTCCACTAGCTTCTCATGAGGTATTAGATACAAATATATTTATATATCTATATGTGTGTGTGTGTATATATGTGTGCATATATATGCACACACACACATATGCATACACACACATACACGAAGTCCAAAAATAGGTGTGAAAACTGGGCTGATTGGAGAGGGTGGGGACACGGTGGGGATCTCGGTTTTGTGGGTTCGGCCCAGGCCGCTCTCCGTCACATCCAGGTGCAAGATGGGAGCACCACCACCTCCAGACCATAGGGCGAGAAGCCCAGATGCTGTTCCGAACTTCACACCCCACTTCAACTTCCTAACACTTCCAGATGGAGGGTCAGGTAAAGGCAAGTGGGTTGGGATCCTGGAATCCCAAATGGTGCATTCCAGGGCTTCCAGAGGGGCTGCCGGAGTAACTTGAGATAACCCAGGAACGACCAGGAAGGAAGGCTTGAGCATCCTCGTCAATATCCACTACCTGCTAACCCCTGCCCAGCTTGGGACACCATCCAACCTCCCTGCGCTGAAATGTTCTCACCGTCTCCCTCTCCTATGAAAACGAGCGCTGGGTTCAAGCTAAGAACCAAGCTGGGGATCAACTTCTAGAAGGAAGTGTACCCGTCGCAAAAAACCAGGTGAAGGGAGCCAGGATGAGCCGGCTTCCACGGCTCTGGCCTGGGAAATGACAGAATGTGCTCTCTGCTCTCTTGGACCCACCCCGGACGGGCACGAGTTGGGTGTGAAGCTGAGTTACATGATCCTCACCCCGCTCAGCCAGCCCTAAGAGGGCTCCGCGAGGAGGAAGGGGGAATGTGAGGGGGTGGGGAGGGGGAGAGGGAAGGACCAGAAACCTTTGCTCCTGAGAACCCTTGGAGTAACTCAAGGAAGTGCAACTACTGGGGAGAGGAAGTTTGCTTTTTCACCCCAGAACTGTGCCCTTACCAACAAAACAGGCTGAGAACAGAACGCTAATCAGCATTTCCCCTACGCTCTAACACACATACATACACAAACACACACGCATTCTCTTTCTCTTTCTCTCTCACACGCTCTCTCTGTCTCACACACACATTTCTCTCTCACACGCTCTCTCTCTCACATACACACAAACACGCACACAAAACAGAACAGAAACAAACAAAAAAAGAGCTAAAATTAGGAAGGCAAACTGGAGAGAGATGAAGACTTGGTATTCTGACATAGCCGGAGCTGGTTTTCTCTGAATACTTGCTGGCTGTGTGGTTCGCCGTCGTGTCTGTTCTTAAAACGTGCATTTCCTCCTTTCTTTTGTCTGTTTTCCTGCCCCATGGTTCCTCGCACATTTCCACCCTCCACCAAGGCCCCCCCCCTGGAATTTTGCGGCTGCCTCGCGACTCTGCACAAGTTCAGATAGCAATCTCGAAAGCAGCGGTTTTTCTTTCTTTCTTCTCTCTAAGCAACTTCCTGTCTCAAGAGGCCTTGTGAGTCGGCACATCGAGGGCTCGGCTGCTTGACAGATTTTGGAAAAAAAAATATATATATATATACTTATATATATATACTTATCAAAAAAAAAAAAAGAAAACCAACCCAATGATCTCGCAGGTGCAAAATTGAAGCTGTCGTTAACATTTTCAGAACTACTGTGGCTTACTCTCTTCCTCCATCACGATGAGAAAAAAATACAGTTCAGGTGTATTTTTTTTTTTTTGCCCCCATCGGGTGCTTGCGGTGGCTTTACTGCTCCTTGTTCTCCTTCTCTGTCTCTTCACAGTTTTCTTGCTCGTCCTCTGGGACCAAAAACTCTTCCGGGGGCCATCTCAGCTCCCCGCTTTCTACCTCGCCCTCAGTGGGTTCAACCACTATGGAAGGCAGGCGGTCCTTCAGCTTGCAATAGCGATCGAAGTCGGAGGGGTCGGGGAAGATCTGAAATGAGAGACAGAGGGAGATACCTGTTAGACACCAAAAAGGTGAATAATAATAATAATAATAAATGGTATTTGTTAAGCGCTTACTATGTGCCAGGCACTGTTCTAAGTGCTGGGGTAGATACAAGGTAGTCAGGTTGTCCCACGTGGGGCTCACAGTCTACAGATTAGGTAACTGAGGCCCAGAAGTCATGTGACTTGCCCAAGGTCACACAGCAGACAAGTGGTGGAGCCGGGATTAGAGCCCGTGACTTTCTGACTCCCAGGCCCGTGCTCTAGCCACTACGCCATACTGCTTCTCTAAGGAAAGTGGAGGCTGCGGGGCTGGCACGGGTCCAGGGGTAGGGTGTCTCTGGTTGTTCCCTGAGGGAGGTAACAACCATTTTCAGTTTGGTCAGTCAGTCAATCGTATTTATTGAGCACTTACTGTGTGCAGAGCACTGGAGTAATAACAACGGCAATCATTAAGCACTTACGATGTGTCAAGTACAGTTCTAAGCACTGGGGTAGTTACAAGCTAATCAGGTTAGACACAGTCCCTTTACCACACGGGGCTTACAGTCTTAATCTCTATTTGACAGATGAGGGAACTGAGGCACAGAGAAGTTAAGCAACTTGCCCGAGGTCACACAACGGACAAGCAGTGAAGCTAGGATTAGAACCCATGTCCTTCTGACTTCCGGGTAAAACATTAAGCAGACACATTCCCTGCCCATACCAAGGAGACAGTCTAGAGGGTCTCCCTACTCTTCCACCGTCTCCCAAGTGCTCACTACAGTGCTCCGCTCAGAGTAAGCACTCAACAAATACTATTGCTTGAGGGATCAAGCGAAGGTTTCCAGCTCCATTTTTGGGTTGGTGGCACCCAGGCATCCGATCGATAAGTCACACACCGGTCTGGCCTTCCGGCACGAGCAACCAGAACCTTTAAGGAGCCATCTCCAATACCGGCCCTGCGGGACTTACGATTCCGAGTCTACCAAGGGGAAAAATGAAGATCTGGATGAGCCACGATGCATTAGGACGGTGCTGGGAATGGAGTTAGAGCTAGACATCTCCTCTAGAGCTAGACATCTTCCCACAGGAGAGGCAAAAGGCAAGGGCAAAGAGAGGGGCCGCCGACATCAAATCGGTCCACGTTCCCTCACGGCTGAGAGCCCCGGGCACATGAAAAGGGCTTGAATGCAGGGAACAGGGACTCATCTGGACAGAAAAGATAACAGGGTCTGGTTCTGCGGCTACCCCAAATCTCTCTTACGTGCATACCTTAGATCCTGTGCCACTCGCATCATTTAGATCGCTCGCTGATGCGTTGGCACCAGGTTTTTCACTTTGAGCACGGGGCAGAGAAGGGGCCGGGATCTTAAGCGGGGAGAAGAGGGAGATGAGAACTGGGAGGGGACAGGCTTCAAAGACTACTGTCCGGAAAGCCGCCATTTTGGTTCTTTGCAAGCCCAGATTGGAAACTCTGGTCAGGGACCTGAGTTGAGGGGGTCCCACTCTGGGTCTCAGAGGACTGGGGACCTCAAGAGAAGAGAGACAAGTCTTCTCATGGCCCCCGTGCAGTGGCTTAAGGCCTTTCCAACTCCATCCTACAGCCCTCAGGCCCAGCCTGGGGCTCCCTCAGGAAGGCACATTGGCGCTGGAGAGACCAGGCCTCTCCTACTGAGAACCAGTAGATAGATCAGTTCCTGGGAGTCAGAAAGATTTGGGTTCTAATCCCGCCTCCACCCCTTGTCTGCTGTGTGACCTTGGGCAAGTCACTTCACCGGGCCTCAGTTACCTCATCTGCAAAATGCCGATTCAAACTCTGAGCCCCATGCGGGACATGGACTGTGTCCTAATTGATCAGCTGGTATCAGCCCCAGTGCATAGTACAGTGCCTGGCACATAATAAGTGCTTAACCATTAAAAAAAATAAAATGACGCCTCCCCGAACCCTGGGTATGCGATTATTAACTGTTTGTCCAATAAAAGGCGGTTTGCAGGGATTAAGCCATAACCAGCTACCGCCACAACTGGGCTCCATTAAAAGTTTAACAAGATTCATAAAAAGCTCTGGATTGGCAGTCCCGGGAGGGAAGCACTTGGGAGGAAAGGAGGAAGGAGGCCCCCGAGGAAATGACTGGTGACTTCATCTCGGAAAAAACGGGATCGCCAGCATCGGGTATCCAGCCACGAGGGAAAGTCTGGGGTGCCCATCCTGTCCACTTCAGCCACGAACCCGCTGCCCACAGAACCGAAACCTGGGCAGCTGGCGGGCACCAGGAGTGGGGCACACGGTGGGAGCGGAAGCGGATGGTCCTGGTCACTCAGAGGTCGGTGGGGCCAGGCCCTGGTCGGGGAGGGAGAGCAGCTGAGACAACTGGACAGACCACAGGCTGGGAGTCAGAAGACCTGGCTTCGAAACCCTGGTTCAGCCACTTGCCTACTGTGTGGCCCTGGGAAAGTGACTTGGCTTCTCTGTACCTCACTTCCTCATCTATGAAATGGGGATAAAATACCTGTTCTCCATCTCCATTAGAACTGTGAGCCCCATGTGGGTCAGGGACCGTGTCCAAACCGATTTGCTTCTATCCATCCCAGCACTTAGGACAGTGCCGGAGCCTAGAGAGTCCTTAACAAATACCACAGTTATTAATAATAATGGATAACGATAATAATAATAATAAATACGAGCCTGCCAGCTCAGTCACGGCTTTGCATTCCGGATGCCCTGACGGTTCCCACATTTCAGACGGGAAACGGCCCAAGAGCATCGGGGGGATGATGAGCCTTTAACAGAGACCTCATTTAGTTAGGTGCTAATCACACAGCCCCCGTCTGATTTCTACCCCTCTGTCCACATTGGACAGGGCAGCGGAAAGGGAGAGAGGGAGAGAGCTGGACTGATCATCCCCAGCTCTCTGGGCTCTAAGTCACAAGCTAGGCGGGCAACTGAGGTTACTGGTCAAGCTGAGAAGGAGGAAGAGGGTGGGAGGAGGAGGACAAAGAGGAATAAAGAGACCCCGCTAAGTTGAGATAGAGTCAGATAAGAGGTGGTAAAGGACAGAGCCCCGGTTTGGGAATTCAGAGGGCCTGGTTTCAAATTCCTTCTCCCCATTGGCCATATTCCCTCTCCGGGTTTCAAGCATCCCTCTTTCACCGAGGACACTCTTCTCTGATCCCTGCTGAGCTCGCCACTGCTCCGCATGCAACCAATTAATCAATAGTATTTACTGAGTGGTCACTGTGTGCGGAACACCAGATTTACTGGGCTTACAAGGCTTTTGAAGGGAGAAACAAAGGCAACCTCATTTCCAGCCCGTTTGTGTTAATCTAGGGTGATGGCAAATCACTCCTCTGTGCCTCAGTTTCCTCATGGGAAAAATGGGGGTTAAACGTCAGTTCTCCCTCCCCTTTGGACTGTGAGGTCCACGTGGGACGGGGACCGTATCTGACCCGATTATCTTGCAACTACCCAGAGCTTACCACAAAGTAACACTTCACAAATGATTATTATTATCATTATCATCATTATTTTCATTCTCGAGGCAGGGCAAGAGGCCGTAATCGAAATTCAAATAGCTCTGTGATGAAATACCTACTGGGAACTCAGGGCACCGAGGAGAATTTCCCGTAAATGAATTTCAATAGTATTTACTGAGGACCTGCGCTGTGCAGAGCTTTGCATTAAGTGCGTACAACAGTAATAAAAGACACCAACCCTGCCCTGGGGGAGCTTACGGTCATAAAAAAGTCTCTAAAGATCACGCCTTGAATTGAATTTCTGGAGCAGCTTCCTTGCAAGTCAAGAACTTTGTCCCTGAGTTGTTGTGAGAGGAAGACTCCAAGAAACCACACCAACACACAAAACCCACTCATTAAAAGGCATGTTATAAAACCTGATTGAGTCTATAAAAACATCATTGTAATAATTAAGTGAACACTTGGCATCTAGATTGGTTTTACTCTTAGAACTCCCCCGATATATTCCCCGGACTTTAGCCTCCCCCGACCAAAACAAAAAAAAAAAGTCCAACATGAAGTCACTAGCCATTTCCTTACAAAGAGAAAAACCTCCACTGGGCTTGAGCTTTTTTGCGAACACAATCTTATCTTGAACAGCTGCTCAGGAGGTTGACCCAAGAAGGTCAAGATTTTTCCACTAAGTCATGCTTTTTAATCATCGAGGCAGCAGAAGAGCAAGAGGTTCTAACTGCCACTTGGCAGGGAGGGACAGACAGTGGAAAAAAAGGGTGAAGTTGTATTTCCTAGACATGTGACAGGTGGAGCTGAGGGGAAAAGGTCTGACTGTGGGAATTCTGTCCGTCTGGGACTGTTTACATACAGGAAACAGAAGGCAAAACTGCAGCTTTTGAGCAATGTCCCTTACCCGGAAAGGAAACTGCTTATGAGTCTTCACGTTTTCCCAGATTTAGCCTCCTCCCTCCCGTATCGGTCGATCGGTGGTATTTACCGAGTGCTCATTGTCTGTGAACTCGCTGTGGGCAAGGAAGGTGTCTACCAACTGTCATAATTGTACTCTCCCAAGCCCTTAGCACAGCGCTCTGCACACTGTAAGCGCTCGGTAAAGATGACGACTACCGGTTGAATCGTGGAAGTTGAAAGCAGGGGATCCTGCGCTGCTCTGCACAGCACCCGAGGGGGGAGAGGGGCAAGGGGATGGTGGGGAAGTCCCTAATTCAAGTGTGAATCCCACGACGGAAAGACCACGGCTCTGGGACACCTGAGACCTGGGTCCTGAGATCGGATCTGAAGGGAGGGGAATGCCTCCTGGGGCTGGGGCCCCCCACAGCTGAAGATTGCTGGTGGAAGACCCCCCCCCCCCGGGGTAATCCGGGGGATTCCTGACAAAGAGCTGGAAGCCAACAGTGACCAAGACCCAGGGACTCCAGGAGAGCACTGCCCTGTCCCCGAGTTTGAGCATGGCCTCTGCAGCGGGGCTGAAAGGAAAGATCATGCTCTGGCCATAAATTATTCATTTCTATTAAAGTCCCTCTCCCCCTTTAGATTGTAAGCTCATTAGGGGCAGGGAACGTGGCCGCTAATTGTTGTATTTACTCATCCAAGTGCTTAGTACAGTGTTCAAAACATGGTAAGCACTCATCATGGCCTAGTGAATAAAGCACGGGCCTGGGAGTCAGAGAACCTGAGTTCTAATCCCATCACTTGCCTGTTGTGTGACCTTGGGTAAGTCACTTAACTTCTCTGTGCCTCAGTTACCTCATCTGTAAAATGGGGATTAAATCCTACTCCCCCCAACTTAAATTGTGAGCCCCATGTGGGACAGGGACTTTCCAACTTGATTAGCTTGTATTTACCCCAGCACTTAGAACAGTGTTTGTCACATAGTAAGCGCTTAACAAGTACAATAATAATAATAATAATAATAATAATAAATACCATTGATTGATCGCTTGACCCGGATGGGCAGTTGAGAGAGGGCACCATGCGGAGGTGCTGAAGGAAGTCAGTCATTCATATTTATTCAACGCTTACTGTGGGCAGGGCACCGTACTAAGCACTTGGGAGAGTATACTATAGCAATATAACAGGGACATTCCCTGCCCAAAAGGAGCTTAAAGTCTAGAGGAGGAGGCAGACATTACTATAAATAAAGAACACTGCAAATATGTACATAAGTGCTGTGGGACTGGGATTACGAGGAGCAAGTCAGGGCGACACAGAAGGGAGTGGGAGAAGAAGGTGGGCAAGAGGTCGTCGGCCCGACATCAGGGGAAGGGTCTGGCTCAACCCCAAGAGTATCTCCCTTCTGGCTTCCGGCTCGGGATGACCAAGAGACGGCAGGGGCTGGGGGCAGGGGCAGGAGAAGGAGCCCCTCCCCCGTATGGGTCCACTAGGGTAAGGCCGCCACCAAAGTGAAACGATTTTTCTTCCCGAATGGTGGTTCCAGGACTTTTTCTTTCACCAGAACCCAGTTCTAGCCTGTTGTGGTTTCCTTGTAGGCCTGACGGTCCTTGTGCTGCAATCACTCTGACCCTCCTCACCCACTGCACTCCACCCTTAATGAGGGTATTTTTTTTTTTTACAATGGTATTGGTTAAGCACTTACTAGTGCCAAACCCTGTACTGATCTCTGGAGTGGATACAAGATAATCGGGTTGGACCCAGTCCCTCTCCCACGTGGGGCTCACGGTTTAAGGGAGCGACAGAACAGCTACTGAACCCCATTTTGAAGATGAGGAAACTGAGGCCCAGAAATGTGAAGTGACTTGCCCAAGGTCACTCAGCTGTCATTGGCAGAGTCAACGTTCAAACCGAGATCTTCTGATTCCTCTTTCTACTAGGCCATGCCTGCTGCTGCTGCTGGGGACAAGCAGTGCAAATGACCCAGCACAAACCACCGGCACTTATGCACAGGTTCTCAGTCCTCCAGCGGCAAGACTGAGGCTTTCTTTCCATCCAGAATCCCTGGAGAAACTGGAGCCGGCCTGGGTCCGACAGCTCTGACTTCCCAAGCCTAGGGTGTCTTCTTTCCAGAAAATCAGCATCTTGACATACTAGAACCGCCAGTCGTCTCCCCTTGTTATTTTGGCCCGCGACTGGACAGGACGAAATCCTCAGAGCCCGCTTCGGGAAACTTCCGGTTTTGATCACAAAAGAGGCAGAAACCACGATGTGCAGGGGCAGGAGCCCGGGATGGGCTGGGAGTTTCAGAGAGAAGATGCTTGGGTTTAAAAACCGTATTGTGCAGAAGACCCTAAAAGACATGCTCTGAATCCAGAATTTGCCCATGTCGAAAGCTCATTAGAGCCGGAGGACCACGCCCACAGTGACCAAGAGGGCAGCCCAGTCCAACATGGAACGGGGAGCTGGAATGACTCTGGACATTCGGGAGGTATCCATTTCCCATCCCTGGAAGCTCCTGTGTTTCAGGAGACCTGTGATTTGGTGGAGTGATCCAATGGATGCCTCCTCTTCTACCATTAGTCTCCTACCCTCCAATTCTCCTCTGAGATGCTGGTGATCCTCCTCTTTCTTGATCACCTTTAATTACGGTCATTTTAAATGATTTTTCAAATTATGGCATTTATTAGGCACTTATTATGTGCCAAGCAGTGTTTTAAGCGCTGGAGCAGATACATGAAAATCAGATTGGACAGAGTCCCTGTCCCACATGGGGCTCACAGTCCTCCCCCCAGCCTTCTCGACTGCGGGCCTGTCGTGGTCAGCGGTCGTCTCTATTTGTTGCTGAATTGTACTTCCTAAGTGCTTAGTACAGTGCTCTGCACACAGTAAGTGCTCAATAAATATGATTGAATGAATGAATGAATGAATAAGAGGGAGTATGAGTATCGAATCCCCATATTACAGTTGAGGAAACTGAGGCGCACCGAAGTTAAGAGACTTGTCCAAGGTCACACAGCAAGGAAGTGGCAGAGCCAGAATTAGAACTCATATCTTCTGACTCCCAGGCCAGGGGTCTTTCCACTGGGCCACATTCTTTCTGCAAAGAGAAAGGAGCTGGAAAGACGGAGACTGAAATCTCAAGCCTTCCCGATCACTGGAGAGGTAATTCAGCTTCAGGAGGACTCAAGAGAGGAACGGGGAGTCCTGACGTCAATTATCCCGATGCCCACAGCAGGGTCACATAATTCTTTCCAGGTCCTTTGAAGGGTTCTTATACGCAACACTTCTCTGATCTTCATATTGTATCATCTTGGAAGACTCAATGTCCCAAGCAATACCAGGAGCTGTTGTACCTAGAAGGGTGGCTGATTTTAGGCCGTGTGGAACGGGCCTCGCGCTCAGTATGGCTCAGTCACAGCGAAGCCAGAGGGAAAGGACTTCCGCTTATGACAGGGCCGTCCCTCTCCGGCTCGGGGACCAGCGGCCGATCTGGGCCAGTCAGGAGAAGTTCCCAAGATGGCCCCGGGGCTCCTTGTACCTGACCACACTCAGTCCTTCTGCCGACAGCAACTCCAGGCCGCGGGGCCTCACTCCACACTCTGTATCTTCGCGTGCTAGGTTTAGTTTGTCGTCCGCCAGTCCGCTAGAACGGAGCCGCTGGGGGCGAGCCCTGGACGTCGGTCTCTTCCTTCCAGCGCTTAGAACGGTGCTTTGCACATAGTAAGCGCTTAACAAATGCCATCATTAGTATTCTTATTATGCTGAATAGCCGTGATGCCCCTTCACCTCTCCAGGCTTCGCTCTCCCCAAGGCTGGGGGGGTGGGGGGAAACGTGTTCCGGGTCGCCATTCTGCAGCGCCGACCACGAGCGGCATATTTTCCAGTCAGCAGACTCCCGGCGCCTTCCAGTGGGAGCTCTGAGGAAGATGGAATTTCCGCTCTCTGGCTCTCCACTAGTGGCTGTTGACTCTTTCTCTGGTCTGTCATTACCCTAGGGTTTCTCAGCGGAGGAGGAGGCATCGCCGGCGTCGCTTCTGCCCTCTGACAGAGGCCAGATTTATGCATCCCAGAATTTACTACAATTTTACTTCAGGGAATGTAATATTTCAGAGTGCTGCGAAATTCATCCTCCTCATTTTTACATCTGGAGATTTTCTCCAGATCCACTCCTGCCCCACCTCACCGGAGTTTTGCTTTTGGTTTTTTTATGGCATTTGTTAAGCAGTGACTCTATGTCAAAGCACCGCTCTAAGCGTTTGGGTGGATATAAGTTTATCAGATTGGACACAGTCCCTGTCCCACACAGGGCTCAGAGTTTAAGTAGGAGGGGGAACAGAAAGGGAAGCCGTGTTGCCTAATGGGAAGACCCTGGGCCTGGGTCTAAACCCAGCTCTGCCACCTGTGACCCTGGGCAGGTCACTTCCCAACTCTGTGCCCCAGTTTCCTCACCTGTAAAATGGGGATTAAGTACCTGTTCTCCCTTCCATTTAGACTGAGAGCCTCTCTTGGGATAGGGGCTGTGTCCAAACTGATTATCTTGTACCTAACCCAGAGCTTGGCCCACAGTAAGCCCTTAGCAAATACCGCAGTTATTGTTCTTAGGAACTCAAGGGAGATCAGCAACTTCACGGAAATTACACCCCCAGATTTTGCCCATACGAACCCCACAAGCACAGCCCAGAATACAGGGCCAGAAAATGTTTGCAGTCGAAGTAAAACCCATGCCCTAGGGATTTTTGTGCAAACGAGATTGTTTCGTCCCATGCGCTCTACAGCAGAGTCATACCTTGGCATCATTCACTCCTAAGGGATGGCTTCCATCTGAAAGAGGTTAATCCCAATTCCAGGCCAGTTTTGAGTGCTTAATGAAAAGCATTCTCCCCAATCTGAAGAATGGCACACAGTTTACACAGCATTGGCCAAGAGGCCCGAGGCCACGAAGGGAAGGAACAGAATTTTGTCCAGATATCAGGAGCAGATGCCCTGATTTTACCAAGGGCAAGCAGGCATCTATCAAGTAGGCAGAACCAAAAGTTTCTACTGTCGCACCTAACGGGATTTTTCCTGCTTTAGACAGATCCTGCCGGGAAGCCTGGCCGCTCGAGATTTCGCGTAGGGATCCCTAAAGCCCCCTCTACAAAATGAAGATAATCACGATGGCTAGTGATGTGGTCACTGGCTAGCTGACCGTACGGGCCTGGGAGTCAGAAGAACCTGGGTTCTCATCCCAGCTCTGCCACTCGTCCGACCTTGAGCACGTCACTTCACTTCTCTGTGCCTCAGTTGCCTCATCTGTAAAACAGAGATTACGGCCCACCTCCTGCGGGACTGGGACTACGTCCAACTTGATCGGCTTGATTAGCCCCAGTGTTTAGAACAGTGCTTGACTCATAGTAAGCGCTTAACAAATGCCATCCTTATTATTACTACTGCTATCCTGAACCACGGTCTGTTAGATCGTCAGCTCTTCAAGGGCAGGTCCTAAATCTTTTAATTTAATCACACTCTCTCCGAGTCCTCGATCTGACTACTCAATAAATACTAGTGCTAATAATAATTGGGTTATTTACGATCTGTGTTAAACACTGGGGTGGATAAAGAGTATTTGAATCAGACAGTATCCCCTACCACTGAATGATATTTGTGGGGGTTATTCCTGAAAAGGCTCCTTTCAGCACACAGGCACGCAATATACCACATGGTAAGCAAACGTTATCCTCAAGGTAATGACCAGATATGTTCTACATACACTTAATCTGTTCTCTGGGGAAGCAGCAGGGCCTAGTTGAAAGAGCACGGGCCCGGGAATCAGAGGACCTGGCTTCCAATTCTGGTTCCACCACTTGCCTGCTGGGCAAGTCACTTCATTTCTCTGTGCCTCAGTTTCTTCAACTGCAAAATGGGGATTCATTACCTGTTCTCCCTTCTACTAAGACTGTGAGCCCCATGTGGAACCGGATTACCTTTTATCTGCCCCAACACTTAGTACAGTGCTTGGTACAGAGTAAGCCCTTAACCAATATAACAACTGTAATTATTGTGGTTATTATTATTCTCTCTCATCTGCGTGTTGGGGCTGGAATGCCGTGGGGGAATCGAGAGACCACTCTGCCACAAAATGTATAACACAATACAGTATCTAGCGGAAGGGACAGTTGTGCCTAAGGGTGTGACATCAGGAAGGTGAGGACACTACGATCTGAATTTTCTTGATCGTGGAGTTCTTCGGAAACAACATTACCCGAGAACCTAGAGTACAAAAGAGCAGAAGACCAGTGCCACAAGGACGTAAAAACTCTGCGCATGTAGTTAAATCAGCAGCCTTGCTTTCTCAAAAGAGAAAAAAAAATTACAAATTAAATCCGGAGCCACCAAAAGAAAAAAAAAAGGGACAAGAAAACACCTTTGTGAGACTTGGCTCATTATCCAGTAAGTACGGGCTCCAACTGCTCTACTTGACTGTCAAAAATCAAAGCAACACGCGGAAGCCTATTAGCCAGGGTTTCCAGAGGTCATGTCTCTCCACTTCATTTCAGATTCTGTTAGAATTGGATTTCTTCAGCAGTGATCAGTGATTAACCCAAATGCCACTGACACATCTTGACCTGAACGCTCACTAAGTTGAGCTTATGATCAGACTGAACTGGGAAGGAAACGGAGACGGGGGGTATTTCTCCTGGTGAACGAGGAGTCGGTTGTCTTCGGAGAAATGATGTTACGGCTCGGTTTGTCGATTCAGTCCTCTGGCGGTGGGAGGGGGCAGTCCACAGAGGTGGAAAAATAATAATAATGGTATTTGTTAAGCGCTTACTATGTGTCAAGCACCGTTCTAAGTCCTGAGGTAGGTACAAGGTAATTAAGTTGGGCACAGTCCCTGTCCCACATGGGGCCCACAGTCTTAATTGCCGTTTTACAGATGAGGTAACAGAGGCCCAGATAAGTTAAGTGACTGCCCAAGGCCACAAAGCAGACAAGAGGTGGAGCCGGGATTAGAACCCAGGTCCTTCTGACTTCCAGGCCCATGTTCAGTCCATTAGACCATGCTGCTTAGGAGGAGTTGAAACTTGAGAAGTTTCAGTGATGGAAACTCCCGCCAGGGCACAAGCTAAGGTGACCGGCCTGGCCTGGTGATGGGTGATGTGTGTGGGGTGGACCAGCTTTCAACAGGGTCAGTGAATCAGCTGGCAGCCTAGGAGGTCTGAGTCCACTCAGTCAATCAGTTGTATTTATTGAGCACTTACTGTGCGCAGAGCACTGTTCTAGGTACTTGGGAGAGTGCAATATAACAACAGATACGTTCCCTGCCCACAACGACCCTGCAGTAAGGAAAGACTTGGTTGTATGGCTCGGTTTATGGCTAGCCGACTTGTCCAGGACAGCCACATGCTGACATCACCCCGACCCCGAAATAACCAGATCCAGGCCAGATTAAGGCTCTGAGACCAGTTTCATTCATTCAGTGGTATTTATTGAGCACTTAGTATGTGCAGAGCACTGTACTAAGTGCTTGGGAGAGTACAACACATCGGAGTTGGTAGACACATTCCCTGTTTCAGTGAGTTTTCAGTCTAGAGACTTCAAGGGCATTTCCCCTGACTGAGAACCCCTTGTCACCCCTCACCCTTCAATACCGCTTTGTGGGGTTTCACTTGGGGTCGGCAGTGGGGACGAAAGGGAATTTGGAGCTGCAGAGGGAGCTGAATGGCTGATGAGAGCCGTTCCAGGTAGCGAGGTCTGCCCACGATGACCTTACAGTCTAGAGGGGACGCAGCTCAGAGAAGCCATAGAGCCATTCTACTCTAATAATTTCCCCTACCCCTAATCTTGAGAAAATCTCTAATCTATTTCAGTGTCTGTCTTCCCCTGCAGACGGTAAGCTTCTTGCGGTCAGGGATCGTGTCCACCTACTCCGTTAGAGTGTAGGTCCCCAAGCACCTAGTATAATGCTCCTGCACACAGTAAGTACTCAAGACCAATGATTGATTGATCGGATCTAGGGGCACCCAGTAAGCACTCAATAAAGACCACTGATGGATTGATTGAATCTAGGGCCACACAGTAAGTGCTCAGGAAAGACAAATGATTGACTGACTCTAGGGGCACCCAGTAAGTGTCAAGAAAGACAAGTGATTGATTGATTGATTCGATCTAGGGGCACCTGCGCTCCGTCGGCTTCCAGGGATCAACTCTAGCTGAAGGTGAGATCAGCGGAGGCTTGATGAGATTTGATTACGAATACCTGAGACGGGGGTGAGAACGAGGGGCAAATGTCAGGACAGATGAATGTCCCTGTCATCAGTATGTAAAATCATCAGCCCCTTCCCAATGAATTATTATCTTAATATCCCCTCAAGATTATTTCAGGACATTCATTAGACACCCAGAAATAGCACTTGGCTCCAGTCACAAGACCTGACATCCAAACACATTCTTCCTCTCCCTCCTCTCTAATCTTCCTTCCTACCCAAATTGGGAGCCGGGATCAATGGCACATTCTCACAGTAGGCTGAAAACCAAGCCAAATGTTCCATGCCCAATTTTTTTTAAGGTATCTGTTCAACACTCACTGTGCGCCAGGCCAGGTACTAAGCAGTGGGGTAGATACTAGCTAAGCAGGTCGGACACAGTCCCTTGTCCCACTTGGGGTTCCCAGTCTCAATCCCCATTTTACAGGTGAGATAACTGAGGCACAGAGAAGTGAAGTGACTGAGCCAAGGTCACACAGCAGACAAGTGGTAGAACTAGGATTGGAACCCGAGTCCTGATCCCTTTTCTCTCCTCTACTTGTAGGACCAGGAAGGGGGCAGTTTTTGGTCAAGGGCAGTCTTGGCATCAGAAAGCCGGGCTGGGTGAAGAACTATTTTCACGAGCGGGCTAGTGTCCCGCGAGTGTGGCAGGCAAGGAAGCACTTCGAAGAAACTTGGATGGTTACAGAGCCTGCAGCTGCCACCCGAGCGTCTGAGGACCAGAAAGACAAGTCGCCTGTCTTCTCTTCCTGACTCTGCCACACTCCCTGCTCTGATCTTGGGTGAGTCAACCCCCGACCACTGTGGATTTTCCTGCGCTGCAGTTTCCCCGGCTGAAAAATAGCATGGGAGTTGAGCGTTTTCAACCAAGAGGAAAGGACCGGATTCAAAACAGAGTGTGGCAATATTACTTGAAAGGAGGGCTTAACCCACAAAGAGCTAGTTTGTTCTGGGTGAGGTCGAATACCCCTCACGGGGAAGGGAAGTGCAGCTCACTCCTAGATTGAACAGAGATACCTAGGGGCTACATTTAGCTGAGGAAGAGAACAACAGGCCCTCTACTTTCTCCAAGCAGAGTAAATGGTGCGAATTAGATGGGTGAGGGGAAAGGAGTAGGCACAAAAGTCAAGGAAAATGGACACTCCATTGCTGGACTTTTACTGCCAAGTTTGCTGGAATTTTACTGTTCTCTTTATTCTGGGAACAGAGAACATTTTAGTGGATATTGTGAGCGGTTATTTCCTGGCGATCACCTGACCGTGCCCTCCGCAGGTTCATTCCGTTCTGGTGCGAAAAGCTACCAGGGTCTCGGTTATACCCAGAGTTTAGCCCGAGGCCATCAAGACCCCAAATAACGCGCACTGAGCTGAAGGCAAGAGAAGCCCTGTGGACTAGTGATCAGAGCTTGGGCCTTGGGAGTCAGAGGACATGAGTTCTAAAGCCAGCTCTGCCACTTGTCTGTTATGTGAACTCGGGCAAGTCGTTTAACTTCACCCTGCCTCGATTGCCTCATCTGTAAAATGGGGATTAAGACTGTGAGCCCCAAGTGGGACATGGACCGTGTCCAACCTGATCAGCCTGTATCTATCCCTATACTCATTACAGATCTTGAGCCATAGTAAGCCCTTAACAGTTATCATTTTTTTAAAAAAATCAATCAATCGTATTTATTGAGCACTTATCGCACGTAGAGCATACCGAACGCTTGGGAGAGTACAACATAACAATATAACAGAGTTGGTAGACACGTTCCCTGCCCACACTGAGTTTACAGTCTAGAGGGAGAGACGGAAATTAGGGCATCCAGCTGAAAGGTGAGCCCAAACTGCACTAAGATAGGTATTGTGTCACGTAGAATCAAGCGTTGGAAGGCAGAGGGAAATCAAGAGATTTATTGGGATCCATGCACCCCCTTTCCCAAGCCAAAGAGAAGAAGTTAGTGCTCAATACGCTACTCTGCACACTCAATAAATACGACTGATGAATTTACAGATGTGAGCCCTGTCCGATTCAGGTTCACAAGTAAAAAGCTAAATGCAGTTTACATGATCAGGAGCACTGAGATTATTTTACATTGCCTCATTTTATATTCTACTTTTGGAAAAGATTACATCTTGCTCGTCCTCTGAGCAGAGAGCTAGGTTTCCCAAAAGCAGAGATGTGGGAGAAAGAGAAATGGAGCTGTCTCCGGGAAAGCAAGAGAAATATGAGTCCTGTTGAATTAGAGGCCAGTTTCCAGCCAGCATAAGACCCTGGCCGGCGATGGGAAAGTGACCTTCTCTTAAAAAAGAAAAGGAAAACCAAGAATACCGGCATATGTGGCCGTTTTAGGACGGAGCCAGGAGTCCCCGAGACGGACGGTGAATGATGTCTGTCCTCCTGCAATACCTCCAGTTAATGCAACTGTTTCCCAAAGACATCCAGAAGGAGAGGAAACAACTTAGCCACATCCAAAGAAACAGGACCAGTGGGAAGCTTCGGGCTTCCAGTTCTACCCCTTGCCTGCTGTGTGATCTTGGCCAAGTCACTTCACTTCTCTGGGGCTCAGACCCTTCATCTGTAAAGTGGGGATCAAGACTGTGAACCCCACGTGGGACGGGGACTGTGTGCAACCTGATTAGCTTGCATCTACCCCACTGCTTAGAACAGTACCTGGCACACTGAAAGCGCTTGACAGACGCCATAAAAAAAGTATTCTGCACACAGCGGGAGTTCAGTAAATACTAGCGATAGCTTGAGGGCCCTGTGGTTGGTAACTCAGTGGGCTGGCCCCACACTTGATTTCAGCTCTACAGGGGAACTCCACAGAGACAGAACTCTGCAGGAGTAGAGCGAGCTTCTTGAGGCCGTCGGGGTTGTTTGCTTCAGGTGCAATAGAACAATACTCCATCCATCCCAGCTTCCTGCTCAGCTCCCCTTTAGCCCCATAATGATGACGGTATTTGTTAAGCGCTTACTATGCGCCAAACACTGTTCTAGGAGCTGGTAGTTTGGGTAGCCTTTGGTAGTTTGGAGCTACTAGCCTTAGCAATGCCCACTCACTCACTCTCTTGGAGCGTGGGGCAGCCCATGCCAGAAAAACGGGTGAGGATATGGATTTCATTCATCTTACTCCTTGTGGATCTCCCCCCCCCCCCCCCCCCCGCCCCCAGGAGCACGGTGGGTTGGTTAGACTTCAGACTGATTTTTAAAGTGGCTCTGGCCTATTTCAAAAGCTCCTTCCCAGGGTTGTGACGAAAAAGAGAGGGGGGCCTTGCGGGAAAGGAGCTTAGGGGTAGTTAGTAATATAATCGGGGCCAGGCACCCAGAGCAAGGCTGGGCTGCAAAGCGGGAGCCAGGCGATAGTCCCAGCTGGCAACCTCTTTCTCCCGCGACCTTGAGGCCGCTGTGCCTCAGTCTCCCCCATCTGAAAAACAGGGAATGACACATGCAGCCGAAGAAACGCTGGGGCACTTTATAGAATGACATAATGTCTCTGAGGCACTCTGAGCTCCTTGGAAGGGCGCTCTTAGATAAGTGCCAGGAACTATTATTATCCTCAGGGAGAAGAGGGAGTACAGGGCTGGGAGACTCACGCCACCCGTCCCCCCGACCCCGGCCCCCACCTCATCCCGGCCTCTTTCTCAGGTCAAGAGGCCCAGAGAGAAGCTCAAGGAAGGGCTTTACTAAAGACTTTGGCAGAGCTGAGGCCAAGAGGGAATTAGCTTAATTAGACTGTACCAGCCTTGAGAGAGCACTGAGAGAAGGGAGGGATTACTACACCGACGGAGCACGCGCAGCAGGCCCCAAACTCGCTCACGCGATCGGGTAGCCTGAAGGACTAGTGCTTGAGAAGCAGCGTGGACTAGTGGCTGGGACAGGGGCCTGGGAGTCAGAAGGAGCCGGGTTCTAATCCTGCCTCTTCCCCGTGTCTGCTTTGGGACCTTGGGCAAGTCATTTAACTTCTCTGGGCCTCAGTTCCCTCAGCTGTAAAATGGGGAATAAGCTGGCGAGCCCCAAGTGGGACGGGGACTGTGTCCAACCCGATTGGCTTGTATCCACCCCAGCTCCTAGAATCGTTTAACAGACGCCATTATTTTACTCTATTTTCTTCATTCACTGTCACGGTTACCCCTCCACCCTGGGAAAGCGAGGCAGAGAGTGGGCCACGGTGATCAGGAAGTAGGTAGGCGGTGAACTGAATCCGCTCCACGATAGGAAAAACTCAAGAACCCACATGGAGAATTTCCCACTGGTGAGGCAATATACATCTTTTGCGGTTTAGATCTTTCTGGTCCCCGTTGGTCAACCAATGGATAGTACTTACTGAGCACCTATTGTGTGCAGTGCGCCGTACTGAGCGTTTGGGAGAGCACAAAAGAATCGGTTGACATGATGCCCGCTTTCAAGGAGCGGGTTATCTAGCCGGTGGAACAGATACTAAAATAAATCAGTTGAAGACGGAGGACAAGACCACACAATCGGTCTAGTTATCGTGCCAAACAGGGCTTCCTCCAAACCCTTCAAAACCACAGGCAGGAGTGCCAGTCCCCCTCTGCAGTTTCTCTTTTCCTGCCTGCCTGCTCTTCTCCATTTTTGCTTAGGTATTTTGAGAAGCAGCGTGGTCTGTGGAAAGAGCACAGGCCCGGGAGTCAGAGGATCTGGGGTCTAACGCCGGTTCCGTCACTTATCCGCTGGGTGCCCTTGGGCAGATCACTTAACTTCAGTGGGCCTCAGTTTCCTCATCTGGAAAAATGGGGCTCAAATACCCGCCTTCCCTCTTGCCTCAGACTTAGACCAGTGGCGGGCGGGGGCCGTGTCAGATCTGATTTACTGTACCTACACCAGTGCCCAGCGCACACTAAGTGGGAATCGGAAGACGTGGATTCTAACCCCGGCTCTGCCGACTGCTTACTGTGTGACCGTGGGAAAGCCGCTTAACTTATCTGTGCCTCAGTTCTCCAGTTGTCCCTCCTACTTACCCGGTGAGCCCCATGCCAGACAGGGACTGTGTCCAACCCAATTCACTTGCATCTTCCCCGGCGCTTACAACAGTGTCTGACGCATAGCAAGCTCTTAGTAAACGCCTTGAAAAAACTATTAGTATTATTGCTTTCACCACACCGCTGCTCCCTCCACACTGAAGTGTCTCAGTCCCCTGATGCGCCGGAAGAACAACAGGATGGAAGAGTCCAAGTGCCGATGCTGTGGGGGCCAACTGGGGGCCAGAACACTATTTAATTCAACAGTATGGGGTGGGACGGGACGGAAGAGAACGATGACCAGTCAAGAAAGTTTGAGCAGCACATTCTCCAAAACGAGAGATTGACAGAAAGCCTCACCGAGGAAAGGTGCAGCTGGGTTCGGAAGCTAAACGATCAGAACTCGGAGTTTGGAAACCCCACCTCCCATTCACCTCATTTTCTCCATTTGAATAAGGCTAACGTTTGAAAGGGCTGGGGAGGGAAATGCCTGAAGAAGCTTGATGTTTAGAGCACAGGGGAGAGACGCTTTGACCTCTAAATTTTACACCCACCCACCACCTCCATCCCCCGGGGACTGTCCTTGGAGGCAAAGGTTTCTTGCCCTCTAAACCCCCCAACCACCGCACCTTTGCTACCCCTGGGGGAGAACCCCCGATGCCGTCTGACCCAGACCCGAGGCTCCTTGAACGGCCTGTTTCCACGGCCCAGGCTACTCCCTCCCCACCTCACACTGAGTCGGGAAGCTTTGGGGAAAACGGGGGAAGAGGGAGGAAGGGAGAAACCGAAGGAATGAGCAGGGAAAGGTGACGGATCCGTCTGGCTCCCGCCCAAACAAAGCGGATGCTACCCGATCCTGTGGATGGGGACCGTGCAGAGGTGATCACTCACCTGATAGGAGAGCCCGTCCTTGCGTGGGCTCAGCCCCATCTCCTCCATAGACGGAGTGGTCATCATCACCTCAGTCATCTCAGCCGATCTCAGGTAGTCAGGGCTGCCAACACACCGAGAACAAAAGGACATCCGTCAAAACGCCTGCCTACCGCTTCGGGATCAGGAGGATAGAACGAGGCTTTCCAAATAAACAAAATCAAAATAGAAATCTCCTGAAAGAGATCCTCTGGGGATACTCAAGCCCGTCCAATCCTTTCCAGAGTAAACCTCCCGTTCTAGCCTTTGGAAAGCACTTTGCCCTGAGAAGCAAAAACGCCAGGCTCCCACCTCCTAGGACAAACGATGTCAGTTTGGGTAGATGAAAAGTGCTCGTTTCTCAGAACATCCTCACCACCTGTTCCCTGTCAAGCCTTGCATACCAGTCCCCGCGAGTGTCAGGGAGAGCACGGCTTTCAGAATCGCGCGGCTGGAAAGGATCTCAAGGTCACCGAGTTTTGTCCGTCTCCCTTTATCTCCCTTTATCGAGACCGGCTCGGGCTGATGATTTCTGGTGAGGTGGGGTTCTCACCGAGAAACACCTCCCGTTTTTATCAGGATCTAGCTAGTAGCAATTCTCACACCTCCCAGGTTGGCAGGAGCTCGAGCCCGAGTCCGCACTGGTTTCCAAAATTCCTTTCGCGGTCTCCCGTTGTTGCTCCCGTCTGCGTAAGGTCCTGTTCACAACCCGGGGGGGGGGGGGGGGGGGGGGGGGAAACTCGGCTGCTCTGTGCATTTCATTTCCGTCATCAAATACGGTACCTGCCCTCTCGGAGCTCTGACTCCCCCCACCTACCCTCCAGAATGAGTGCTACTGTAATTCCACGAACACTAGAGCCCTACCGGGAATAAGAGCCCTGATACGCTCTACTTTTGACCCCATTGCGATCATGGTAAAAAATAAATAAACTAAAAAACCCTTTCTGAAAGGCCCGATTTAGGGGTTCACTGTGAGATGTGTGCTCTTTTATGGGGCCACCTGAAAACTGCATGAAATGACTCGCGTCCTTTATTCGTCCCCCGTCCCAGCCCCTCAGGACTTATGCACCTACCTGAAATTTATTTATTTATATTGATGTCCATCTCCCCCTCTAGTGAGCTCGTTGGGGGCTGTCTGTTTATCATATTGTATTCTCCCAGGCGCTTAGAACAGTGCCCTGCACCCAGTAAGCATTCAATAAATACGACCGAAGGAATGAATTGAATGGTTCTTCACAAAGCGGTTCTACGGCATTCGAAGGTCAGGGCACAGAGGGGTCCCTAAACAGAGAAGCAGCACGGCCTAGTGGAAAGGGCGCGGGCACGGGAGTCAGAGGACCTGGGTTCCAACTCCGCCGCTTGCCCGCCGTGTGACCCTGGGCAAGTCGCTTCACTTCTCTGCGCCTCAGTTACCTGAACGGGGATTGAGATCGTGAGCCCCACGTGGGACAAGGGACGGTGTCTGAACGGATTTGCTTGCATTTCCCCCCTCCCCCCAGCACTTAGTACCGTGCCTGGCACATAGTAAGCGCTTAAATACCGTGGTTATTATTGTTATTATTCTCTGTGCTTCAGCATCCTCATCTGGAAAATGGGGGTTTGATAGCCGTCCTCCTTTCCAGTTGGACTGTGAGACCCATGTGGGACAGGGATTCCTTCATTCAGTCGTATTTATGGAGCTCTCACTGCGCGCAGAGCACCGTACTAAGCGCTTGGGAAAGTACGACACAGCAACAAAGAGAGACTCCCGTCCGACCCGATTATCTCATATCCACCTCAGCGCTTAGAACGGAGCTCGACAGGCAGAGGGTGCTTTAGAAATGTAACAGTAATCACGATTCACAGGCCTCCCCAGGGCACCACTCTACCGCGTGCTCGCAGCCTCGCGTGTACAGTGTCGAAGGCGCCATCGTCCCGCACACTCAACCTCCACACGGTACACAAGCGCCAAGGCGCGAAACCCGAATGCACGCACCCCAGAACGCCGACGGCTAAAAAAACAGGAGGCAGAGCATTCTCTCCCTCCGCCCGCCAGCCCGGCGGCAGCTGTCGGTACACGCTTCCCCCTCAGAAAGTCAAGGGCCCCCTCCCTTCCCCTCCTAACCCGCTAACCCGGCAGCGCCCTCCTCCTCCTCCTCCTCTTGCCTCCCGCTTGGGCCCCGGTGCCCACCCTAATAATAGTCACCACGACCGCGATATTTATCAAGCGCTCTCCACGCGCCGAGCGCTCTGCTCGACCAGGGTAGATACGAGATGACCGGGTCGGACACGGTCCCCGCCCCACCCGGGGCCCACGGAGCGTGAAGCAGCGCGGCGCGGCGGACGGAGCGCGGGCCCGGGAGTCAGAAGGTCGGGAAGTCCTGATCCGGGCTCGGCCCCTCGTCGGCTGGGCGGCCCCGGGCGGGTCACTTGGCCTCTCCGGGCCTCGGCCGCCTCATCCGTCACATGGCGATTGAGACCGCGAGCCCCGGGTGGGACAAGGGACTGCGTCCAACCCGATTTGCTTCTATCCGCCCCAGCGCTTAGTACAGTGCCTGGCATAGAGTAAGCGCTTAACAAATAGTATTATGAGGGAGGACAGATATCTAACCCCCATTTTGAAGCTGAGGAAACCGAGGCCCCCGGAGAAGCGATGTGACTTGCCCAAGATCGCACAGCAGGCGAGGGGCGGAGCGGCTTTAGAACCCGGGTCCTCCGATTCTCGAGCCTTCAGATCTGCAGCCCCGCTCTCCGGGGTGCATTTTGGGGGGCGGAGGAGTTCCACTCCTTTAGGTCACAGGAGCTTGAGAGGAAACGGCGGGGGGTGGCCGGCAGGGACTGGAGAAGGAGGGCGGCGCCCCTGCCCGCTGGGGCTCTGGGTTCGAGGTTGCGGCGCGGGAGGAAGAGCTGCAAACTTTCCTCCGCCGCTCCGAACCCCTCCCTCCGGCGGGAGGGGGAAAGGGCCGGAGCTGGGGGCTCCCCCTCGCCCTGTTTCTCAGTCTCGGGTGGGTTTGAGGGCTGCGCCCCGCAGGAAGGAAGGAAGGAAGGAAGGAAGGAAGGAAGGAAGGAAGGAAGCGGCAAAGCGAGCAGGCCCCGGGCGGCCTGGGCTTAAAGGACTGGCCTGACGCAGCCCCCTCCTCACGACCCCTCCACCGATGTCACCCCACGGCAGCCCCCTCCCCACCCGGCTGCTCCGACCCCCCGCAGCCCCCTCTCCATCAGTCGGTCATATTTATTGAGCGCTTACTATGTGCAGACCACCGTACCGGGCACTTGAGAGAGGACAACACGATACAGCAGACGCACTGCCGGTCCGTGACTAGCCCCGACCCCTCTCGGCCCCCTCCCCGGGCAACTCCGACCCCTCTCGGTCCCCCCCTCAATCGGTCGTATTTACTGAGCGCTTACTGTGTGCAGAGCACTGCACCGGGCGCTCGGGAGAGGACAGTACAACAATATAGCGGACGCATCACCGGTCCACGGCGAGCTCCAACCCCCCTGAGCCCGCTCCCCGGGGAACCGTGACCCCTCTCCGCCCCATCTCAATCGGTCAGTTATATTTACTGAGCGCTTTCAGCGTGCAGAGCACTGGACTGAGCACTTAGGAGAGGATAAGACAACAACATAACAGACACGCCGCCTGTCCGCGATTAGTTTCCATCCTTCTGAGCCCCCTCCCCGGGCAACCCCAGTCCCTCAAAGCCCCACCTCAATCGGTGCGTCGTACTTACTGAGCACTTACCCTGTGCCGAGCACCGTACCGAGCGCTTGGGAGAGGACAACATAATGGACACCTGCCTGCCCACAAGGCCTCTGAGCCCCGTCCCCGGGGAACTGTGACCCCTCTCAACCCCGCCTCAGTCAGTTGTATTTACTGAGCGCTTACCGCGTGCAGGGCACCGTACTGAGCACCCGGGAGGGGACGGGACAACAATAGAACAGACACATCGCCTGTCCGCGACGAGCCCCGACCCCTCCGAGCACCCCCTTGAATCAGAAAGTTGTATTTACTGAGCACTTACCGTGGGCAGAGGACTATACCGAGCGCTTGGGAGAGGCCTGCCCACGAGGAGCTCCAGCCGCTCTGAGCCCCCTCCCCCGGCAACTCCGACCCCTCTCAGCCCCCCGTCTGTCAGTCAATCGTATTTACTGAGTGCTTACCTTGTGCAGAGCACTGCACTAGGCACTCGGGAGAGGATAATACGGCAGTATAACAGACACCCTGCCTGCCCACAACGGGCTCCAACCCCCCTGAGCCCCCTCCCCGGGGAACCGCGACCCCTCTCAGGCCCCTCTTCATCCGAAAGCTGTATTTACTGAGCGCTTACAGTGTGCAGAGCACCGTACTGAGCGCTTGGGAGAAGGCACTAGAACGATATAACAGACACAGTGCTGGTCGACGTTGAGCTCCGACCCCTCCGAGCCCCCTCCCCGGGGAACCGCGACCCCTCTCAGGCCCCTCTTCATCCGAAAGCTGTATTTACTGAGCGCTTACAGTGTGCAGAGCACCGTACTGAGCGCTTGGGAGAGGACAATACAACAATGTAACGGACAGGTTGGGTGCCCACGATGAGCTCCGACCCCTCCGAGCCCCCTCCCCGGGGGGGGGATCCACGACCCCTCTCAGCCCCCCCCTTCATCCGAAAGCTGCATTTCCTGAGCACTCGGTGTGCAGAACACCGTACTGAGCGCTTGGGAGAAGGCACTAAGACGATACGACGGACACAGTGCTGGTGGACGATGAGCTCCGACCCCTCTGAGCCCCCTTCCCCTGGGCAGACCCCTTCCCCAGCTGCACAGCGGGCTTCCCGGCCCAGCCCGGGGTAAACCCGGCCTCCCCTCCGACCTCCCCCGCATCTTTCCCGCATCTCTCCCAGCCCTTGCCCGACCCTCCTCCCTCCGGGGAACCAGGGGACGAACCTGGAATCTCCAGGACCGGTTTAGGACGCGGCGGGTGAGCTCCCCTTCCTGACACACTGGTTCATTTTTTTTCCCCTTCCCTTTCCTCCCCCCTCCCCTGCACTTTTTCCCTCCCGAGTTCACTTCCTTTGTCTGGATTCATTCCGTCGTCCTGACGGAGCAAAATCGGCGCCTAACGAATATCACCATCGCTCGGGAACGATAACGACGCTATCGGATGAGCGCTTCGCCCCGTGCCAAGCGCTGTTGTCCAACAAAGAGGGACCGGCCCTGCCCCCGGAGAGCTCACGGGACAATCAAACGGACATCAAGAGTAATAAATCGATTTCCATCTCGGCCCTCCCTTCCTTTTTTTCCTTTTTTCCCTTTCGTCCGTCCCCCCCTCGGTAACCTTGAATGGGACTTCGGCTCCGGAGCCTCTGGGGCGGACCGGCCGGCTTCCCCTCATCCATCCGTCCATCCGATCGTATCGATCGAGCGCTTCCTGCGTGCGGAACCCTGTACTGAGCGCTGGGGGAGAGGGCGATCCGGCAACGGGAGGGATCCCCCCCCCCATCCCCGGGAGGGTGCGATGCTGCCACGGATAGAGCTCGATCCCTAGGAGAGAACGATGCCGCTACGGAGGGGCTCGCCGTCTACACCGTAGCACCCCGGGTCGAGAGGAGGGGTCTCCCCCATCCCCTTCCCTCCCACCCCCGACGGTACTCACCAGGGAAGGGGGAAATGAACAGACATGAAGTCCTCAGGCTGCCCCGCGTCCTCGCTTAATTTAAAAACGGTCACCTCGGCCGGAGCGAAGGGGCGAGGAGGGGTCCTCTGAGGGCGAGCGGGAGAGACGCCCCCCAGTCCCCCCTCCCCTGGACAGCCGCTCCGCTGGAGCCTTTTTTTCCGAAACGATCGGCGGGGAGGAGGCGGCCCCACGGTCCCGGGCTGTGAGCCTTCCGGAGAGGCCGGCTGGCTCCATTTATAGGCCAGGGGTGGGGCTTAGTACAGTCCCGCTCCCCGCTCAGGACACTCCCACTCTCTCCCCCCCCGCCCCCCCGAATAACGTCACCCAATTCATGAATGGTTTCAGCGCTCCCCCTTCGTCCCGGATCCACACCCGCGCTCACACTCTCCCCAGGTTGAGGACCTGCCCTCTGCGTCCTTTGCCCCCTCCCCCCCCCCCCACCTCTGTGCATAAGAATCAGAATAATAGAGGCTTACGAATAATAATGTCGGTATCTGTTAAGCGCTTACTCTGTGCCGAGCACTGTTCTGAGCGCTGGGGGAGATCCAGGGGGATCGGGTCGTCCCACGTGCGGCTCACAGTCTTCATCCCCGTTTTTCAGATGAGAAAAGTGAGGCGCAGAGAAGTGAAGTGACTCGCCCGCGGTCACACAGCCGACAGGTGGCGGAGCCGGGATTCGAACCCCTGACCTCTGACTCCCGAGCCCGGGCTCTTCCCACTGAGCCGCGCTGCTCCTCTAGATAATAATAGTGGTGGTATTTGTTGAGCGCTCAGTGGAAAGAGCCCGGGCTCGGGAGTCAGAGGTCATGAGTTCCAATCCCGGCTCCGCCACTTGTCGGCTGTGTGACTGTGGGCCAGTCACTTCACGTCTCTGGGCCTCAGTTCCCTCATCTGAAAAACGGGGATGAAGACTGTGAGCCTCACGTGGGACCACCCGGTGACCCTGTATCTCCCCCAGCGCTTAGAACGGTGCCCGGCACGTAGTAAGCGCTTTACAGACACCAACGTTAATATTATTATGTGCAAAGCACCGTTCTAAGCGCTGGGGGGGGGGGGGGGGAGGGATACAAGGTGATCAGGTTGTCCCACGTGGGGCTCACAGTTTTAATCCCCATTTTACAGATGAGGGAACTGAGGCAAAGAGGATCAGGTTGGAGAATCAGGTCCCTGTCCCACGCGGGGCTCACGGTCTCGATCCCCATTTTACAGACGAGGGAACTGAGGCACAGAGAATAACGATCGTAATAATAACGAAGGGGCTTATTAAGCGCTTACCTTGTGCCAGGCACTGGACTGCACGCTGGGGTGGACGCGAGCAAATCCGGTTGGACGCGGTCCCTGTCCCACGTGGGGCTCACAGTCTCGACCCCCGTTTTACAGACGAGGGAACCGAGGCGCAGAGAATGATAAGAATAATTACGGCATCTCTTAGGTACTGACTACGTGCCGAGCACTGTTCTAAGCGCTGGGGGGGGGATACGAACGAAACGGGTTGGACCCGGTCCCTGTCCACTGTGGGCTTCCCAGTCTCCATCCCCATTTTACAGATGAGGGAACCGAGGCACGGAGAATAATAAAAATAATTACGGCATTTCTTAAGCTCTTACTACGTGCCGAGCACTGTTCTGAGCGCCGGGGAGATACGAGGTGATCAGGTTGTCCCACGTGGGGCTCACAGTCTCAATCTCCATTTACAGATGAGGTAACTGAGCACCGAGAACAGTAATAATAACAATTAAGGTATTTCGTTGAGCTCTTACTCTGTGCCGGGCACCGTACTGAGTGCTGGGGTGGATGCGAACAAATCTGGTTGGACGCGGTCCCCGTCCCCTGTGGGGCTCCCGGTGTCAATCCCCATTTTACAGATGAGCTAACTGGGGCACAGGGAATAATTACGGCATTTCCTAAGCACTCACTATGTGCCGGGCACTGTTCTAAGCACTGGGGAAGATACAGGGTAGTCAGGCTGTCCCACAGGAGGCTCAAGTGTCAATCTCCATTTTACAGATGAGGTAACTGAGGCACAGAGAATAATAATAATAATAATGGTATCTGTTAAGCACTTACTAGGTAGGTACAAAGCGATCAGGTTGGCCCACGAGGGGCTCACGGTCTCAATCCCCATTTTACAGAGGAGGGGACTGAGGCCCAAGGTCACGCAGCAGATAAGTGGGCACCTACTAGGTGCCAAGCACCGAGGTAGGTACAAAGCGATCAGGTTGGCCCACGAGGGGCTCACGGTCTTAATCCCCATTTTACAGAGGAGGGAACTGAGGCCCAAGGTCACGCAGCGGACGAGTGGCGGAGCAGGGATTAAAACCCACATCCTCCTACTCCCAAGCCCGAGCTCTTTCTACTAAGCCACGTCGCGCCTGCCCGCCTTGCCCATGCCCTCCTTTGGTCAGACGTCCGCGGACCTGCCCTCCGCTTGCCAATCCGATCAGCTCCATCCTCTCCCTTCCCCCTCCAGCACCCACCCCACTCTTGGGGCGCGGAGGAAGGGAGAGGGCATCTCGGCCGTGAAGGGGGAACACCGGAGCCAGGCCGGGCCCTTGCTCGCTCCCTCCAGACCACCTCTGACGAGAGCGTTTTGTTAAATAATGACGATAACGATTACAGGATCTGTTAAGTGCCAGGCACTGAACTAAGCACCGGGGCGGATACAAACAAATCAAGTTGGACCCAGTCCCTGTCCCATGCGGGGCTCCCAATCTCAATCCTCAATCTCCAGATGAGGTAACTGAGGCCCAGGGAAGTGAAGTGACTTGTCCGAGGTCACACGGCAGACAGGTGGCGGAGCCGGGTCTAGAACCCATGACCTCGTGGATGTAAAATTTTTAAAAGAGAGAGAGAGAGAGAGAGAGAGAGACGAGGCAGAAGGGGGGGGGCGGGGGGGCAAGGGAAGGAAGCGCTCATTCATCGAACCCGGTCGACTGGAGTGGGCACCGGCCACCCGGCAACCGTGGCACCCTGGCGGTCGCCCCCGGCCGTGTCCGAGCCGGCCCACGGTGGCATCTCGCCCCGAGCCCCCTCCTCTATTTCCCGTCGCCTCGTCCGGCTGGAGGAGGCCCCTGGTCCTCGCCGCTGCTATTTCAGGCTCCGGGCGACGGACATACCCCGTGGGAAGGGGCCGGGGTGGGGGTGAGGGGACTTCGTTTTTGCTTTCCTCCTCGCTTTTCCGTTAGGATCTTGCTGAAACGCGCAGCGCTGCACTGGGGGGGGGGAGGGAGGCGTGCGGTCTCCCTGGGTTTTTTCCATTAGACGCTAATACGGTCCATGCACCCGCTCGGAAAAACGCAGAGGCGCGCTCCGCGCACAACCCTCGCTCCCAGCGCAGCTCCGAGGAGCCTGATTGAAAGCGGAAGAAACGAAGAGAGGAATGGTCCCCGTCCCTCCCATCGAGGCTGGGGACCCGGGGGACGGCCGCCCCATCTGTCGGCATGATTTTACCACCGAGCTAGCCCGGAGGGTCGGGCGACCCAGGGCCCCGGCTTACCGGCCCGGCCCCGACGCTCTTTGGCTGCTTGAGCGTGGCGTGGTGGTTAGAGCCCGGGCCCGGGAGTCGGAAGGACCTGGATTCTCATCCCGGCTCCGCCATTTATCTGCTGTGTGACCTTGGGCAACCCCCTGCACTTCTCTGGGCCAAGGTTACCTCATCTGTAAAATGGGGATTGAGACTGCGAGCCCCTCACGGGACCGGGGACTGTGTCCATCCTGATCTGCTTGTATCCATCCCGGTGCTTAGTACAGTGTCTGGCACAGTGTAAGTGCTTAACAAACACCATCGGTGGTGGTATTACTATTATTGTCTGCTATGTGACCTGGGGCAAATCACTTCACTTGTCTGGGCCTCAGTTATCTCGTCGGTAAAATGGGGATTGAGACTGTGAGCTCCACGTGAGACAGGGACTGTGTCCAGCTGGATTTTCTTGTATACGCCCCAACCATAAGTACAGTGCCCGGCACATAGTAAGCACTTAACAAATACAATTATTATTATTATTATTATTATTGTCTGCTGTGTGACCTTAGGCCTCTGGGACTCAGTTACCTCACCTGTAAAATGGGGATTGAGACTGTGAGTTCCATGTGCAACAGGGATTGTGATTTTCTCATATCCACCCCTGCACTTAGTACAGTGCCTGGCACATAGTAGCTGCTCAACAAGTACCGCAATTATTGTTATTATTGAGAGCTTTTTTCCCTCTCTTAAGGGCTCAACTGTTGCATCTGTGAAATGGGGATGGGAATGTCCAACCTTATCTAAAGAGGACTGTTAGGGTAGAGGAAGAAGTATGTGCAAGACGTTGAAGTCTTTGAAGGAGAGGCTCTGAATAAGCACAAGACACACACACACACAGACACTGAAAAAGCAGTGAGTCAGTTGTATTTATTGAGTGTTTACTATGTGCAGAGTACTGTACTAAGCGCTTGGGAGAGTACAATATAACAATATATCAGACGCATTCCCCGCCCGTGATGAGTTTATAGTCTAGCGGTAATTTACAATCTACACACATTCTCACACACACACACACACACACACACACACACAGAGCATGGCATAGTGGATAGAGCATGGGCTTGGGAGTCAGAAGGTCATGGTTTCTAATCCCATCTCCTCCACCTGTCTGCTGTGTGACCTTGGGCAAGTCACTTCACTTCTCTGGGCCTCAGTCACCTCATCTGTAACATGGGGATTAAGGACTGTGAGCCCCACGTGGGACAACCCGACTACCCTGTATCTACCCTAACACTGAGAACAGTGCTTGGCACATACTGAGCATTTAACAAAGACCGTAATTATTATTATTATTATTAGAATACACCCACGCAAAGGCATTCATTGTCTTTAGAAGCATATTCCCTCTCTAGCAGATTTTTCTCACTTCAGAATCCCCTTGTTTCTTTGGGAGCTAAGGGAGAAGCAGCGTGGCTCAGTGGAGAGAGCATGGGCTTTGGAGTCAGAGGTCATGGGTTCGAATCCCAGCTCTGCCACTTGTCAGCTGTGTGACCTTGGGCAAGTCACTTCACTTCTCTGTGCCTCAGTTCCCTCGTCTGTCAAATGGGGAGTGAGACTGGGAGCCCCACGTGGGACAACCTGATCATCTTGTATCCCCCGGCGCTTAGACCAGTGCTTTGCACATAGTAAGCGCTTACCAAATACCACAATTTATTTACCCCATCCCTCGCCCGAAGACCCTCTCCTTGCCCTTCCCCTCCTGATATGAAAAGACAAAACAACCAAAATGAAACGTACAACTGAGGCCCCGACCACGAGGACTCTCCGGCCTTTCTGGATCATAAAATCTTGGGCGCTGTTGAAGAGGCACGAGAGATCAGTCGGGTCAATTGCTGGACGAAGTAGGATTGTTTGTGAGTTTGGGGGTTCTTTATGATGTTGTAATCTAAACGGAGAAGTATGCAGAGGAGGAGAGCCTGCACTCTCCGTCCCGAAGGGAGAAAATGCTCAGATGCCGGGACAGGTCGAAGAGGGGTGAGAATTTTCCTAAGTCCTCCTCCATTCCCCCTCACCCTCTCCAACAGATAAATCACAGACAGACTCACTGCACGTACTAAAGGCCCTGGGGAGATTTACGGGATGGAAGAATGTCACATCATTTTACATAACAAAAGCCACCCTTGGCATTCCTTAAACTTCCCTCGTTTGAAGTCTTCAAAGCACTTCGCAAGAAGCGGCCCCCCTCCCGGTAAATTTTCTAATGAGTAATATATTTAATCGAGCCACCAGTGAGGGGCAAAACGACTTTTAATTCTTCGGCTCTCCTTGCACCGAATTGAAAACGGCCTGTTTGCGCTGGGCGTTTGCACAAACACTTGAGGGAGAGGTTTGTGTGTGAACCCCCCCTTTTCCCAAAATGGGGACTCGACATCTGTTCTCCCTCCTACATAGATGTAGTCCCATGAACATATATGGAATCTCGTGTTGAACCTGATTATCTTTATCCACCCCCTTGCTAAGTACAGTGCTTGACACAGAATAAGCACTTTAAATACCACAGTTATTATTAATCGATCTTATTTATTGCTCGCTTAATGTGTGCAGAGCACTGGACTAAGCTCTTAGGAGGGAGAGTACAATATAGCAGAGTTGGTAGCCGCATTCCCTGTTCACCGTGAGCTTACATCATTTATTCATCCCGAAAAGAGCCTCTCCCAAAACCACTTTCTCTCCTTGTCTCTTTCTCTCCTTCCTCCCTCTCTCTCCAAGAAAGAGGAAATGCAAGCTGAACTGCAGAAAAGAAGTGTGTAGCTACCGTTCAGCTCCGAATCGTATTGGCCCGATCTGCCTGCTGTTGAAGGACTAAGTTGGGAAGACTTTTACAATCCAGCTATAAAAGCCTAAAAGTGAGGATTGTGACTGGAACTCCCTCTGTGAGCTCCAGCGAAGCCAGGGGTGAGCAGAAATAAATCTGTGGCCCTGCGGATTTGTGAGTGTCTTTAAATATCTGACTCAATTTCCTGGGATTTAAAAAAAAAAAAATGGTTTCACGGGGTGGAGGGTGGAAAGCGAAAGGCGGTGGGAGGGAGGTTTGGAAGCGCTTTCAAGTGAGGCTCATTGGGGAAAATCTAAAATCTACATGGCGAGAGAATATGTGAGGAAAGCTACAAAAGCTGCTTATGTTGGCAGCTCTAGCTCGCCTCTTGCTCTGCACTAGCAAGACCCTGTGGTCTAGATAGCGGATGGAGCTTGAAAATCTTTGTTATCGTTATTATTAGTAGTAGCAGTAGTAATAATGATAATAATAATAATCGTGGTATTTGTTAAGCACCTCCTATGGGTCAAGCACTGTTCTAAACACTGGATAATCAGGTCAGACGCAGTCGCTGTCCCACGCTGTCACACTCTAAGTAGGAAGGAGAACTGGTGTTGTATCCCCATTCTGCAGAGGAAGTAACTGAGGAACAGACGTTAGATGACTTCACCAAGCAGCAGGCCCATGGAGAAGTCAGCATTAGAAACCCAGTCCTCCGACTCCCAGGCCCGTGCCCTTTCCATTGTCACGCTGCTCCTCTCCGTTAATAATAATAACGATAATGATGATAACTGTGGTATCTGTTAAGCGCTTACTATGTGCCAGGCTCTTTGGGTAGAGTCTAGAGGGGGAGAATGACATGAATACAAAATCATTTATATAAAATGATTTCTTCTTTATTGAAGAAACCATCCCTTGACCCTGTCACACCCCCTCCCATCTCCCACCTTTTTGGCTTCTTATCCAGGCTTATTACTTCCACATCTGCCCCTTTAGCTCCCCCAACCATATCCCCACTCTTCAAGAACATCCTCCTGTATATCTAACAGAAACTCCTTACTATTGGCTTTAAAGCACTGATATCAACTCGCCCCTTCCTACCACACTGGTCTCCTACTACAGCCCAGTCCACACACTCCGCTTCTCTAGCGCCAGCTTACTCACCGTGCCCCGATCTTGTCTACCTCACTCCCGACCACCTTCTCACGTCCTCCCTCTGATCTGGACCTCTCCCTCCGCACACTCCAGATCGCCACTCTCCACTTTCAAAACTTTATTGCAGTCATATCACCTCCAAGAGGTGCCAGTTGAGACCTCTTTACCCCAGCTCCCTCTCCCTTCTGAGTCGGCTACGGATCCGTGACTTTCGAGTATTTGCTATTTGCCCCTTCCTCGGCCTCACAGCACTTAGGTGCCTATCTATGAATTATATAGTATAAAGTATTTATATTAATGTCTATCCTCTCGACTGTAAGCTCACTGTGGGCAGGGAACATTTCCACCAGCTCTCTCACGCACTTAGCACGGTGCTCTGAACACGGTAAGCACTCAATAAATACCACTGATTGACTGATCGATCCCCTTCTCTCCCGAGACTACACTCACCTGAGTTTCCGGTCACTTCCTTCTAGCCAGATCTTGCCGATCGAGTCTAATCCTCCTTGATATTTCTGCTCCTTTTGTCACGGCTCATCACCCTCTCCTCCAAGAAACTGCCTCCGCTCGCAGTCGAGCGGACACAATATTCCTCTGCTCCTGAATCTATCTCTCCAATCGCTCCTTCTCGGTTTTCTTCGTTGGCACCCGTTACGTTTGTCACCGTGGAACAGTGGGCGTCCTTCGGAGTTCAGGTCCGTGTCCTCTCCTGTTCTCGTTTGGCACTGGTCCGCTCGCCTGGTGTCAAGTACCGTGGTTGTGGGGTGGTACACCTCCAGCCTTGTCTTCTCACCTGATCTACCATCTCGTGTTTCCTCCTGCCTTCCAGACACGTCCACTTGGACGGCCCGATGGCAGATTGAATTTAATACGTCTAGAACTGAGCTCCTCATCTTCTCTCCTCTTTCTAAGCGGCCCATCCCTATCGACCACCACCATCTTCCCTGTCCCACAAGCTCGAAACCACAGGGTCACCTTTGAGTCCTCTCTCTCTCTCTCTGAGAAACAGGGTGGTCTACTGGAAAGAGCACGGGCTTGGGTGTCAGAAGGACCTGGGTCCTAATCCTGGCTCCGCCTCTTGTCTGCTGTGTGACCTTGGGCAAGTCACTTCACTTCTCTTTGCCTCAGTTACCTCTATCTGTAAAATGGGGATTCATACTCTGAGCCCCATGTGGGACAAGGACTATATCCACTCTGATTATCTTTGATCTACCCCAGCTGTTAGTACAGTGCCTGGCACATAGTAAGCACTTTACGAATACGTGGGAAAAAAAACAAAGAGGCAAGAATGAGGCACAGTGAGTAAGTTGGCTTCAAAGGAGGGAAGAGTATAAGCAGAGGTGTAGTGGGAGAGGAGCGAGGATAAATAGAGGAGAGAGAGCTGATTGAGGAGCTTCTGCTAGATGTGGGAGAGGAATGAGCAACCAGTGGAGGTTTTCGAGGACTAGGGAGGTGCGCATAGAACAGCGTTTTTTAAAAAAACCATCTGGGCGGCAGAGCAAAGTAGGGACTGGAAACGGGAGGGCAAGGTTCATATCCTACACTTCCTTATGTTCCCTAACCACCTAGTAGAGTGCTTTACCCATAGATGGCTCCCAATAAATAGTAATAATAATAATAATCGTGGTATTTGTTAAGCGCTTACATGTGCCAAGCACTGTTCCAAGCACTGAGGTAGATAACGAGGTAATCAGGTTGTCCCACGTGGGGCTCACAGTCTTAATCCCTCTGTTACAGATGAGGTAACTGAGGCACAGAGAAGTTAAGTGGCTTGCCCAAGGTCACACAGCAGACAAGTGGCAGAGCCGGGATTAGAACCCACATCCTCTGACTCCCCAGCCCGTGCTCTTTCCACTAAGCCAAGCTGTTCATAGTTACGGACAATAAGCGCCCCAGGCCACTGAGCACTGCGAAGCCTAAGAGGCGTCCGACGACTAACGAGAATAAAGTAGGGTTCACTTCCTCTGTGTTCTAGCACAGAAGAAAAGCAAAAATTGAAAGTTGCCAAGTTCACTCTAGTTTTCTCGGTGCTTTGCCATGTGACCTCAGGCAAGGTGTGTGATCTTTCTGTGTCTTAGTTTTCTGAGCAGTGAAACAGGGAATAGCAGTCTTGGTTTCCCTCCAGGTAGGGTGAGGCAACGCTGAGTGAGATTTGTGAAGCGCTTCAGAGAAAACCACAGTTCTACCTAGGTGCAAGCAGCTTTTATAGAAGAAGAAGAAAAGGTACTAGATTCTTCCTCCTTCCGATGCCAGCTAGGAGTTCCTTGTCCAGCTTCTTCTCTCTAAACAACCCCTAAAGCTGAACTGAGCCTGACGTGATCCTGCGGATTCCGGTCCCAGCCCCCTTCTAGACCGTAAGCCGGTTGTCGTGGAGGGATTGAGAAGCAGCGTGGCTCAGTGGAAAGAGCCCGGGCTTCGGAGTCAGAGGTCATGAGTTCGACTCCCGGCTCTGCCACTTGTCAGCTGTGTGACCGTGGGCGAGTCACTTCACTTCTCTGGGCCTCGGTTCCCTCATCTGTCAAATGGGGATTAAAAGTGTGTGAGCCCCACGTGGGACCACCTGATCCCCCTGCATCTCCCCCAGCGCTTAGAACGGTGCTCGGCACCTAGTAAGCGCTTAACAAATACCAACGTTATTATTATTGTCTCTATTTGTTGCCGAATTGTACTTTCCAAGCGCTTAGTGCAGTGCTTTGCACACAGCGTGCAATAAATATGATTGAATGAAGGAATGAGGTCTTGCCAAAAATCAAGGGGATTCAGTCCGGATTGTTCTTGTGTTCACGAGCGACAGGATTTTACAGGAGGTAGCTATCTACAGGATCTTTGGAAGATCTGGGACCCAAACTGAAACACTAAAATGGGATATTCTCCAAGGCTCTCATGCCCAATTAAGGAAATGCACACATTCTCTCCCTTCTCTCTCTCTCTCTCTCACACACACACAGACACATACACACCCAGAGGTAGATCTGTCACAGAAGTCTATGTTCTTCACCCCTCTCCCTTCTGACTCCCCCCAGTCTTTTTTTTTTTTAATATACAGCATTTGTTGAGCGCTCACTGTACTGACTGTCAGTCGGACACAGTCCATGTCTCTCCTGGGGCCGCAGTCTTCATCCCCATTTTACAGATGAGGAAACTGAGGCCCAAAGAAGTGCCCAAGGTCACACGGCAGACAAGCGGAAGAGGCGGGATTAGAACCTGGGTCCTTCGGACTCTTGGGCCCGTGCTCTATCCACTAGGCCGTGCTGCTTCTCTCCCCGCCTCCCAACTCCCATCTGCCAGAAGAGCTGTTTAAGGGCTCAAATGGGGAGGAGAAGAAATGTTTCAGGGAGGCTGGAAGGAGATGGATGCACTTTTAAGGGGAAGATCCTCTACGTTTCCCAGCATTTCCCATTGTCTCGATCAACCCTACCCTATACACACAAACATCCATGCCCCAATGCACATCCATACACACCCTCAGGAACACGCGTGCCCGTACGTACACGTCACGCACACACACATGCAAATTTTCACGGGAAGCAGCATGGCTCAGTGGAAAGAGCCTGGGCTTCGGAGTCAGAGGTCATGGGTTCGGCTCCCGGCTCTGCCACTTGTCAGCTGTGTGACTGTGGGCGAGTCACTTGGCTTCTCTGTGCCTCAGTTACCTCATCTGTAAAATGGGGATTAACTGTGAGCCTCACGTGGGACAACCTGATTACCCTGTATCTACCCCAGCGCTTAGAACGGTGCTCTGCACATAGTAAGCGCTTAACAAATACCAACATGGTTATTATTATTATTATTTCTTTATCAGCCAGATGGGAGAATTTATTTATATGAACATCTGTCTCCCTCTCTCTCTCTCTCTCTACAGTAAGGTCCTCGAGGGCTGGGAATGTGCCTACCAAGTTTGTTGTATTGTACTCTTCCAAGCAGTTAGTACAGTGCTCTGCACACAAGTAATCGCTCAGTAAATTCCTCTGATTGAATGTTTCCATCATCCCGCCTCGTAAGTTGGCATCTTTTTCTTCCTTTATCACTGCCCGAGTCCAACACTCCGCAAGCGATGGTCTGACGGAGATTTTACATAACAGAGCGGGCCTGAAAGGAGGCGTTAATTGTTGGGTTCCTTTCCCGGATTAAAAGGGAGAATTAGAATGAGAAGAATTGCCACCACCTTCCCCTAGCACCATGTCCCGACCCTCTCCCAGTGTCCTGACCAGGGCAACGCAGCAGCACCCGTCGGTTATAAAAATAGAAAGTTACTTACAGTAGTCTCTCTTCCGAAGCCAAGGTGCTTTCGGTTTCCTTTTCAAGACGCTTGGCATTGGGTCCCTATCAAGTGCGAACTTTTACGGTTGGGTGAGGAGGGTCCGGTCACTCCCCTGAGTCGCCTTCAGTCACCTGAGTTCCACATGTTGGTGAACAGAGAGGGCTGGAGAGAAGATGGCAGCCAACCAGAGAGCATCGGGCATCGGGTCCCTGTCGGAAAGCTGATCCGAATAATAGCAGTAATCCTGGTACTTGTTAGAGAAGCGGCGTGGCTCAGCGGAAAGAGCCCGGGCTTGGGAGTCAGAGGTCATGAGTTCGAATTCCAGCTCTGCCACTCGTCAGCTGTGTGACTGTGGGCGAGTCACTTCACTTCTCGGTGCCTCAGTTACCTCATCTGGAAAATGGGGATTAACCGTGAGCCTCACGTGGGACAACTTGATTACCCTGTCTCTACCCCAGCGCTTAGAACAGTGCTCGGCACATAAGCGCTTAACAAACACCAACATTCTTATCATTATTATTATTATTAAGCGCTTACTACGTACCAAGCACTGTTCTGAGCTCCGGGGTAGATACAAGTTAATCGGATTGGACACGGTCCCTGTCCCACCTGGGGCTCACACTCTTAATCTCCATTTTAGAGATGAAGTAACCAAGGCCCAGAGAAGCGAAATGATTGTCCGAGGTCACGGAGCATTCATGTGGCGGAGACGGGATTAGAAGCCAGGTCCTTCTGATTTCCAGGCCCGTGCTCTAGCCACTGGGCCACACCGCTTCTCGGCAGCGGAAGGAAGATATTAGGCGGTGAATGGATGAACCATGACGGTACCAGCCGCACTTGAAACAAAACAGAGAGGGGTCGGCCTACAAAGCCTGCTACGGTTGGGGGTGACTCCCTCTCCCTCCACCCCCTCCACCCAGGCCCAGAGAGGTGTAACCCTTCACTCACCCTGACTTAATAATAATAATTGTGGCATTTGCTAAGTGAAGCCATGCTGCTTCTCTTCCTCAGCTCCCCCTCCCTTCCGCATCACCACGCCTCGCTCCCTTTGCTCTTCTCCCTCCCCACCCTGGAGCACTAAATGTATCTATAATTCTATTTATACTGATACCTGTTTACTTACATTGATGTCTGCCTCCCCCCCCACCCGGCCCCCCCCCAGACTGTGAGCCCATTGTGGGCAGGGATTGTCTCTCTTTACTGCTGTATTGTACCTTCCAAGTGCTTAGTACAGTGCTCTGCACATAGTAAGTGCTCAATAATTACGACTGAATAAATTATAATGATGGTATTGGTTTAGCGCTTACTATGTGCCAAGCGCTGTTCTAAGCGCCGGGCTAGATACCAGGTAGTCAGGTTGTCCCACGCTGGCTTCGCAGTCTTCATCCCCGTTTTACAGATGAGGTAACTGAAGCACAGAGAAGTGAAGTGACATGCCCCAAATCGCACAGCTGACAGACGGCGGAGGCAGGATTAGAACCCACGACCTCTGACTCCCAAGCCCCGGGGGTCAGAATGAAGGAATGCTCGCCTCCTCCAAGAGTCCGTCCCAGAATAAGCCCCCCTTTTCCTCAGCTCCCCCTCCTTTCTGAGCCACCTCGACTCATTCCTTTTTGTTCTTCCCCCTTCTTCCCGACCCATAGCGCTTAAATTTATATGTATATACCTATAATTCTATTTATTTATATTGATGTCTGTTTACTTATTTTGATGCGTCTGTCTTTCCCCTCTAGACTATAGCCCAGTGGGGGCAGGAATTGTCCCTCTTTATTGCTGAATTATAATTTCCAAGAGCTTAGTATAGTGCTCTGCACTCCATAGATGCTCAATAAATACGATTGAATGAATGAATAATTGTAGCATTTGTTAAGCCCTTCTATGTGCCAGGCACTGTACTAAGCGCTACAGTGGATACAAGCAAATCGGGTTGAACACCGTCCCTGTCCCATATGGGGCTCACAGTCTCAATCCCCATTTTATGGATGAGGTAACTGAGGCCCAGAGAAGTGAAATGACTTGCCCATGGTCACACAGCAGACAAGCGGTGGAGCTGGGATTAGAACCCTGGACCTTCTGATTTCCAGGCCCGGACTCTGCCCGTTATACCATGTTGCCAGTACGGGATGGAAGAGAGGTGGAATTTCTATACTGGTCTAATACAGGGGCCTGGTGGATGAAAGAAGACAGGAATTCCCAAGGTGGAGAAGGCATCTTTGATGATGAGAATAATGGTATTAATAATAATAAGAATACTGTCCAAGTACTCTACTAAACGCTGGGGTAATTACAAGGTGATCAGATTGGACACAGACCCTGTCCCGCATGGGGTTTACAGTCTTAATCCCCATTTTATAGATGAGGTAACCGAGGCACAGAGAATTTAAGTGACTTCCCCAAGGTCACATGGCAGATGAGTGGCGGAGCTGGGATTAGAACCCAGGTCCTTCTTGGCTTCAGGGCCTAATAATAATGATGATAATGTTGGTATTTGTTAAGCGCTTACTATGTGCCGAGCACCGTTCTAAGCGCCGGGATAGACACAGGGGAATCAGGTCGTCCCACGTGGGGCTCACGGTCTTAATCCCCATTTTACAGATGAGGTGACTGAGGCACTGAGAAGTGAAGTGACTCGCCCAAAGTCACACAGCTGACAAGAGGCCGAGCCGGGATTCGAACCCAGGACCGCTGACTCCGAAGCCCGTGCTCTTTCCACTGAGCCACGCTTTTCTGGCCCAGTTTCTAACATGGGTTCCTCTTAAATTCAGGGGCTGGTCCGGGTGAGCCCCCGGGACCAAACGTCTGATGGCCCCAGGGGCGACAGACGGACCTCCCACCTTTCAGACTGCACCCAAGAGGCAAAAAATATCTGTCCAGGAATGTGCTGGGCATATCCAATGACCCAAACATTTTATCTAGACATAGTACAGCCTGCTCAAAATAGAACAGAATGGTGGGTTTGCGCCTTCTAAGGAGGGGCAGATAAGGACAAGTCAGTTAAGAAAGAGAAAGGATGGCAGTGAGCGAGATGCTTGGGGGCATTTGGGAAGTCGCATGGACCTGGGTTCTAACATCAGGTCTGCTACTTGTGACCTTGGACAAGTCACTTCACTTCTCTACGCCTCAGTTACCTTATCTATAATCTGGGGATTTAGACTGGGAGCCCCATGTGGGACGGGGACCCCGTCCAACTTGATTATTTTGTATCTGCCCTAGTGCTTAGAACAGTATTTCTAGTAAGTGCTTCACATAGTAAGTGCTTAACAAATCCCGTCGTCGTCATTATTATTATCAATGGCCTCGCCTGAGGTCACAGGTGGCCGACTCCGTGGGTGCTGCGGTCATGAACGGCTGCTTGAGAGCCCACACTCCTGCCCCTCCACTGCCACTTCCTCCTCTCCCTCCCTGTCTTCCTCCCCTCTGCCCCAGCTGGCCCAATCCCCGAGCTACTCAGGGCCCAGTGCCCAGTTCTCTCGGAGGTCCCGGCTCAGTGTCCGAACTGGTGTCGCTCCCAGAAATTCTGCCCCAGACAATAATAACGATAATGATGTTGGTATCTGTTGAGCGTTTACTATGTGCAGAGCACCGTTCTGAGCGCTGCGGTAGATACAGGATAATCAGGTCGTCCCACCTGAGGCTCACGGTCTTCATCCCCATTTTACAGATGAGGTGACCGAGGCACGGAGAAGTTAAGCGACCCGGCCACAGTCCCACGGCTGACAAGTGGCCGTATCCCTCCCCACCCCGCCGCCGGCCCAGGCCCCCACTTTGGTTATGAAGGATTGCTTGGGACGTCAGACCCTTCTAATAATAATAATTGCGGTATTCGTGCAGCGCTTATTATGTACCAGGCGCTGTACTAAATGCTGGGATGGATACGAGCAAATGGGGTCAGACAGAATCCTTGTCCCACGTGGGGCTCACGGTCTGGATCGCCATTTTACAGATGAGGTGACTGAGGCAGGGAGAAGTGAAGTGACTTGCCCAGAGTCATACAGCAGACCAGTGGCAGAGCCGGGATTGGAAGGCGGGTCCTTCTGACTCCCAGGCCCTTGCTCTATCCACTGGGCCATCCTGCTTCTAGATCCCAGTGACTCCGACGGCGGTGGGGAAGCTCTGCGTTTGGTGTCTACTCCTTCCTGGTGATTTGGTCCTGATATATCTGGGCAAAGATGGGGCAGGGGAACCCTGGGGTCTCGCTTCCCCACTTGCAGCTCCGAGGACCGTGAAGACGACCTCCATTTTCCCCTCCCCAGCTCCCCATGCCCCAACCCGGATTTTAATTTCCCTGGAAAGAGGAAGTAGGCCCCGAGCCCAATGGGAAGGGTCCTGGCATGTGGACGACCATCTTCTAGTCCTGCCTCTCTCACTCACTTGGATGGCCAGGAGGAACCGGCCTAATGAATATAGCATGGGCCTGAGAATCAGAAGGACTTGAGTTCTAATCCCAGCTCCACCACCTGTCTGCTGTGTGACCTTGGGGAAGTCACTTCGCTTCCATTGGCCTCAGCTACCTCATCTGTAAAATGAGGATGGTGAGCTCAGTGTGGGACGGGGACTGCGTCAAATCCAGTTACCTTGTACCTACCCCGGCCCTTAATATAGTGCTTGGCATGTAGTAAGAATTAAACGAATACTACAGTTATTATTATTGCAATCTCTTTTTCCACAGTTTCATCAGTCATTGATACCACAGTTATTATTGGTGCCACACCCCTGCAGAGCTGAGGTCTGACAAGCCAATTTGCGTTTTATAAGCTCCTCGTGGGCAGGGATTGCATCTAAAAGCGATATTGTTTTACACCTTTCCAAGCACTCAGAACAACGCTCTGCACGCATTAAACGCTCAATCCGTGCCACTGATCAGCTGATTATTACGTAGGCCTCTTTCTCCTTAGCCCACAGCATCCTTTTATCGACTTTCTGACCTGATTCATTCACGTTCATTAGGATGAGCACCGGAAGAAGCTACAAAAAGGAAGAGGAGATGAAATTCAAATCAGGTCCTTTCTCGGTTTAAGAGGAGCTCTGAAAAACAAGTTTGGTGGGGACCTAGATTGACTCTAGAGTCTAAAATGGGAATTTGGGGTAATAGGGTAGCCGTAGTTACCTGACTATTTTCATTTATTCGGATGAAGGTCTGAAGGGTAGACTAGAGGAAATAGATCTATCTTGAAGCCTGAGAAAATCTCCGAGAGCTGCAGCAGGCTCTGCTAGGAAAAGAATTGGTATTAGCTGGGTTTATCTAAATTACTCATTTTTCCAGCAATCTCTAATGGTTGTCTTCATTCATTCATTCAATTATGTTTACTGAGCACTTACTGTGTGCAGAGCACTGCATTAAGCACCTGGGAGAGTAGAATATAACGATAAACAGACATATTCCCTGCCCACAGTGAGCTTACGGTCTAGAGGACGAGCTTACAGTCTAGAAGTGTGGTTTAACCACAGTGGTCCTGTTCATCCCTGCTAATAGGTAATTCACTTATTATTTAGTGTGTAGACAAGTGGCTAAAATCAGCAGGTCCGGTGCTCAGATCCGAGTAACTGGCTTAGGATAGATGACGTGGATTGTGATACTAATCACAGAGTCTTCTTGTACCAAATTCCCAAATCAGGGATTTGACCAGCTCTCTCTACAAAATCATTCGCTGAGCGGTCGGAGTCAAAGAGGCACAAAGACCTGCAATCCACAAGATGCATCTCTCTCTCTCTCTCATTCTCTCACACACACAAACACACACAGCAGTGTGGCTCAGTGGAAAGAGCCCGGGCTAGGGAGTCAGAGGTCATGGGTTCAAATCCCCGCTCTTCCACTCGTCAGCTGTGTGACTGTGGACAAGTCACTTAACTTCTCTGTGCTTCAGTGAGCTCATCTGATTACCCTGTATCTACCCTTGATTCTATTTAGTTGCCATTGTTTTTACGAGATGTTCTTCCCCTTGACTCTGCTTATTGCCATTGTTCTCGTCTGTCCGTCTCCCCCGATTAGACTGTAAGCCCGTCAAACGGCAGGGACTGTCTCTATCTGTTGCCGACTTGTTCATCCCAAGCGCTTAGTACAGTGCTCTGCACATAGTAAGCGCTCAATAGATACTATTGAATGAATGAATGAATGAATACCCCAGCACTTAGAACGGTGCTCTGCACATAGTAAGCGCTTAATAAATACCAGCATTGTTACATTACTATTATTATAACTGTGAGGTCCAGAGTTAAGGAATTCCTTCTCGGGGTAAATTCTAGGAAAATAATCCGGTGTTCGACGTCAACGGAATCACGTCCCTAAACTCAACAAGTCAGAGCGAATAGGTTTGGTGGGGTTAGGTAGGTAGCGCTCACAAATACTAGCAGGCAACTCATTTGGGCTGCACCGAAAGCCCGGGTAAACAAGTAGCCAGTTCCGGGAAGCAAATGGACCGCCCTCCACTCCGTGAGACCCTCTCGCCGATCACTGTCTCGCTGCGGGCTACCTCGGCCAACAAAGAGGGGAGTTCGAACCCCGCTTTGCGGACACCCGAAAGAACTCGTCAAGAAATATAAACGTCCCCATTTGGGATTCGATCAACTCCACCCCAGTCTTCTCACAAACTAGAGCGCTCATCTGCTTCGAGTCTCGAAGCCCTGGGCGGCATCTTGGACACATTCTTTCCAACCTGACACATGGAAGGGATCTTTTCTTAGATCAAGAGGCCCCCACCAAATTGCAGGACCAGAGGGCAGATACGCCAGGATCTCTAGGGGCATGGAAGAATTCAAAAAGCTGCATTTGAGGCCCATCACTGAATAAGCAGCTTCATAAATAGACGGGGTCGACAGAAGGCCAATTATCGATTTCAGGACCGCCATTAGCGTGACTCTAAAGTCCGCATAAGCGAAGGGCTTTTATTCACAAGTGTACGCGGTGCTTGGACCCCGCCATGGAGCTTTTGGTCTAAGTTGCTTGAATGGCTCGTTAACAGTTAGGAGAAATGTCCAATCAGCCTTTGCAAAGTCCACTGAAGGATTCTCCAAATGGGACCCATTGCCAAGAACTTGGATTCCCTTTTGGGATTAAGGCCGCATTTTTATTGAACGACTATACGCGTCTAGCCCTATAGTAAGTGCTCGGACTGAGTCTACGTCATTAGCCACTGGTGCTGCATCGACAGCTTTTGTGAAGCTTCCCAGCCTAAGTGCAAGTTAACCTGTTCAGTCCTGGGGGGCTGGGAGGAGGGAAGGAGAAGCCAGGAAGAATGAAAGCAGACTGTTTACTCAGCAATCACAGATAAGGTTTCTTCCTGCCCTACCTGGGCAACTTCTGCCAAGGTAAACATTCCCTCCAGAATTGCTCTCTGGGTGGAAAATGTGTCATTCTATTTATTTCTCACTCCCGGCGGGTGGGGGGCGGGAGGGAAGGGAAGGAGGGAGAAGAGCCATTCATGATGTCATTCTTTCCACGGAACTTCTCCGTGCGCATCGCGTTTCACAGTGGCTTCCAGGCGCTGCTTGAGTTTCACCCCAGCGGAAGCAGGGTGGCCTAGTGGATAGCGCACCGTTCTGGGAGTCAGGAGGACCCACAGTCTTCATCTCCATTTTCCAGATGAGGTGACTGAGGGACAGAGAAGTAAAGTGACTTGCTCAAGGTCACACAGCAGCTCTTGCCCATCTTTCTGCACCAGAATACAGCAGGGGACCCTCACCCCATAGGAAGGTCCGAGAATCGAACATCAGTGGAGAGAGTTTGAAAGTTTGGGTTCAATTCCTGGCTCCCCCAATTGACTCCCTCTGTGATCTGACCTTTCTAGCCCTCAGTCTCCCCATAAGTAAGCCCAGGAAGACGTATCTGCCAGAAGATATTGTTCGTTCAAGTGTTGATCATCCTGGAGAAAAAGACAGACGGTTACGTCTACATACGTCTCCCTTCGGCTATCTAAGCTCAGAATCAGTCCATCAGTCAGTGATATTTACTGAGTGCTTTCTGTGCGCAGAGCACTGTGCTAAGTATTTGGGAAAATCCGAAGAGTCGGGAGATTCAGAAGAGTCACTTTCCACCTATCCCCTCTCCCTCAGTTTCCCTCTCTGAAAAATGGGGCGAACTTCGCCACGCCTGATGCCGTATGATTTAAGGAATGTTTATAGAGCATTTAAATGACTACGTTCAAAAGACTAGGACATCACAGAAGGAGCTGGTGGTAATTATGATCGACAGGCAAATTTTCATTCATCGTGTCAAGTAAAATGGGCAAGTAGAAACGAGTCTTGTGCGAGTCCCAAAGTAACCTACAAGGAATCATATTCTAGGCTTATGAAGAAATTTCCAGCTGGATTGGATTGTGGGAAAACAAGACAGTGGAGGCAGGATTGCGGCTTTTGGAGTTCGGAAAGGTGGGGAGGTTGGAATTCCATCCACTACTCAGCAATGTTCCCGGGAAGCTTCTGATCGTGTTCAAGGAAATCTCGGTGAAAAGGCAGATGATCCTAACATCTTAAATTCATTAGGTCGTCTTCACACCAAAGCACCTTGGAACCGTTTGGCTCATTACATCCGCGCTACATGCAATAGGCCCTTACTAAGCACTTACTAGGTTGTAAGCACTGTAGTAGATACAATATAAGCAGATCTGTGCCTCACACGGGCCTCGAGCTAAAGGGGAGGGAGAATAGGTGTTTTCTTCCTATTTTTACAGATGACGAAACTGAGGCACAGAGAATTGAAATGACTTGCCCATTTAGCACAGGGCTAAGTCTAAAGGGGAGTGAGAGTAGATATCTTATCCCCACGTTACCGATAATGAAACCGAGGCACCGAGAAGTTCAGTGATTCGCCCAAAGTCGCATAGGACAAGTGATGGAGCCGGGATTAGAATCCACGTTTCCTGATACCCTGGCCCTGGCTCTTTCGCTCCAAGGGAAGCAGCAAGGCCTAGTCGACGGAGCCCGGGCCTGCGAGACCAGAGGACCTGGGGTCTAATTCTGGCGCCGTCGCTTATCTGCTAGGTGACCTTGGGAAAGTCACTTCACTTCTCAGTGCCTCAGTTACCTCATCCGTAAAATGGGGATTAAGACTGTGAGCTCCGTGTGGGACAGGGACGGTGTCCGACTTGATCAGCTTGTATCTACCCCGGTGCTTGACACATAGTAAGAGCTTAACAAATACCATTATTATTATTTTATATGTCCCAAATCTCATGAATATTAAGCCCCTTCCTCCCAACCTACCACCTCCTCCCTCCCCGCCTACCACCTCCTCCCAAGGGGAAGTGGGCTTTGACCACGATTCCAGGTTCCACATTCCTAAATTCCGTGGTCTCCCGAGGCCGGAGCCTCCTTCTGGGCTCCGCACTCACTCGGGGCTGCTGGAGGAGGAAGTGGGCATTGCCAAGGAAGGGGAGGGAAGAGAGTAATGGGGGGGGGGGAATGACCGGCTGTCGTCAGGGTGCCCATAGCCACTCAGCCGGGTGGCCGAACTCGGGGAAGCGGGGTGGTCATTTCCAGCCAAAAGATCCACTTTCCCTCACCGAGGCCGAGCCAGGACTGTGTCTGTGTGGGGTCCGATCGGCTCTCTCAAAGGTCAGAGCCAGAGGGGGGAAGAAGAACGCAAGAATGCTGGCAGCCAAAGCTTCCTTTCCACTTCCTCAATGCCCTGGTGCTCTCTAGGCCGCGGCTCGTTTGAATAGCAAACCTCTGCCCTCTCCCGGTAGGCCTGGGCCAACGTCTTCCCGAGCTGCCGGGTGCCCAAAGCTTTCCTCTCCTCCGCCTTTTCCTTCTCTAGAGACAAACCAGCCCTTTGCAGTTTCAGAGGGAAAGAGAGCGGAGGGGTTTTCCAGCTCCCGAGAGCGTCGTTGCGGTAGCCGAGCGTACGTGCTGCTCCTCGGAGGAGTGCCGCGTAGTTCGGTTTTGTTTATGCGAGGGAACCGCGTCCCGCTTTCCCGCTGGCAGGACGGCGTTGTCCGAACGTGAAGCCACTTCTTCCTGCACGCAGAGGCTCAATCGGTCAATCGGCCGTAAGTATTAAGTACCACGCAACAGAACTAGCGGACGCGTTCTCTGTCCGTAATGAGCTTACAGAGGGAAGCTGGGAAGCAGTGTGGCCTAATGGAAAGAGCCTGGGCCTGGGAGTCAGAAGACCTGGGTTCTAATTCCCACTCCTCCACTATTTGCCAACTGTATGACCTTCTCTATGCCTCAGTTTCCTCCTCTGTAAAATGGGGTTTCAAGACCTGATCTCTCTCCCCCTTAGACTGTGAGCCCTGTGGGGTTTTTTATGGCATTTTTTAAGTACCAGGACACTGTACTAGACACTGGTGTAAATACATGTTAATCAGGTTGGTCCCAGTCCATGCCAAATAGGCCTCCCATTCTTAATCCCCATTTCAGAGACGAGATAAATGAGGGCCAGAAAAGTGAAGTGACTTGCTTAAGGTCACAAAGGAGACAAGTGGTAGAGCAGGGATTAGAACCCAAGTCCTTCTGACTCCCAGGCTCGTGATCTATCCACGAAGCCATGCTGCTTCTCAATCAATCGATCAATAGCATTTATTGAGCACGTGATGTGTGCAGACAAAATCGATCCATCTGTGCTGGGCAGCAGCGGCACGGGAAGGAATCAAAGGTGGACGATCAAGTGATCAAACCGTTGATCGAAGACAATGGCTGAGACTCAAGTTTTTACTACACCGAAGAAGGAAATGGTGAATCACTTCCAAAACCTGACCAAGAAAACTCTATGGGTTCACATACCAGAACGACTTTGACAGAAGATGGGATTTTCTGAAGAGGGTATGTCCATGGAGTCGCTACGGCTCGCGAACGATGAAAGCGTTTGAAGAATGTGTGTGGAGCACTGTACTAAGTGCTTGAGAGAGTACAACAGAGTTGGTAGACACGTTCCCTGCCCACTACAAGCTTTTTATAATTATCGATTCAACTCTATCCCCCCGGAAGACTCCTCACAAACTGATGCAGCACAAATGTCTCCCCAGCGGATTTGCTTACACTCAATTCTCCATCGCCAGTACCCCCTGGTTATGCTCATGCCTCCGGTTTCTTTCTCTCTGGACTTCAAAGAGGAAGAGATTCTAATCTCTGCACCCCTGGGTTGGCAAGGAGCAGAATTCAAAGGTGGCTATTACCCTTGGACCAAAAGGGTCAGCCTTGTATCTCCCATGTCTTTCTCACGATAGGGGGGTAAGGTAGGGCATGCCTGGTAGGGCAGGTGAGGCATGAGAAAAGACCCATTTTTTCCGTTCCATTTTGAGTTGTGAGGCATCAGTGGCCAGGCTCCTAGTGAAAAGAGCCTGGTTCATAGCAGTAAAGGTATTTATTTAGCACTCAGTGGGGCAACGTACTGTTTAAAAGTTTTGGGAAAGTCCCTCAGGTGCCCTACTTGCATTCATTCTCTGCCCGCAGAAAGCTTAACAGCACAGCCTAGAGGAAAGAGCTCAGGCCTGGGAGGCTATTCCAGCTCTGTCACTGCATGCTGGATGCCTTTGGGAAAGTCACTTAACTTCTCTTGGCTTCATTTTCCTCACCTGTAAAATGGGGATTCTGTGTTCCAATTTCATTGGTCTGGGCTAGTCTGGAGAATCCCAGACATAATCCGATTCCAGGCCCACAGTCCAGAAAGCCAAATCCTGCCAGGAGGCCAGGGAAGAGTCACCCCCAGGGTCTCTCATTCGATGAGGAGGCTGAGGGGATCAGCCCCTCCTTGTTCAGAACTTTGGGAGAAAACAGACAGGGTTGAATTCCAGCCTCCTCTCCCAGCCAGCTCGACCCTTCTTCTCTGAGGGAAAAGAGTCTGGCCCAACCGCCCCAACCCAGTTTCTAGTCTTCCCTGCTTTTTACTCTATGAGTCTGGTCGGGGAAGGACAAAGGACAGATAGGCAATCAGAAACTTAAAAAAAAAGGAAATTTCTGACTTGAGCTGGGTATAAAATTGGGCCAAGACTCATGAGCCATAACCCTTGCCTTTTATGTCAGGGAGAGAATTTATGAACTTGGGTTCTGCTGTTCTTGTTGCCCTAATTTATTTTTGATATAAAGAATTCGTAATGGCTGGCTGAGGTCAGCAGAGTACCCTGAGAATTAGCTGTGACAGGGCCAGCAAGTCCTAGAGCTGATGCTGTCGCCGCTGCCCTACTTCAAGGGCCTTCTGGCTGACCCAACGCCCGAAAACGCTCCCTAACTAATCCTTTTATCCATCCCTCAGCCCCCTCAACCTTTTTATGCCCTTCCGTTCGCTCCTTTGTTAACGATTTATTTTTCTACGGTCAAACTCTTCCTGTTTGGATGTCCCTCCATTTATGTCTGTTTGCATCCCCATTATATAATAACCTCCGTGAGGGCAGGAACCATGTGTTCTAGTCCTTCAACAGATTCTCCAGTGCCCAGTAAAATGGTTTGCCCACAGGAGGCATTAATGATAATGATAATCTTTAGGAACAGGAGGGGCATCTGCCTCAGTCTGGACTCGGTAGTGACGCCTGCCTATAAGGCAGGAGGCTGGATAAGGTGACAACTCAGGGTTCCCTGAAATATTCTACTTCCAAGGCACTCAATACTAGAGAACCTAGACTGAGTCAACAGCTTGGGAGTAGTAGCTTGGGCCAGGAGAATTTGGAAACCGAAAGCAAGGAAGTTTAAGGCGGCATTTACAGAACAAGGTAAAAGAAAGCCTCAGACCAAAGCTGCCGCCCAGCTGGCCCCCACGACACACTGCCATCAAGAAAATGGAGACTCTCTTCTAACAAAAACTTCATAGGGAACAAGAGGCAGGGAGGCGAAAGAGAAAACGGTGCCAGGCACCGCAGACATTCAGCATGCCAACACAATAAGAAGCAGCGTGGCCTGGTAGAAGTGGCCTTGGCTTAGTGGATAGACCACAGGCCTGGGAGCCGGGAAGACCTGGATTCTAATGCTGGCTCCGCCACTTGTCTGCTGTGTGACTTTGGGCAAGTCACTTCACTTCTCTGGGCCTCAGTTACTTCATTAGGAAAAGGGGGATTAAGACTTGGAGTCCCATGTAGGACAGGAACTGTGTCCAACCTGATTTGCTTGTATCTACTCCAGAATTTAGAAGAGTGTCTGTTACATAGTAAGTGCTTAACAAATATTAATGTTGGTATTTGTTAAGCGCTTACTGCGTGCAGAGAGAGCACTGTTCTAAGCACTGGGGTAGACACAGGGGAATGAGTTTTGTCCCACGTGAGGCTCACAGACTTCATCCACATTTTACAGATGAGGGAACTGAGGCACAGAGAAGTGAAGTGACTTACCCACAGTCACACAGCTGACAAGGCCATCAAAAAGGGATAACCTTCCTTTGTGGCTGAGACTTGGCTCCTACACTACCCTTTTCAGGGCGCACACACACAAACACACACACACACAGACACATACACAGAGGTGAATTTCACCATCAGTGGTGTCTTTGAAATTAAAGGACAACTACATAAAAACCACCTGGTGCAGAGTTTCAAAGACAAGGCGGGACATTTTCCCCAAAACAGTTCACCTTATGGAGCTGAGACCGGAATCCATAGCTGTTCTACCTAAGAAAGAACATCTGGTCTTATCATTCACCATATACTCCTCAGAGTTTCAATATATCCCTGTCAACTGATGAATATGGTATTTCATTAGGGTGTTTGTCCCACTGGAGCTAGCCTAAGAGCTATCTGAAAGCATCCCTCATCTTGTCTTACCCCTCAGCAGCTGGTGTGCCCCGCTAACCTCCTTGCATCACAGAAAGAATCAAGCTTCATGAGAGTTGTTCCAACCAGATCAGCTCTCCTTCCAGCCCTCAATGTATTCTCCAACATTCCTGACTACCGGTTTGGAATGGAAGGTGAGGAGGGTCGGGTTCTGCCAGGATGGTGCCATTCTCAGCTGCTTCAGAGCCCCATGCTGTAGAGGAGTATTCAGAACTCTCCCCCAGAAGGGTCCAAGCCCTCACCAATCACCCAGAGACCTCGAGCAGGCCAGGTCTCTTGAGGAGACATCTCAACAGACCTGGGTAGAATACAGCTTCCATAGCTGTTCACCCTCCTTATTAGGGCTAAATCCGCCTGTTGCCTGCTTGGATCGCTAGTGCGAGGTGGCTGATGATGCCTGGGTCTTGGCCCAGGAGTAAAGGAGATGGAGAAATCTTGATAAGCAAGGAAAACCCAAAACCTCTGGAGGCCACATACCTTGCAGAGCGACTTCTTTAGCCTAAGGACCCCTTGGAATATGTCTGGTTCTGCATCACTTCTCTCTGAGCCGGCTGTTGACACATTTTCATGCATCCCTGTGGCTCCGTGAGAAGGGCACCAAACTCCCCTTTCATATCCAGGGAGACACCGAAGACCAGAGAATCGTATGTCAGGGGCAGAAGTGGAACAGGACCCGAGACCTCTGCCTTCCTGTCCCCAAGACCACAGCGCCTCCAGCCTGGTTTCCTCCTCAATCTCCAGAGATCAAACCTGGCTGGCTGACAGCGTTATTCTCTTTTGTTTTTCAAACAGGAAATCCAGTCCCGGGTGAAATTCCTGGCTTCCTGGACTCCCACGGGTCCTCCTCAATAAGGTCTCAGAGAGGGGGCTCCGCTAGCTCCCCTAGACCCCTCCACATCTTCCACCGAGATCCGCAATCAAGGACTAAATCCCCTATTCTTATTCACTTTTCAGTCTGGGATTCTAAGTATTTTAGAGGCATTTACTTGTTATTGTTTCATGAGAACCCCTGGGCGGAAGGCCAATAAGATGAATAATAATAATAATAACGATAATGTTATTAGGTGTTTACTCTATGCCAAGACCTGAGGTAGATGCAAGATAATCATATCAAATACGGTCCCTGACCCACATGGACATCAGACCAAGTCCCTGTCCCATAGTCTTAGAGGGAGGGAGAACAGGCATTATTATTCTCATTTTACAGATGAGGAATCTAAAGCCCAGAGGGGTGAGGCAACCAAATCAAGGTTCCCGAGCGGGCAAGTGGCAGTCCTGGACTAGTTCCACTAGGCCGCATTGGTCATCCCTCTGGGGTCCCTGAGCTTTACTACTCACTGAGCTAGGAAGGGGACTGAGGGCTGCTGCCATCCAACCCAAACCCCCAACCCTTGTCCTGTAAGTCTCTCGTCTGAGCTTTCACCTTCCAGCCAGAAGATTTAGCTGCGACTAACGTCAGAAAGGAACCAGCCCTAAGCCACCAGCATCATAATCCTCCAAGACATTAATGTCACACAACTAAACCTACTTCATCCTTAGAGAGACGAGGGATCTAGCATCATCGCTCCCCACAACCCCCAACCTTCCCCCCAAATAGAAGCAGCGTGGGCTAGTGGATAGAGCATGGACCTGGGAGTCAGAAGGATCTGAGGTCTAATCCCGGCTCCGCCACTCTTCTGCCGTGAGGCCTTGGGCAAGTCACTTCACTGTGCTTCAGTTACTTCATCTGCAAAATGGGGATTAAGACTGAGAGCCCCACATGGGACAGGGACTTTGTCCAACTCAATTATCTTGTATCTCCCCCAGGGCTTAGTATAGTGCCATGCTCATAGTAAGCACTTAAATACCACAAGTCTTCTGGGGCTAAGTGTTTCACAAGACTTCCTCGTCTGGATGCCCGTGACCTAGGAACCTGTCGAACCATTTCACTAGCCCAGGGTCACCATCTGCATAGCTCAGCCTAGTAAGGCAATCTAAATAACACATTCAAAAGGTTGCCCTTTTGGGAAGAACTACTGGATGGTTCAACTCTGGGCAGGGAGAGCGGGGAAGTGAGAAGCATTTCTGGGTACAGAGCCCTGAGGGCGACAAGGGGAGATCCTGCTTTCTGTCCCCTCAGTGACTCCTATTTTAGATGATGCAAGCAAGAATTGCAGGAGGGGCTGCAGAAAAGTATATTTTCCCAGGGGCATCAAGGAACTTAACATCTAAAATACTTTAGAGCAAGTCCCGAAAAATCAAATCAAATCAAATCAATCAGACTTCAATATCTAGAAGCAAATGGGATGGCATTCATTCATTCATTCAATCAATCATATTTACTGAGCACTTACTGTGCACAGGGCACTGTACTAAGTGCTTGGGAGAGCACAGTAGGACAATAACCCTTTATCTGGCAATCAATCAATCAATACTTTTTATTGAGCTCTCGCCGTGTGCAGAGCACTGTACTGAACACCTGAGAAAGTACAATACAATAGAGATGGTATTGGACTTTCTAGCTGTTTCTTGGTTTCCTAGATAATTGTCTGGAGATTTAAGTTTTACTTATCATTAACAGCAGAGTCCCCCAAGGGCTGGGAACCCTGTCTAATTCTCCCCTGTACATTCTCTCCCAGCACTTAGTATAGTGATCTGTACACAGGAGGTGCTTAATAAATATTATTACTACAATTTAGCCTGACTGTCCCTTGAGAGACAGGGATGGTATGGCTCCAAGGTTAGTCCAATTCAGGATTCCAACTACTGCTCTTCAGATGGGAGCTCTGTTTGTCAGAATAATTCAGTTTTCCCAATATGTGGAGTCTGGATATGGGGATTTTCACCATACTGTGTAAGGCCTAGTGGACAGGACGTGTTCCTAGAAGTCAAAAGACCTGGGTTCTAAACCTGGCTCTGTCCGTTGCCTTTTATATGATCTTAGGTAAGTCATTTAAATTCTCTGGGCCTCAATTTCCCTATCTGCAAAATGAGAATCCATTCCTGTTCTCCCTATTTTTTTAATAATACGTGTGAAGCGCTTACTATGTGCCAGGCACTGTACTTAACACTGGAGCAGGTACAAGATAATCTGGTTGGACGCAGTCCATGACCCACATGGGGCTCACAGCTGGAATTCCCATTTTACAGATAAGGTAACTGAGGCCCAGAAAATTAAGTGACTTGGTCAAGTTCACAAGAAAAATGGTGGAGTCAGTATTACAACCCAGGTTCTCTGAATCCCATGTCTTTGCTCTTTCCACTAGACTATGCTGCTCTTTAGATTATGATCCCCATGTGGGACAGGGACTGTGTCCAACCTGTGTCCATCCTAATGATCACATATCTACCCCAGAGCTTAGTACAGTGTTTGGTCCACAACAATCTCTTAAATACAATAATCACAACAATGATGATGACGATGACGATCATAGCCAGTAGGGCATATCCTGTCAGACTCATCTAACCTCCTCTGTCAGAGAGTGAGGGGCCAGGGATAGGGAGGGAAAGAGGTAAACCAGTGCCTTTGGAGGATAAGAATGAGGGAATGCTGGGGGAGGCATTATGGAGGGGGGAAATCTGTGCAAGAAGTGTATGAGTAAGGGATTCAAAGCCCGTTTCCTAAAAATGTGTGGGCAAGAAATATTTCCCAACCCCCGAAGCCTGACCTCACCTCTATCCTCCCCTGCTCCACTCCAGCATGCCGTGAGACAATGAGTAAGGGTTCACTGTCCCTTTTAGCATGCTACTCCACCTCCAACTCATTCCTGTCTCCATTGCATCAGGCCTGCCCCTCTCTTCTCCCTCTCCAGAATCCTCTGGAGGAGCAAGAGGAAAGCAGGTTCCAGAGGGAAAGCTAGAGCCATTTCCACCAATGGGAATGTCCGGGAGGGAGCCCTGCAAGCTGCCTTGAAGGAGGCAGCTCCCTGCCCTGGTACTTACTGGGGAGGAGCAAGGGGGTCTTCACCGGCGGAAGCCCCCATCCGGATCATCTTCCGGAGCCACTGCCCAGTGACCCTTCTCTGGGAGGGCCTTGGAACCCTCCTGCCAAATGTGGATTTCAGGAGAGGCCCTGGTTCACTTGGACAGGAAAACTGGGCCAGGGTTTAAGCTTTCCAAGATGTTTTTCAAGGCTAAGCCGCCAGCCTAAGCTGCCTCACCATTCTCCGTAGTCAACGACCAAAGGATTAGACGAGGACACCTTTCCGACTCCAGAAAGACCTCACGCCTGCCCCGCCGCTTCGGCATCCACGCTGACCTCCTCTTCTCGCCGCCTCCTCTCGGGAGACAGGCCGCGGGGTCTGGAGGGAACTCGATGAGCCGACACGGCCGTGGCAGCCAACCCCGGGTGGCTCCCGCTGTTTCATCTTAATGGAATCTGAGGCTCTTACGAACGGAACCCAGACTGCGTCCAGGAGAGTCGGCTTTTGATTTAATGGCAGTGGCCTAATCCTGTTTGAAATCTAATCAACAGAGCAGACAAGGGGAATAAAATCATGTCGGGGAAGGGTGATGGAAGGGGGCTCTCTGTCACAAGGTCTCTGGGTCTCTCTCAAGAGCAGGGAGGAGAGAAGCTGTTCGGAGTGAAGAAGGGGCCAGGTCCTGGGCTTCCAGAAAAGTCCGGTTCCCCACCTGGGAAGCAGCGGGCTGTGCCTGCAGGGAGAGTCCTGGATTTTAGGGCTCAGCTTCCCTCAACTAGGGGATGGAGACAAGAGAGAAGCAGCAGGCCTAGTGGATTGAGCGCGAGCCTGGGAGTTGGAAGGACCTGCGTTCTAATTCCGGTTCTACCGCTTGTCTGCTGTGTGACTTGGGCAAGTTATTTCACTTCTCTGGGCCTCAGTTCCCTCATCTGTTAAATGGGGATTAAATCTTTGCGCTCCATGTGGGACATGGATTGTGTCCAACCTGTTTAACTTGTATCTACCCCAGGACTTAGTTCAGTGCCTGGCACAGAGTCACAGCATCGTGGAACCTACCTTGAGAGATTGTACGATAGACAGCTGGTGGCCTGGGTTCATTCATTCATTCAATAGTATTTACTGAGCGTTTACTATGTGCAGAGCACTGTACTAAGCGCTTGGAATGTACAGAACGGTAACAGATAGAGACAGTCCCTGCCCTCTGACGGGCTTACGGTCTAATGGGGAGACGGACAGACAAGAACAATAGCTAACAACTTCCCTTCCTCACTCCAAGCCTGCCTGATTGCTGCTCCATAAAGCCTGGAGGAGCTGTCTTGTCTCTAGAAGTTCAAAGTCTACAATCATTCTCAAGGTTCACAAGAATGTAAGAACCTCATCGGCAGAAATTGTCTCAACCAACTGTATTCTATTGTCCCAAGAATTTAGCACAGTACTTTGCACACGGTAAGTGTTCCATAAGTACCACTCATTAATTGACGAACTACGCTGAATTGCCACAAAAGTACTGGGATAAGATCCAGATAGAGGAAAGCCAAGAAGGGGTAGGTAAGCCTTCTCTTTCTCTTAGACTGAGTGGTTGATTCTCAGTGCTCTTTCTTGGTTTGTTTCTTTGGCTGGGGAAGGGTGATAGTCCCTAGGTTGGACGCATGTGAAGAACGAGTGATACCAGACTACTCAAAACAATTTCTATATGGGGGAAATCAAAAGCAAAGAGGGCAGAGGAGACAACTTAAGGACACAGTAAAAAAAAAACCTCAGACGATGCTACGTCCCAGCTGACAAAGGGAGAGGTTCTTTTCAACTAAAAGCATCGTCGTGAATGAGGGTTAAGGAGGCAAATGAAAATACAGTTCAACCCAAGGAATGATCTTTCCGTGAGTACACGTGGCCGGGACCGCGGGTCCTTCACTGGCCTTTTCAGGGTCACACACATCCACACACACATGGATTCACAGTCGGTAGTGTCTACTTGAAATTTAAAGGACGACTATAAACTAGTTTAAGGAGACTAGATTTTTTCAAGCCCAAAGTAGGCCAGCAATTAATCCAGAGGGCTGGGAGGAAAGCCAAGACAGACAGACAGAAAATTAGAGAGAAAGCGGTAGGGAGAGGGAATGAGACAGTGAAAGAAAAGAGCAGAGAGAAAGAAAGGGGCAGAAGTGTACGGTGGGACGGAGGTGGAGGGGGATACAGATAGGCACAGAAAAATTATATCCTCTTTTGCCTCCACTGTCACCCCTGCCAGGGCCTGCCACCTAGGCTGGCAGAGAAGTAGTGGGAGAAAACTCTGCTGGTTTAGTTTAAGCATAGAAGCCAGCAGCCATAGCATCAGCGCAATTCCTTTCATAAGATGAGAGAACCAGTTTAGCCATGTCAGTGATGAGGAGGGCAATGCCAGCTTCCGCCCCTCCACTGTCTCCACCATGGCTTCGGTATTCTTCCCAATCCTGGGCAAAAGCAGGGTTCCGCCGCCTCAGGGCCCACCTTAGACGTTTCGGGCATGGGTTCCAATCCCGGCTTTTCCACTCGTCTGCTGTGTGACCTTGAGCAAGTCACTTAACTGCTCTGTGCCTCATTTACTTCATCTGTAAAATGGGGATTGACACTGTGAGCCCCAGGTGGGAAAAGGGACCGGGGCCAACCCGATTTGCTTACGTCCACCCCAGGGCTCATTACACTGCCTAGCACATAGTAAGCACTTAACAAATACCATAATTATGATGATGATGATGATGATGATGATGATGCATAGAAGCATCCCAATCCTACCCAATAGAGATGGCTGGTTACTTTATACTAGTCACCAATCCCTCTTTCATTGTAATGAAAATGAAACTGGAACACTAAGAGTTCTTCCCTTCTGTTCCATCTGCTGTGCAGTTTACCTTCAGACAGGCTATAAATCGAGTTGACCTTTTAAACTGGTCTTCAGCAAAACCAAACAAATTTGAACTCGGAAATATGAGGAATTCCCCAGTACACTTTTTAAAAGTCCCTGGGGCCTTAATGGTGAAAGACATTTGCTCTGTAACCAAATTACACTTCGCTTGAGATGTAATGATTGAATAATTAAAACAATATCCATAAAATATAAGGCATTCGCAAATGAAATTGGATCATGGATGCTGAAAACCAGTTACCTTGCAAAAAAATCTCCAGTAGTTAAAAGAACGAGAGAAAGATGAATTTTGACAGTATAGGTGGAGATTATGAATCGCTAAAATGGTCTATTAGGTTACGTGGTTATCGGGACTTGGGAGATCAGGTGGGCCTTAAAAATATTCACTGGGCAATAGAAATTCACAGACAAAAATGATTTCCATTGTAATCCTATCTGTTACAGCGCTTAGGACTGTGCTTGGCACAGAGTAGGCGCTTAACAAATACCAACATTATTATTATTACATTCCTGGAAGGGGCACGTGCTATGTCAAATTGTCAGTGGCTAGGGGAGTTTAGGAACCAGGTTTAGGTGGTTATATTCCTAGGGAACTATAGAGGATGTGGTGCTTCTAACTCAACACTGAGGGCCTGGGGGTTTGTTTCCCATGACACGCACATATGGGAATTTGTTTCTTCTTGGACAGTAACACACTCCAGCACTCTTCCAAATATTTAGAATATTTGTGGTTAGGATCTTGCCGTCTTACTATATTATTTATTCTCCAGACCATTGAAACATGATGTGGCTTGGATGGCCTGGAATTTCAGAAGCTCAAATCTTGTCACCAAAAGCTGTTGCTCCCCCTCATCCCCATTCTGATCAATCAATTAAGCGCTGATATTTATTGAGCGCTGTATGCACAGCTCTGTACTAAGCACTTGAAAGTCCAAAAGAATTGGCGGTTGTGATCACTGCCCTCAAGGAGATTACAGTCTGGGGTGGGGGCGGGGGGGAAGAGACATTACAGGGAATAATAATAATAATAGCATTTGTTAAGTGCTTATTATATGCCAAGCACCGTTCTAAGCACTGGGGTAGATAGAAGATAATCAGATTGTCCCACGTGGGGCTCACAGTCTTAATCTCCATTTTACAGATGAGGTAACTGAGGCCCGGAGGTCACACAGCCGAGGCGGAGTCGGAATTAGAACCCAGGACCTCTGACTCTCAAGCCCAGGCTCTTGCTTGTGGGCAGGAAACAGGTCTAACAGTTGTACTCTCCCAAGTGCTGAGTACAGTGCTTTGCACACCATAGGTGCTCACAATAAGCGCTCAGTAAATACGATTGAATCCTTATTTTTGTTTTATATTGTTGTCCGTCTCCCCCTTTCAGACGGTGAGCCCGTTGTTGGGTAGGGATGGTCTCTATCAGTTGCCCAATTCTACACGCCAACCTCTTAGTACAGTGCTCTGCACACAGTAAGCGCTCAATAAATACGATCGAATGAGTGAATGAATACAATTATTTGATCGATCCATAGGGGAAACAATTGAGTTTAAGGCTAGGTAAAAATACAAACTAGAAGTCCATAATGGCCCTTTATTTTGGGTCCCTCCAAAATCACAAGTTGGAGAACAAGATCTTACAGCAGAGACCTGAGGAAATTGAACCTTCCGTAAAGAACCATCTGACAGATCAACACAACTTTCACTACTCCAGTGGTAAACAACGGTTGCTTAACATAACACCCCGGGGGAGAATACTTAGGACAATTGTTCTTTTCCTTATAAGGTACTATATTTCCTCACCACCAGCACCACTAACTTGAATTGAGCCCACAAAATGCAAGTCCCAGACGATAGACTGAAAAGGTAAAATGAAATCAACATCTTGATTTATTCAGTAGTAGTAATATTAATCGTGGTATTTGTTAAGCGCTTACTATGTACTAAAGGGCTGGGGTAGATAGAAGATAATCAGGTCAGACACTGCCCCTGTCTAACAGGGGCTCAAAGTTTTAAGGAAGAGGGAGAACAGGGATTTCATCTCCGTTTAACAGATGAGGAAACTGAGGTACCGAGAAGTTAAGTTACTTTCCCGAGGTCACACAGCAGGCAACTGGGGGAGATGGGATTAGAACTCAGGTCCACTGATTCTCAGGTCCCTGCCCTTTTTACTATTGCTCCTCTGCTTTTCCTTGCCCTTCACACGCAGCTACTTGACCTTGATAAGTGGGGAGAAGCAACGTGGCTTAGAGACTCAACGTGGCTCGGGGAAAAGCACACGGGCTGGGAGTCAGAGGTCATGGGTTCTAATCCCGGCTCCGCCACTGTCTGCCGTGACCCTGGGCAAGTCACTTCACTTCTCTGTGCCTCACTTACCTCATCTGAAAAATGGGGATTAAGACCGTGAGCCCACGTGGGACCTGATCTCCTTGTATCTACCCCAGCGCTCAGTGCTCGCCACATAGTAAGCGCTTAACAAATACCATCGTTATTATTATTATTATTATTATCTGCAAGGCTAACTTTCCTCTCCATATGCAGAATTGTCGTTTCCAGCCTCTAAAGCCAGCAAAAAGACGCATCCAGGATTTTCTCCTTTACTGTTCAGTAAGAAGATGAGGTGAGAGTCAGCTAGGAAAAAACTCCAGATTGCCTGGGTGGAGACAGAAGACCCTCGGCAGTTGCTGGGTCAGGTACACGCAGTGTGAGTCTCCCTTTTGCACTGCTGTGTGATTTATCACTCACTCTACCCCTCAGTTTTCCCATATATAAAAATGGTAACACCCCACCGTCACCTCGTTCACCGAGATGAGGAGAGGAAGCGATCCTGTTCGCAGACTAAGGACCGACTTCCGAAAACCCCATCTCCACATCCGTTTCCAGGTATGAAATCAGGAAAACGCAATTTCTCAAACCGCTCGAAATTTACATACTTCTAACGGCTTGAGGGTTACCTTTCTAAGTCAGAAAGACACTCAGGTCCAGAAGAAATACATAGCTTGGCTGGTTTACGTAATCCGATTTACTTGGTACCAGTATTCAAACGCGAGGAGATATCTTGGCTAACAGCTTCATGAATGTATGATTCTTATAAGAGAGCTGGGGGAAATGGTAAAGAGTTACGCTGAGAGAACTGTAAATAAGGCTAAGTGGAAAATACCTCCCCCTGCCCACAAAAAGCTTACAATCTAAAGTGGGAAGCAGACACTACTATCAATAGATTAAATCACAGCTTTATAAATGAGTGCTGTGGGGCCGAGGCAGGACTGAATAAAGGGTGCAAATCTAAGGGCAAGGGCGATGCAGAAGGGAGCGAGCGAGGAGGAAATATTAGGAGTGAAATCGCTCTTGAAGATCGGTCTTGGAGGCTGATTTGATCGGGAATGGATTTGGAATCTGACTCGCTGGATTCCTGTGGTGCTGACTCTTGGGCAGCTGGCAGCACAGTGTCAAGAAGACATCGGTGGACGGGGCGGGCCAGGAAGTAGGCCTCGAGGGAGCACTGCGGGGGCTCAGGATAAGCACTGGCGTCTGTGACTCAGTTGCTTCATATGCCAGATGGGAATAATAACTTTGACCAAAGTGCCTCATGTGGAGGAAACTTAACTGATGTCAAGTTCGCTGGAAGAGAGCAGTGAACTTTATACAGCCTTTTCCTTTACAAAAATAGGTCCCGCAAGGGAGGGCAGCTACTCTGTAGAGAAATAACATGAGCGACTATAATAATATTTTGCATTTACACTGTCTCCTGACTTTCTCCAAAGAGCTCAACATGCAAAACAATCTCACTTTATTACCATAACTTCCCAGGAAGGTCAAAGAGAGGTTGAATGACGAGGTTAGGCAGAGGGTAAACGTCGAGGTTAAGTAGAGGGTAAATGACGAGGTCATGTAGAGAAAAACAGATTGGGGTTTTCAACATGTCCGTCAGGGGTCGAAGCGTGAACAGGTTCCTTGATCTGTTTGGTTCTCAGTCCAACAGAGTCCCTTGCATACCCCAGGGGCTTCACAGGATAGTCATATAGATATTTATGTCTTGAACTTTTAGATGTCAAACACCTCCAGGCTTCTATACGAGGACAGTTCCAAGTATTTTTTACTGCAGTATATAAATAGGAGCACTTTTACTGCAGCATATAGATATGAGCACTTTTATCAGTGCTCACAGGAGAAGGGCATAACCTTTTTCTCGGTTATCATATATAAGGGCCTTACAGCAAGGAGACTAAACATTAACCAGACTGAAATGAACTTTCGTATTCTTTTCCAAAGTTATTAGAATCACCGTGGGGTTTTACATTCTTTCCCCGTAGGAAACTTAGCTTGAAATTTCCCTTCTTCTCCCTAAAGTGAAACTTGAAATATTTCAAGGGCCTGATTCTTTTCATGGCCTCTCTAGAGATGCTGAGATTAAAAAAAAAAAAAACATAACAAAACAAAAAACATGGCTCAGAGAAGGAATTCATAGGAAAAAAATAGTTTTTCACTGTTTATATAAACAAAAGTGCACACACAAAATATGTATCTATTTTATCAAATTAAAATGTATTTTAAAATCTAACTTTAAAATTTACTTTATAAAAATTAAAACGTATTTTTGTGTTTCAAACTCTGCATATTGCTTAAAAGTGATTACCAGACTAATGCTCTTGGAACACGAGAAACAGCCAGGCTAGAACGATGCTAGAGCCATAAAGCCGCGAAGGCCAGCTCTGATCTTTTCAGACCACCCACAGCTCGACTGGAAAATACCATTCCCATTTCAGTAGACTAAGTATTGCGAGGTACACGGTTTTGCTAGATTCTAGGCCTGGGTGTTCTTGTAGCTGGCTAATGGAGATATACTGCACAATGCGCTGTACCCCACGAAGCAGCGTGGCTCAGTGGAAAGAGCCTGGGCTTCGAAGTCAGAGGTCATGGGTTTGAATCCCGACTCTGCCACTTGTCAGCTATTCGCCTGTGGGCAAGTCACTTAACTTCTCTATGCCTCAGTTACCTCATCTGTAAAATGGGGATTAACGGTGAACATCACGTAGGACAACCTGATTACCCTGTATCTACCCCAGCGCTTAGAACTGTGCAGAGGCACATAGTAAGAGCTTAACAACTAACAACATTATTATTATTTGCCTACTCATTGTACTTCCTGCCCCACCAAAAAGATGCACTGCAGAGGAGCGGGGGGTCTGTCATTCTAAGTCAGCCATGGCCAAATCCTAACGGGAGAACCCATCATCACAAAAAGCGACTCAGACATGAAGTCACATATTTATTAACAGAAGCTCTGCCCCCTCCGAAAGCCATCCCCGTATGGACACCGAACGTGGCCTCCGGCCCTCAGACCCGGCAGAGGAAAAAGCACGAGGCTTAAAGGGAAAATTCTGGCCTTTGCCTCATTCTAAAAGCTTCCTTCACCCTCCGGTTTAGAGACCTCAGTGACTGCCATCTTCCTTTCTGGTGCTTACCTTTCTCGGTCCCATTTCACCGCCGAGACACCATCTGCTGATGGGATCCTCACATTCTGCAGGAGCGATATGCAAAGCGCAGATGTCCTTCTCTCATCCGGACCCCAAAGGCCAGAGGCACGGAACAGCTGGCGATGAGGAGGGGTGCGGTTTGAGGTAGCTTGCAGCCACAGTTGACTGAGCAGTTTACTTCAACTTGGATTTCTAGAATAACGTATCTACCTGCAGGCTGATTTCCCCCTCAGGACTAACAGCTCTGCTTAGATGGCTAATCCTCATTTTGGACCAATAAAACATTTTGGGCTTCTTCCTTTGAAACATAGCCTATGTAGATCAGCTTAGCTTGTGAAAGGGGTCAGGCATGCGGCAGAGAAACAACTTTCCCTTCTGCTAATGAGGTGGGACTGTGCCCAACCCATTTACCTTGGATCTACCCCAGAGCTTAGTACGATGCCTGGCACATAGTAAACACCTAGCAAATACCGCGATTATTATTATTATTATTTTTAACCTGCAACATTTTTTCTTTTGCTATCACCTGTTTGTGGGGATGGACATAAATCAGAAGTCACACGGGTGTTTATCAAATAGCTCAGGGATGAAGGGAAACGAAGGACCGTTTAGGAAGAGGACAAGCTTTTCAAAGGGCTTCTAATGTCCAAATGCAACCCGGATCGTCCCTCACTGCCTTGCTGCTGCCTGGTTGAAATCCATCACTGAATTTTGGTACCCGGACATCGCCGTCAGACAAAGAAGAAAACCAAATCGACATGACCGGTTTGCTCTTTGGAAAACCGACAGGATGCGGTGTCAATGTGACATATCAAACTGGATATGTCTGTAGTGGAGCCAGATATAGCGATCTTTAGCGTCGCCCACTTATTCTACTGTATATACTTAACAACAAATGCCAAGACAACTGGAACAGAGCTAGTATCAGGACTGTAAGATTGCTCACTCCAACACAACTCTTCTGGGTGGTGGGGTACGTGAAGAGGGTGTCTGACATCAGAATGCACAAGCCGTGCCTGGTTAGAGAGACGTAGTGGAGCCGCCACAGGCAGAGAAGACAGAAGAAACATTTTAAAGATTCAATAAAGCAACACGAACGGGGCATAACATAGTAGCTGTTTGTTAGGTGACAGGCCAGCTGGCTGTGAAACAACCAGGAAAAGGATTGCCCCTTGAGAAGACGTGACTGACCCTACAGAGACAGAAAGACAGCACCGCCAGGCATCGCCCAATAGGAGATGTCACTGCACGGCAAAGAACAGTTCATATATGCACCATGTGGCATTCGTTAAGCTCTTATTATGTCCCAGCCACTGTACTAAGCGCTGAGATGGGATACAAGCAAATCACGTTGGACACAGACCCTTCCCACATGGGGCTGACAGTCTTAATTCCCATTTTGCAGATGAGGTAACTGGGCTAGAGGAAGAGAAGTGACTTGTCCAAGGTCACACAGAAGGCAAGTGGAGGAGCCGGGATTAGAATGCAGGTCCTTCTGACTCCCAGGCCCGTGCTCTATCCACTAGGCCACAAAGGGAATGTCAATTCTCTAGAGTAGGGAAAAAGCCTCCTTTCTGCTAATGGAAAAGCTTTAAAAAAGAAAACTGAAGGCAGTGATATCAAGGGGCTATTAATGGAGGCATTTGAAGATTTCTTCAGCCAGGTATGACAATTCGAATCCACCCACATGAATAAAATGTGCCATCAGTAGTATTATCTTTGGACAATTCTATGTGGCCTGTAACAAACCTTTTGCCTCTGAATCAGGGGAGAGAGATCGTCATCGAATACAAACAAGTAAAAGTCTGGGCTCCAAAACCTTACCCTGGTAGATTTAAGCCTTTCCTTCCTTCTCTCCTCAAAATAAGCGTCTCTTAAGAAGTCCTTCCAGAACCATCCATAGACCCTGTAGAGATAGCTATCTGGGGAGTCATCGACCTCTTTGGTAATATTGTCATCTTTCTGCCCCTAAATTTGTTTCCCAAACTCTGTTGGAAATGTTCTCTGCGTCCCTAATAATAATAATAATAATAATGTTGGTATTTGTTAAGCGCTTACTATGTGCAGAGCACTGTTCTAAGCGCTGGGGGAGACACAGGGGAATCAGGTTGTCCCACGTGGGGCTCACAGTCTTCATCCCCATTTTACAGATGAGGGAACTGAGGCACAGAGAAGCGAAGTGACTTGCCCACACAGCTGACAAGTGAGGTCGGGCAGGAACCGATCTTCAATCTCCAGACTATGAACTCTTTCCGGAGAGGGAACATGCCTACCAACTCCGTACTGTGCTCTCCCAAGTGCTTAGGACAGTGCTCTGCACACAGTAAACACCAAAATATCATTGATTGTGATTAAAACCACAAACTTCCAAGGAGGGGCTGATGGGTGTGGATTCGGGTCTGGATTTCGGTTGGGCAGAATCTCCCAATTTCCTGAATTTGGCATCAGTGGCCATGATCTGTGTGAACCCCAAATCCGTTTCTTCTCTTGCAAAAAGGCCGGTATTTTGCTTACGGAATTTCACTGCGGAGAAATACCATTTCCTGTATTCTTCTGCAAGACGATCACAATATGCAAGAGAAATATTCTAATGAGGGCTTAAGAGCGTTGCCTTCTGCTAATGGAAGCTCTGTAAAAAGTATATTGAAGAGGGGCCTTTCCTTGATGTAATTTTCGACAAGATGTTGCTTGATTAAGCCATTTATTTGTCCCTAACCTCATCTCCTGGGCATACAGTAGGGAAGTCAAATTCCCTAAAATGAAAAGTACCGTAATCAAGCTAAAACTCAGAAACCAACAGAGCATAGGTTTATAGGTTGCAACGGACTTTATCAGGACAAAATGGTACAGCGGCATATTAAAGGCCGGGCAAACAAGGTAGCAGGAAGGTATCAACATAGGGCTAAGCATATTACTTTATTACATTCTACTAGCAAAAGTTTACAATGCTGCAGCTGAAACATGCCACTCTGATTTTAAGTTTGCAAGAGACCCATGTGGTAACGAATGGGTTTTAAATATTTCCAAAATGTGTCAATGGAGACGCGAGGAAAAGAAGTCCCAATTCGAACAGTAACAATACTGCCCTTATCCTAAGGGGAGACAGAAGTACCCAACCAGGAGCTCAAATCCACCGGGCTCTGCCCTGCAGGTCAATCAATCGCTCTTATTTATTGAGCATTTACGGTGTGCAAAACACTGTATTGGGTGTTTGGGAGAATACACTACAACAAAGTTGATAGACAGGTCCCTGCCCACAACAAAGCTCATTCAGACCAGTTAAAGACCATTAGAGGTTTGGACAGGCACAAGGTCTGTCTTTATTCTATGCAGATACACCAGGGATTCAATGGATTTTTTGACTATTGACAAGACAGTCTACCTTTATGGAGCCAGGGGCAAAAACATGAGCTTTTTGGAATGTGTAAGACAGCAGCTGTGGATTAATGCAAATCTGGTCCCCAGTATCAAGACCTTCAGTAAAACTCTATTGTAGTGTACTCTCCAAAGCAATGCTCTACACACGAGTGCTCGATAAATACCACCAGCGTCTCGATATCACATGAAGTTCTGATTTAAAACAGTTGATTTTCCCAGGGGAATAATTCGTTTCTAATAAATGGATCGGCTGGGTCTGCACCGCTAGCCGAAGCACAGGTTGGAAAGTCCTGCCAGAGGGAGAACGCACAGCAGAAACGGGGATGTGGCAAAATCTACTAAATGTAGCCGTGCTCGAAGACAGGGTGTTTAAATCTGTCTTCCCCTTCTTTTTTAAACAGATGCAAATTACATCCTTTCTGCAGGAACAAGTGATGCCAGTTTCCTCTTGGATTGTTTTTTGACTAGAGCATCATGGGTTTCAAAACAAATTTAATCACAACATTTTCAGTAACCTCATTCTTGGCACGTTTAACATAAAAGATGAAGAGAAAAATACCTTTGTTGCTGCAATAATTACTTAGCAAATCCCCATCACAATTTTTTGACTGTTAAAGCAACACAGGACCAGAAATGTACACCGATTACTTTATTTTATATTACTTCTATGCTTAAGTTACAGGAAAAAAATTAAAAGACAACCAAGTAGTTCTGCCCCATCCTAAAAACGTTTCCAATCGACACCGATCGTGTGGAGACGTAACTGGGAATGATGACATCTTCGGGCCAAAACTGACAAGGAAGAGTGGGCTCTTTGCTACTGTTCAACCCCAACAAGAATATGGCACAATGGCGAGCACAAGCCATACTAACACTGAACCTTTTAGCGCTGGTCACAAATTCAGATCCCTTACTCTAAGCTAGCAAAATCAGGGAAAGTTATCACTTAAAAAGTTTTTTTAAATTAAGCCCCCCCCCCCCCAAAAGAAGTTTCAAAACCACCCTTCCAAGTTTATGCGGGGAAAAAAAAAGTTTTGCTCTCAAATCCTAGCTTTTTTCCCTTCAGCCCACTGTATAGCAAGCAGATTCACTATTGGATTTCAAGATGTAAGTAGAAGAGGGAAAGAGGTAATGACATCTGCATAGTATTCTTGCTATACACAGGTGGGGGATGGAAAATATAAAATAAAAAAAAAAAGAGAAAGGTTCCATCAAATCCTCACAACCTCTGTTTCACAGTTCGTGTACCAGAATCGGATGCTAAGGTGACAGTGTATGTAAGTAGAATTTTTTTCTCTGATTCAGTGAAGGAAACCTGGGAGGAGATGACAGTCTCTTTCTCTTCAAGAATTATCGGACGGCACGTGCTCCTCAAAGCCCTCGCTCTCTCGAACCAGGGCCCGTTCCAGGATCACGCGGCCCTCTTTATAACGCTGGCTGTCTTCGGTGGCAAACTCATAGATCCAACCTAGTTTGCTATTGCAGTTTTTGCAGCTCACGTCTCGAACCATGTGGCGGCCGGTGAGCATAACCCGGTCCTGAACTTCACTGTACTGCAGGTTCACTACCTGAGGAAAATCACAGAAAGAAAGAGCCGGGACGGGAGTCACTTGTCAAATCCAAGAAACGCGGACAGGGTAGGATGAAAGCCCATCCCGGGTTGTCTTCGGAGTTCTCTCCCGGAAAATCTGGGTACCCACCATTAATTGCAAAAGACTCCAAAATGCAGGAGAGCGCAATCGGGGTGAGCTCCGGCCACTAAAGTATTTGAAAAAATTTCAAGTGGGCCTGGGGTTTATGATGACTTTAGGGAGCGTTTCAGACAGAAAGACAGACAAATCCCTCAATTCTAACCAGGCACAACACGAGGCCCAAATAAAATGTCTTCAGATACGAAGGACAATTATAGTTCTCACGCCTTACTCAAGCATCACCACTTTACTCTTTAAGTTTTTTACTGAAGGACTACAGGTGAGAACGTAATTAATTGTATTAAAATAACTAGTTCCAGTAAGCATGGCCTCGTGGATACAGCACAGGTCTGGGAGTCTCTGTGCCTCAGTTGCCTCATCTGCAAAATGGGGATTAAGACTGTGGGCCCCACTGGGACACAGACTGTGTCCAACCTGATTAACCTGTATCTACCTCGGGGCTTAATACGGTACCTGGCGCGTGCTAAGTGCTTAATGGATACCAGGAAAACAAAATTAAATGAAATAAAAGAATATATAATGAAAAACCTGGATTTAGGTCATGGCATTTTCAGTTCCAAATGGCTTGTTCAGAGGTTGAGTGAGGCTTTCTAAATAATAATATTTGGAGTGTTCGTTAAGCACTAAGCCCATATAGGGCTCACAGTCTGAGCAGGAGGGAAAAACAGGTATTTAACCCTCATTTTACTGGTGAGAAAACTGAGGTCTAGAGAAGATAAGTGACTTGACCAAGGTCTCGCAGCAGGCAAGTGATGGGGCTGGAATTAGAGCACAGGCCATCTGACTCCCAGGCCCAAGATCTTCCCATTAGAACTTGATTTTAATTCCAGCTACTGAAGAAAATGACAAGCTTCTAGAGGAATTTGAATAAGAATAAGACTACTGCTTCAAATGAAGCAATTTCTTTGTCTCTCTCTCTCTCTCTCACACACACACATACACACAGGTAAGATTTCTTCTCTTTAACCCAGTTTTCCCACAAGTTGAAGGAAGCAAGACTTCACAGCATTTCTTCTTACCAACCTTGTTAAAGAGAAAAGCTCTCCCGGTGGCTCCAGTAAAACGTGTGGAGATGAGTTCCGATCGGTTGGTCAGGATCGTGTCACAGTTTGCACAGGAAAACAGGCGAGTGCCGCCAATGTGATCGAGAAAAATTCTACCCATTTTGGAGTGTTGCTTAATTCAAGCTCTAAAAGAACTAAGGACAAAAGAGGGGTAAAAAAAAGAGAAGAGGGAGAGTTTAATAAATATTGAGATCGAATATACGGACCTTCAGAGCTCTAACCTAGGATTTTGATGTAACATACCAACATGGAAGGCATTTTATTTAATTTAAGGATACCATTAGTCTCTCAAGTTGTTCAGAGCTCTAACCTAGGATTTTGATGTAACATACCAACATGAAAGGCATTTTATTTACTTTAAGGATGCCATTAGTCTCTCAAGTTGTAAAAACACCCAAGATACCAGTGAGAATAGGCTCCCCGTACATAAAGACCAGAAAACAGGATAGATCACTCATTTGTAAATAGCAGGAGGTGATTTAATATGCTGAAAGTGGCTCTGGTCGCAGTGTTTTGCAAGCGAGTCTCCTTTAGGGAAGTGGAGGCAGAGTAAAGGACAAAACAGTTCACATTTGCTACCAAAGGGTGAAGCAAGTCACTCTGCCCAAATAGTCTGCATTGTCCTGATTTTACTTTTAAAAGAAACTTGTGGACTGTCAGCTCCCTGAGGGCAGGGATCAAATCTACCAACTCTATTGTATTGTACCTTCTCAAGTGCTTAGCGCCTAGTAAGCACACAATAAATACCACTGACTGACTGAAACCTCGTTCTGATCAACAGTATTAATGCATTTACTGAGTACATATTATACAATCAGAGAATACAATATAACAGAGTTGTTAGACATGTCCCCTAGTTCCCCAAGTCACAAATTCAGGGAAGGAAATTCCACAATGGCTTACAACTCTGACCATCTTCATCAAAATAAAAACTTACGTTCTAGACTCAAGGCCCCAACAGAGCAATATGCCGTAATGCTGTTTCATTTAAATCCTGAAAAGTGAAACTCTTATCAAGGCTGTTTCTCAAAAGAAGACCTTAAGAGAAGAAGCAGTTTGGCCTAGCGGCTAGAACACAGGCCTGGAGTCAGAAGGATCTGGGTTCTAATCCCGACTCCACCACTCGTCCGGTGAGTGACCTCGGAAAAGTCACTCAACCTCTTCGGGCCTCGGTTACCTCATCTAAAAAATGGGGATTAAGACGATGAGCCTATGTGGGACATGGACTGTGTCCCACTTGATTAGCTGTGTCCCAAGGCTTAGCACAGTGCTGGCACATAGTAAGTGCTTAAATACCATTTTAAAAAAAAGAAGTCCTGTGAAGAAGGCCTGGTGACTTGTCTGCGGGGAGAAACCATCATGGAAAGGTGAATTTGCTTACCATCATTTCCCTCCTCCTGTTGACAATTAGGGAGGCTGCCAGACATTTGTTAATTTCCTCTATCATTTCCTTTAACTGTACCTTGAATTAAAATAAGTTAATTTAGTCTGATTTAGTCATCTGGGAACTAGCAGTCTCTATATAGGCACACCTCACATAATGAAGTCAAAGGGACACATTTGTAGGGGACTATGCTGTGTGTCAGTTCTCTGGGAACATATTAAACGATTAAGTCGGATCTCAGGATGAAAAATGTGCAACTTAAAAAAACGCAACAAGATAGTATCTGTGTGTACATGGAGTTGACGATTGTAGATTTCGCTCTCAACCACCATCACAGCCACAGGCAAGCTTCACCATCAGTGGCGTTTTGGTTTTTTTTTGAGTACAAACGAAAACTACACATTGGTTACACCAATCTTTTTTTGAGAAGTGTCCCACGTTTAATTTAATGAATACTGAAACGAGGTTTTCCATTGTTAAACAAGGTCAATTTTTAGAGGTTTTGATAAGAAGAACAGTACTCCAAGTATTTCAAGTTTCACTAAATTTAGGGAGATGCTAATTATCCCTCAGGTTGTGTTAGCATGAAGGATTAATAGGTTACGCCTTTTCCCTACCTCTCACTTCGCCCTAGCCTCATCCCAATAACGAGACTCAAACCTTCTGCTACTGTTCATTATTTTTCCCCACTGCTGATGGCTAACCAGTGAGCAGTATCCCTAACCCATCTCTGTTCCGTTTCCTCCACTTCCCCGCAAATCATGACTCCTAAAACGGTTCTGCAAAAGTACTTTTCCTGGTTCCAATTATGTAATTCACTATGGAAAAAAAGATCAAAAATATACGTAGAGAACTTTGAGTTATATTGCTCATGTTCAACATCGCTATTTATAAAGTGTCATAAATGTACCCGAGCCTGAAGAATGTGTCAAAGTCTGTGTTAAAGGGGCTAACAACTTACAGGATCTTAGAACCTATAAGAAAAGGGAAAAGGCGCAGTCAACTAAACAAGCAGTTTTTTTTCTTTATTTATAGTATTTCGCATTGTCCTAAGAGCTGGGGTAGATAAAAGATAAACAGGTTGGACTCAGTCCACGCCGCCCCCATGGGGCTCACAGTCTTAATCTCCATTTTACAGATGAGGTAACTGAGGCACAGAGAAGCTAAGTGACTTGCCCAGGGTCACACAGCAGAGAAGTGGTGGAGCCGGGATTAGAACCCAGGTCCTCTGACTCCCAGGCCCGGGCTCTTTCCACTAGGCCCCACTGGGCAGTGCAATGGCAGGCAACTCTCCCCCCTCTTCGGCTGAATGAAGCTTCTCTCAGTCTGAATGTTCGAGAAGCAGCGTGGCCCAGGTGAAAGAGTGCCGGGCTGGGAGTCTGAGGGCCTGGGTTCTAATCCCGGCTCCGCCACTCCTGTGGCTCGAGAAGCAGCGTGGCTCAGTGGAGAGAGCATGGGCTTGGGAGTCAGGGGTCATGGGTTCGAATCCCGGCTCTGCCACTTGTCAGTGACTGTGGGCAAGTTACTTCACTTCTCGGTGCCTCTGTTACCTCATCTGCAAAATGGAGATGAAGACTGTGCGTCGCACTTGGGACGACCTGATCACCCTGTATCTACCCCAATGCTTAGAACAGTGCTCTGCACATGGTAAGCGCTTAACGGATACCAACAGTATTATTATTACGTGACTTCACTCCTCTGTGCCTCAATTCTCTCATGTGTAAAATGGGGATTCAATACTTCTTCTCTCTCCTACTCAGACTGTGAGCCCCATGTGGGACAGGGGCTGCGTCTGCCTGAAAAACCTGTATCTACCCCAGCGTTTAGAACAGTGCTTGACACATACTGAATACTTAAAAAAATACCATTTCTTCTTACGCATGGGACCACACTTCAGCGCCTACTGTGGGCACAGCACCGTACTGAGTTTTGTTCTCCCTCTCCTGGGATTTCTCTTGTCCCTCCCATACAATAATCCACCAAAATCACTCAGTTTTTGAAAAAGTAAAATGTGTAATGTTCTGTGTGATGCTGGAGAGCCATATTTTGGACATTTTCCTTTTAGTAATAGCAATAAAAGTACCGACGTGTGCATACCAGTAATGCTCTCTGAAAACAGAAACACCATTTTCTTTCCGCTGCACATCCTCCAGGAGTGTTCCAAGTAAAATCACGGCTTACTATCCTGCCAAAGGGCCATTAAATGATGCATTTCACGGTTATTTTCTCCCTTTGCCCTCCGAAAGTTATTCATTGTAATTAAACAGCCCCTGCAGAGCCACCCTGGTCCTTTACTTGTCAGGTTTAGCTGTGATCCACTAGATGGAGTTTGGGTCCCAGTGAAGAGCAGCACAAGTAAATTGTTTTTTCTTGAAAGAAGTTTTACCGTTCAGCCTTCGTGAGGGCAAGAGAGTCGGTTGAGTTTTTGTTTTTTCTTGAAAGAAGTTTTGCCATTCAGCCTTCGTGAGGGCAAGAGAGTCGGTGGAGTTGTTGTTTTTTCTTGAAAGAAGTTTTACCATTCAGCCTTCATGGGGGCAAGAGAGTCAGCTGAGTTTCTGCTAAGTCTTAATTCCAACTTTCCTCAAACTTACCCTGGTAGATTTTATGTTACACTGAGCCATGATGTCAAAAATCTCAAGTAAATGATATTCAATATGGGCACACTACAAAAACCAAGAAAATAGGTGCAAATGATTTTTCCTGTATAATCGCCAGCAATACTTACAGTTTATAACTGTAATAATAATAACGTTGGTATTTATTAAGCGCTTACTATGTGCAGAGCACCGTTCTAGGCGCTGGGGTAGATCCAGGGTAATCAGGTTGTCCCACGTGAGGCTCACAGTCTTAATCCCCATTTGACAGATGAGGGAACTGAGGCACCGAGAAGTTACGTGACTTGCCCACGGTGACATAGCTGACGAGCGGCAGAGCCGGGATTCGAACCCATGATCTCTGACTCCCAAGCCCGGGCTCTTTCCACTGAGCCACGGTGCTTCCCGACCCGGCAGAACAATCTTTCAAAGTGGGAGCTTGTATAGAGCAGTGATAATTCATGAACTTGATTTCAAATGGTCTATGTCTGACCCTGGAGGGGAGTCACTGAACAGAGAGTTGTAACACATTCTGAAGAAAATCCTCTAAATCCTTCCTCTCCAACTTCACTTTCCAGTCTGGCCCTCGTAAATCCAAACAGGGCCCGGATACTCTATGGATTTCCCCAACGGCTGCACCAGAATCGGGGTTCCGGGTCAGCCGCGTGAGAAGCAGCACGGCCTTGTAGCGAGAACATGGGCCCGGGAGTCAGAAAGATCCGCGTTCTAATCCGGCTCCCCCACTTGTCTGCCTTTGCCGTGCCTCAGTGACCTCATCTGTAAGCTGGGGACTAAGACTGCGAGCCTCTTGTGGGACAGGCTGTGTCCAGCCTGATTTAGCTCCTTACCCCGGCGCTCAGTTCAGTGGCCGGCACGTAGGAAGTGCTTAAGGGCAATTTAAAAAAAGCCGCCGGGAAAAATCCATGTTGCTTAAACTGCTTTTAGAGGTTGAGAGTAGAAGCCTGCCAGGCCAGATTTTCCAGGTCCACCCAACTCAGTCCTCACCAGGGTCATCCCGCCCGGCCCAATTCCTGCCAGGCGCTGAGGTTTCCGGGTCCGGCCCCCGTCAACTCTGACAACCGAAAGTAGCCGGGACGCACAACCCTTCTCTGTCCCCGACTTTTTAGAAAAATAGGCCGTTGGCACCAGTCGTGGGGGGGGGGGGGGGGTGAACTTCGGCTGCTTCATCCCGGTCAGGTGCGACGATGCCCAGTTTAACGGCAAACCCTTGGCCCCGTACGGTCCTGCGAGCGAGGTGGCCGTCGGCCGTCTGCTTTTCACCCGAACCGTTACCCGAGTTGTACGGTTACGGCACCGGATGGAAGCGCGGCGTTTTGTATTCTAAAAGCCCAGCTCCCTCTGCCGCGATCCCCTGCTGCCTTTCGCTGCAGGGACCTTGGGCCGGCGGGAGGACAGAAAGCAGAAGGAGTTTTAGAACGAATGGGGGGGAAGGAGGTTTTCCGGTGGAAAACCAGGATAATCACTGTACTTCCAGGGGAACGTGGTGTACTTCTCCGAGGCGGGCACGTGACATCATCAAGCGGCACTGTGTGCCAGCGGCCCGCATGGGATGATGAATCTAGCTCTCTGGGTCCAGTTTTCACGACAGCTGTCACCTAATAATAATGTTGGTATTTGTTAAGCGCTTACTATGTGCCATGGACTGTTCTAAACGCTGGGGTAGACATAGGGGAATCAGGTTGTCCCACGTGGGGCTCACAGTCTTAATCCCCATTTTACAGATGAGGGAACTGAGGCACAGAGAAGTTAAGTGACTTGCCCACAGTCACACAGCGGACAAGTGGCAGAGCTGGGATTTGAACTCATGAGCCCTGACTCCAAAGCCCGTGCTCTTTCCACTGAGCCACGCTGCTTCCACCTCCACCTTCCACCTCCGACAATAACACCGATAATGGCATTTCTTAAGAACTTTCAATGGGCCAGACACTACGCTGAGCCTCGGGTAGAAGAGAACCAGATTAGAAAGAGTCCCTGTCCGCGTCGGGCTCAAAGTCAGGGAGAGAAACGGATGCTTCATCTCCGTTTTGGAGAGGAGGACACTGAGGCTCAGAGATGATAAAGGACTGGCCCAAGGTCACTCAGCAGGCAAGTGGTGGAGGCACGATTAATGTTGGTATTTGGTAAGCGCTTACTATGTGCAGAGCACCGTTCTAAGCGCTGGGGTAGATACAGGGTCATCAGGTTGTCCCACGTGAGGCTCACAGTCTTCATCCCCATTTTACAGATGAGGGAACTGAGGCCCAGAGAAGTGAAGTGACTTGCCCACAGTCACACAGCTGACAGATGGCAGAGCCGGGATTCGAACCCATGACCTCTGACTCCCAAGCCCGGGCTCTTTCCACTGAGCCACGCTGCTCCTCTGATTAGATTAGACCCCAAGCCCTTTGACCCCCCAGACCCTGCTCCTTCCACTCTACTACGCTGCCTCCCTACTAATTGAGTTAATAATAATAATAATGTTGGGATTTGTTAAGCGCTTACTAGGTGCAGAGCACTGTTCTAAGCGCTGGAGTTGATACAGGGTAATCAGGTCGTCCCACGGGAGGCTCACAGTTAATCCCCATTTTACAGATGAGGGCCCTGAGGCCCAGAGAAGTGAAGTGACCCGCCCACGGTCACACAGCTGACAAGGGGCAGAGCCGGGAGTCGAACCCATGACCTCCGACTCCCAAGCCCGGGCTCTTTCCGCTGAGCCACGCATATGAGAAGCGGTGCGGTCTGGTGGAAAGAGCAGGGACCTGGGTTCTAATCCCGGCTCCGCCACTTGTCTGCTGTGTGACCCTGGGCAAGTCGCTTAGCCTCTCTGGGCCTGTTACCTCATGTGTAAAATGAGGATTAAGATTGGGAGCCCTACATGGGACAGGGACTGGGTCCAACCCTTTTATCTTGTATCTACCCCAGTGCTTAGAAGAGTGCCTAGCACATAGTAAGTGCTCAGCAAGCACCACCCTCATTATTATTATTATTATAATAATGTTGGGATTTGTTCTACCAATGTTACGGGGAAGCAGCGTGGCTCAGTGGAAAGAGCCGGGGCTTCGGAGTCAGAGGTCACGGGTTCGACTCCTGACTCCCGACCAGTTCGCTTCTCTGGTACTCGGTTACCTCATCTGTAAAATGGGGTTTAACTGTGAGCCTCACGTGGGACCGCCTGATGACCCTGTATCTCCCCCAGCGCTTAGAACAGTGCTCTGCACATAGTAAGCGCTTAACAAATACCGACATTATTATTACGTGCCAAGCACCGTACTGAGCACTTTGCTAGCTAAAAGATAAAAGGACTGGACCCAGTCCCTGTCCCACATGAGGCTCACAGTCTAGATAGGAAGGAGAAGAGCTATTTAATCCTAATTCCGCAGATGAGGAAACCGAGGGCCAGAGAAGTTAAGTCCTTTGCCTAAGGTCACACGGCAGCCAAGTGGAGGAGCTGGGATTAGAACCCAGGTCTCTTGACTCTCAAGGCTCTTGCCAGTGGGCCAGGCTTTAGAGCAGAGATGCCCTCTTTTCCTCAGAGGAACAGATGAGTCTGTGGATTACCTGAAATTGCTCACCTCCATTAGCTCAATTAGAGAGTGCTATATTGCTAATTATTCAAATGTGGATGCGTTCGGGCGATGACTCACGTTAACATTCCTATGAGGCGGTGCGGGATCTTGGAAGCTTCTGGGAGTCTGGGGGAAGGAAGATAGGGATGAGTCTGTAGGGACGCTGCCTGTAAACACACAAGCAGCCGCGTTGGCTCCTTTTTTTTTGGCTCCTTTTTTTTTGGGGGCTCCTTTTTTTTTTTTATGGTATTTGTTCAGTATTTACTACGTGCCAGGCACTGTACTAAGCACTGGGGTGGATATAAGCTAATCAGATCGGACACGGTCCATGTCCCATACGGGGCTCACAGTCTTTAAGCAAGTCACTTGACTTCTCTGTGCCTCAGTGACCTCATCTGTAAAATGGGGATTACCTGTGAGCCTCACGTGGGACAGCGCTTAGAACAGTGCTCGGCACATAGTGAGCGCTTAACAACTACCGACGTTATTATTGCTAATCCCCATTCTACAGATGAGGTCACTGAGGCACAGAGAAGTGACTTGCCCGAGGTCACAGAGCCGACAAGTGGTGGATCTGGGATTAGAAGATTAGAACCCAGGTCCTTCTGACTCCCAGGCCTGCGCTCTCTCCGCTAGACCACACTGCCTCTATTTTGGAAGACTAATAGCCGAACTTCAATTTTACCCACACGGGTGAAGGGAACCGGTAGGAAAACCGCCAGTGAGTCTGAATTTCACAGACAAGCGTCACGTTTGTGACTCTTAAGGAGGCGATAAAAGGAATGTTAATAAAAGGCCTTTTAGAAAATGTCATTTGTGGTAATGGTACGGCATTTCCTAAAGACCCATGCTTCACCTACTCTGAGAAAAATACCCCAAAACTATTCGGTGTAAATGATGGAATAGTGCTCTGGACATATCTGTTCTCAGATATTTCTAATTACTAACACACGGTTGACGGCCTCTACGAAAAGCAAGAAGCATTTACAATCTGAGGGCCGATTCTCTTTCTGGAGTTGGCACACAAGTCCTTGATAATCGAGAGTCTTGGGCACAGAAATAAAGGAAGGGAACAAGAATAAGAAAAGTGAGACTACTCCAGAGAGAAGATTATCGGGCCAATGAAAAACAAACAAAAAAACTACTCATTTCAGGACAGAAACTCATTCACGCTCTAGTGTTGGTTAATGTCCCCGATATTTGCAATGTCACCAATTCAAATGTGGTTACCTTAAATTAGCTGCAGTAACCACACTCCAATTTGTAAAAACTTCCAAAGGCGATCGACAGGTATTTTCACCTCCCCAGAGCAGTACAGCCTCTTTTGAAGAATTTATAAATTTCCCCACATTTCAATATTGCACCAATATCATCTAGCACACACCCACATTACTCAACACTAGAACATGAGCTAACGATGCAATTCAGTGAGTCAGCGGGGCAATTATGATTTGTAATCTCCCAGAAGCACCTTTTGGCCTAAGAAACTTCACGGAAGTTAAACTATGAAGTAGCACAATCTTTGCCCTCTGATAAAGAGTGGAAAATAACTGCAAAAGGAAAGATCGTCCCATTCAGGTTCGATGGTTTTGCAGCTTCGGATTTAGAACATCCCAGTTAACGGTTCATCCGCTAGAGAAGCAGCCCGGGCTTGGGAGTCAGAGGTCATGGGTTCGAATCCCGGCTCTGCAACTTGTCAGCTGGGTGACTGTGGGCAAGGCACTTCACTTCTCTGGGCCTCAGTTCCCTCATCTGTAAAATGGGGGTGAAGACTGGGAGCCTCACGGGGGACAACCTCATTCCCCTGTATCTACCCCAGCGCTTAGAACAGTGCTCTGCACGTAGTAAGCGCTTAACAAATACCAACATTATTATTATTATTACCTGGGCAACAAATTCGGATCTCATTTAGGGCCTTGCAAATCCTCTCCCCCTCAGCTTTTAAAAAATTGGTATTTGTTAAGTGCTTGTTATGTGCCCGCCACTGTACTAAGCGCTGGGGTAGCTACATGAGGCCTCCAGTCTTAAACCCCATTTTAGAGACGGGATAACGGAGGCCCAGAGAAGCGACGTGACTTGCCCGAGGTCACACAGCAGCCACGTGGCGGAGTCAGAATTAGAACCCAGGTCCTTCGGACTCCCGGGCCTGTGCTCTTTCCACTAGGCCAGGTTGCTTCTCCTTACAATACTCGTGCGCGTCTTCCTCAGTGCCTACGGCACACAGGAGGTATTAGGTAGAATATAAGGCCGTTGTGGGCAGGGATTGTCTCTCTTTATTGCCGTATTGCACTTTCCAAGCACTTAGGACAGCGCTTTGCACACACTGAACGCTCAATAAATAGGACTGAAGGGTATAAGTGCTTTGTAAATTCAGGTTCTCATTTCCCCCCTCAACATCCCTGTAAGGTAGGGAGCAACAGGTAATAGTTTCCTTTTCTTTTTCTCACTTCCCCTCTAGACTGGAAGGGGACAGGGAAGATGTCTTCTGACTCTATCGTACTCTACTCTCCCAAGAGCTTAGCACAGTGTTCTGCATTCGGTCAGCACTTAAATACTATTAATAATGTTGGTATTTGTTAAGCGCTTACTACGTGCCGAGCACCGTTCTAAGCGCTGGGGTGGATACAGGCAATCAGGTTGTCCCACGTGAGGCTCACGGTTAATCCCCATTTTCCAGATGAGGTCACTGAGGCACAGAGAAGTGAAGTGACTCGCCCACAGTCACACAGCCGACGAGCGGCAGAGCCGGGAGTCGAACCCATGACCTCTGACTCCGGAGCCCAGCCTCTTTCCACTGAGCCATTGATTGACTGATTCCAGATGAGGAAACTAAAAGAGATTAATTGATTTGTCAAGAGGTCACATAGACTAAGGGCGATTGAGAGACTGGAACCCATTCATTCATTCCTATTTATTAAGCGCTTACTTCATTTATTCATTCAAAAGGTACTTATTGAGCGCTTACTGTGTGCAGAGCACTGTACTAAGCACCTGGAAAGTACAATTCAGCAATAAAGAGAGACAATCCCTGCCCACACCAGGCTTACAGTCTAGAAAGTCCATTCATTTCAGTAGCATTTACTGAGTGCAAAGCACTGACCTAAGTGCTTGGTAGAGAACACTACAACTATAAATAATAATAATAACGGTATTTGTTAAGCACTTATTATGCAAAGCACTGTCCTAAGCGCTGGGGGGATACAAGGTGATCAGGTTGTCCCACGTGGGGCTCACAGTCTTGATTCTATTTATTGCCACTGTTCTTGTCTGTCCATCTCCCCCGCTTAGACTGTGAGCCCGTCGAAGGGCAGGGACTGTCTCTGTTACCGATTTGTCCATTCCAAGCGCTTAGTACAGTGCTCTGCACCTAGTAAGCGCTCAATAAATACTATTGAATGAATGAATAAACCCCGTTTGAAAGATGAGGGAACTGAAGTCCAGAGAAGTGACTTGCCCAAAGTCACACAGCTGATAAGTGGCGGAGCCGGGATTAGAACCCACGACCTCTGGCTCCCAAGCCTGTGCTCTTTCCACTGAGCCACTTCAATCGTATTTGAGTGCTTACTATGGGCAGAGCACTGTACTAAACGCTTACATTCCCTGCCCACAATGAGTTTATAGTCTAGGGGGGGTCTTGAGTCTAGATCCAGGTCTCCTTGACTCGCAGACTAGTTCCACCATACCACCCTGCTTCCACCATTCATTCGATAGTATTTATTGAGCGCTTACTATGTGCAGAGCACTGTACTAAGCGCTTGGAATGGACAGATCGGTAACAGATACAGTCCCTGCGCTTAGACGGGCTTACAGTCTAATCGGACGGGCTTCCATACTAACAGAAACCCGAGGGAAGCCAAATACTTGGAAAATATTACAGCACGGCTCAGTGGACAGAGCACGGGCCCGGGAGCCGGCAGGGCACGGGTTCTAATGCCGGCTCCGCCACCTGTCTGCCGTGTGACCCTGAGCAAGTCACTTAGAGAAGCAGCGTGGCTCAGTGGAAAGAGCCCGGGCTTGGGAGTCATAGGTCATGGGTTCGACTCCCGGCGCCGCCACTTGTCAGCTGTGTGACTGCGGGCAAGTCACTTCACTTCTCTGGGCCTCGGTTACCTCATCTGTAAAATGGGGATGAAGACTGTGAGCCTCATGTGGGACAACCTGATTATCCTGTATCTACCCGAGTGCTTGGAACAGTGCTCTGCGCATAGTAAGCACTTAAATACCAACATTATTACTTCACTTCTCTGGGCCTCATCTATAAAATGGGGATTGAGGCTGGGGGCTCCACCTGGGGCAGGGGCTGTGGCCAACCCGATTTGCTTGTTATCAACCCCTGGCGCTTAGTACGCTGCCTGGCACGCAGTAAGGCCTTATCCAATGCCATAATTATTCCTTATGAATGAATATAATTCATTGAGAAGCAGCTTGGCTCAGTGGAAAGAGCCCGGGTTTGGGAGTCAGAGGTCATGGACTCGAATCCCGATTCTGCCACTTGTCAGCGTGTGACCGGGGGCATGTCGCTTCACTTCTCGGTGCCTCATTTACCTCATCTGTAAAACGGGGATTAACTGTGAGCCTCAGGTGGAACAACCTGATGACCCTGTATCTACCCCCGCGCTTAGAACAGTGCTCTGCACAGAGTAAGCGCTTAACAAATACCAATATTATTATCATGACGATTGTGAGCCCCATGTGGGACAACCTGATGACCTTGTATCCCCCCCGCAGCGCTTAGGACAGTGCTTCCCCTCCCCTCAGCACCGTGCATATTTCCATATATTATTTATCACCCTATTTATTTTGTTCATGATGTGTGTATCTCTATAATGCTACTCTTCTTGATGACGTTGTTTTGTTTTCTTCTGTTTTGCTTTGCTGTCTCCCCCGTTGAGACTGTGAGCCCATCTCCGGGCAGGGATCTGTTGCGGAATGGTCCATTCCAAGCGCTTAGTCCAGTGCTCTGCACCTAGTAATTGCTCAAGAAATACTACTGAATGAATCTGTTGCGGAATGGTCCATTCCAAGCGCTTAGTCCAGTGCTCTGCACCTAGTAATTGCTCAGTAAATACTACTGCATGAATGAATCTGTTGCCGAATGGTCCACTCCAAGCGCTTAGTCCAGTGCTCTGCACATAGTAAGCGCTCAATAAATACTACTGAATGAGTGAATGGCTGTGAGCCCCACATGGGACAACCTGATGACCTTCTATCTACCCCAGCGCTTAGAACAGTGCATGGCACATGGCAAGCGCTTGACAAATACCATTACTATTATTATTATTATTATTAAGGCCTCGTTAAGGGACAGGGCCGCAGCATTAAGCCCGGCCATTCACTGCAGTGAACCCCCGACGCATGCGCGCGCAGCCCTCTCCCTCCCCTCCGCCCCTCCCCTCCGCGCATGCGCCCACTGCCTTCTTCCTCCCCTCCGCCCCCTCCCCTTCGCGCATGCGCGCACTGCCCCCTCCCTCCCCTCATGCGCGCACTGCCCTCTCCCTCCCCTCATGCGCGCACTGCCCGCTTTCCCCCCCCCTCTCCGCGCATGCGCACACCGCCATCTCCCGCTCCTTCGCCCCCTCCCTTCCGCGCATGCGCGCACCTCCCTCTCTCCCTCCCCTTCGCCCCCTCCCTCCCCTCCGCGCCTGCGCACACCGCCCTCTCCCTCCCCTCCGGGCCCCCCCCCTCCCCTCCGCGCCTGCGCGCCCCGCGGCTCGGCCCAGGCTGGCGCGCCTGCGCGCCTCCAAAGGGACCTAGGCAACAGCTGATTCGGCGTCACGTGACTGGGGGGGGGGGGAGGGGGGAGAGCCAATCAGAAAACGCCCAGCGGCTCAGGACTGGCGCCTCGCCCGACTTGCAGCACAATAACACACAAGCCGGAAACAGCTGACCCGAGCAAGAGACACAACAGACCTAAGAGGCTGGGCTGAGTCAGGCAGGGAAGTTTAGGCCTGGCTGGGAGGCCACCTCAAGCTTTTGCACTTCCCCACATTAAGAGTTCAGTGCTTTGCACACAGTGAGCGCCCAAAGTTTAGGCCCGGCCAGGACGCGGCCTCAAGCTTTTGCACTTCCCCACATCAGGAGTTCAGTGCTTTGCACACAGTAAGTGCGGAAAGTTTAGGCCCGGCTAGGATGCAGCCTCAAGCTTTGTCATTTCCCCCCATTAGGAGTAAAGTGCTTTGCACCCAGTGAGCGTGGATAGTTTGGGCCCGGCGAGGACGCAGCCTCAAGCTTTTGCACTTCCCCACATTAGGAGTACAGTGCTTTGCACACAGTGAGCGCGGAAAGTTTAGGCCCGGCTAGGGGCCAGCCTCAAGCTTTTTCACTTTCCCACATTAGGAGTACAGTGCTTTGCACATAGTGCGGAAAGTTTAAGCCCGGCTAGGACGCAGCCTCAAGCTTTTGCACTTCCCCACATTAAGAGTACAGTGCTTTGCACACAGTGAACGCCAAAAGTTTAGGCCCGGCTAGGACGCAGCCTCAAACTTTGTCACTTGCCCACATTAGGAGTAAAGTGCTTTGCACACAGTGAGCGCGGAAAGTTTAGGCCCGGCTAGGACGCAGCCTCAAGCTTTTGCACTTCCCCACATTAGGAGTACAGTGCTTCGCACACAGCGAGCGTGGAAAGTTTAGGCCCGGCGAGGACGCAGCCTCAAGCTTTTGCACTTCCCCACATTAGGAGTACAGTGCTTTGCACACAGTGAGCGCTCAAACAGTGGTGCGGGGCTGGGCTGAGTCGGGCAGGAAAGTTTGGGCCCGACTGAGAGGCAGCTTTGAGCTTTTTCACTTCCCCACTTTGAGAGTACGGTGCTTTGCACATAGTAAGCGCTCAAACAGAGGTGCGGGGCTGGGCTGAGTCGGGCAGGAAAGTTTAGGCCCAGGTAGGAGGCAGCCTCAAGCTTTTTCACGGCCCCGCATTAGGAGTACAGTGCTCTGCCCATAGCGAGCGCTCAATAAATACGATCGAACTGAATGAGTGACACGACTCACCTCCCCAATATACCCCGACGTGGCAAGGCAGACGACAGGCACGGAGCTTCGTCTCCTGTCTTTTTCAGGGGGAAAAGGAGAGCGATCCGATCGACAACGGGTCCAGCTGGCCCTGAAAAGACGAAGATAGGGAAGAGCTGGAGAAGATGACCCGCCAGGAAGGGGGGGGGGCTTCCTACGGAATTCAAGCGACAAATCACGGTATTAGTGGGCAACGGCGGTTCCCGGACGACGTCGCACCTTCCCGACCCTTGGAAAGTGGGACTGAGGGACTGACGTTTGCCGCAACCCGAAGAAAGGGGCTGATTGGGGATGCCAATCGATCACCGGGGATGCCAATCGATCAATCGGCCGACGGGTTCGCGTCCCGCAAGATAGGATGTGCGAGGGGCACTCCGTGGAAAGAGCCCGGGCTCAGGAGTCAGAGGTCCTGGGTTCTAATCCCGGCTCCGCCACCTATCAGCTGGGTGACCCGGGGCCAGTCGCTTCACTCTCGGTGCCTCGGTGAACCTCATCTGTAAAATGGGGATGGACACTGTGAGCCTCACGTGGGACCACCTGATGACCTTGTATCCACTCCTGCGCTTAGAACAGTGCTCGGCACATAGTAAGCGCTTAACAAATACCATCATCATCATTATTATTATTACAATTTGGCAACAGAGAGAGACATCCCTGCCCAAGGACGGGCCCACAGTCTAAACGGGGGAGACAAATGGCAGAGGAAAAGAGAATAAAACAAAAACAAGATCATCGAGATAAACAGAATCAAGGGGAGGTGCACCTATTAGAGAAAATAAATCGGGTGATAAATAATAGATAGAAATGAGCACAGTGCCGAGGGGAGGAATGAAAAAGGGGGAGCTGAGGCAGGGGAGGGCGGTGAGGACGAGGTTGGGCCGGGGGTGGCGGGGGAGTAGAGTGGACGCCGTTGGGGTCGGAGGCAGCAGAAGGGGGCAAGGCCCGAGCTTGTTGATGTTGGGAGGGGAAACTGAGGCGGCTGAGGTGGTTCTTTGGCTGGGGGGGGGGGCGGGGAGGAAGAAGGGGAGCCAGATGGGGGGGAGGGGGAGGAAGAAGGGGGAAGGAGCAAGAAGGGGGGGAGGGGAGAAGGGGGAGGGAAGAAAGAGGGAAGGGGGGAGGAAGAAGGGGGTGAGGGGGAGGAAGAAGAGGAGGAAGGGGGAAGAAGCAGGAGGAGGAAGGGGAAGAAGCAGGAGGAAGGGGAGGAAGAAGGAGGTGGGAGGTGGGAGGGGGAGGAAGAAGAGGGTGGAGGAGAGAGGAAGAAGGGGGAGGGGGAGAGGAAGAAGAGGGGGAAGGGGGGAGAAGGGGGGAGAGGGGGAAGGGGGGAGAAGGGGGGAGAGGGGGAAGAAGAGGATGGGGGAGAGGAAGAAGGGGGGGGGAGAAAGGAGGGGAGAAGGCGGAGGAAGAAGAGGGTGGGAAAGGGAGGAAGAGGAGGGTGGGAAAGGGAGGAAGAAGGGGGGAAAGGGGGAGGAAGAAGGGGGGAGGGGGAGAGGAAGAAAAGGGGGGAAGAAAGGGGGGAGAAGGAGGAGGAAGAAGACGGTGGGGGAGGAAGAGGAGGGTGGGAAAGGGAGGAAGAAGGGGGGAAAGGGGGAGGAAGAAGAGGGGGGACAAGAGGGTGGGGGGAGGAAGAGGAGGGAGGCGACAAGTGGGGCTGCGGGGGGACAGAAGGGTCCCGGGGGGCGGGGGGAGGGGAGGGGAGGGGAGGGGAGGGGAGGGGAGGGGAGGGAGGCCGCCGCACAAAGAGGAGAGGTTGGGAGCCCCTTCCCCTTCCCCTTCCCCTTCCCCTTCCCCTTCCCCGCGCCCTCCCGCGCCCCCCCGCTCTCCCGCCGGCCTTACCGCGGCCGAGGCTGCAGGGCGAGGCGGACGAGCGGGGCCGCGGCTCCCCCAGCTGAGGCGCCTGGGCGGCGGGGCCCCCGACGCCCGTCGATCACCCGCCCCGCCCCGCCCCCCTCCGTGACGTCACGCGGCCACGGCCCAATCCCGGCCGAGACCTCGCCGGCCGGGCCCCGCCCCTTCGCCCCGCGGGAGGGTCGGCGCTCGCCCGTGACGTCACCCGGAGGGCCCCGCCCCCGAAGGGAGGCCCCGCCCCTCCGCCCCCTCCGCCCCCTCCGCCCCCGGCCCGAGACGGCCCCGCCCCCCGTGACGTCACCCGCCCGGGCCCGCCCTCCCGCGAGGCCCCGCCCCCGGCGGAGCTCGGCCAATCAGGACGCCCGACCCGGCCCCCTCCCCACCGAGCCCGGCCAATCGCGACGCCCGACGCGGCCCCCGCCCGGAGAGCTCGGCCAATCGCGACGCCCGACCCGGCCCCCGCCCTCTCTCAGCTGAGAACGCACAACAGTGGGGCCACGTGAATTCGACCTCTTAAAGGGGCAGGCGCCCCATTTTTAAGGGAAACTGATTTCATGGGGGGGGGGGGACGCGGGGAAGGCTGCAGGGGGCCCGGATTTAGTAAAAACAGGGACGCACCGTGCCCTCCGCTAAAGAAAACGTGAAAATTCGTTCTGCGCGTTTCTAATGATAACGGTGCTCTTTGTTAAAAAAAAAGAAAATGTTGGTATTTGTTGATAATATTAATAATAATGATGATAATATTGGTATTTGTTAAGCGCTTACCGGGTGCAGAGCACTGTTGTAAGCGCTGGGGGAGATCCAGGGTCATCGGGTGGTCCCACCTGAGGCTCCCAGTCTTCATCCCCCTTTGACAGATGAGGTCACTGAGGCCCAGAGAAGGGAAGTGACTTGCCCAAGGTCACCCAGCTGACAAGCGGCGGAGCCGGGATTCGAACCCATGACCTCTGACTCCTAAGCCCGGGCTTTTGCCACTGAGCCACGCTGCTTCTCTAAACACCTACTCTGTGCCAAACACTGTTCTAAGCACCGGGGTAGACACGGGGGAATCAGGTGGTCCCACGTGGGGCTCCCAGTCTTCATCCCCATCTTACAGATGAGGTCACTGAGGCCCAGAGAAGTGAAGTGACTTGCCCAAGGTCACCCAGCTGACAAGCGGCGGAGCCGGGATTCGAACCCATGACCTCTGACTCCCAACCCCGCGCTCTTGCCACTGAACCGCGCTGCTTCTTTGTCAAGCGCTCTGTTATGCTTTCGTTGTTAAGCGCTTACTATGTGCCGGGCACTGTGCTGAGCGCTGGGGTGGACACAAGCAAATGGGATTGGACACAGTCCCTGTCCCAAGTGGGGCTCCCAGCCTCAATCCCCATTTGACAGATGAGGTCACTGAGGCCCAGAGAAGGGAAGTGACTCACCCAAGGTCGCCCCGCAGAGAAGCTGCAGAGCTGGGATTAAAAATAATAATAACAATGTTGGTATTTGTTAAGCGCTTACTAGGTGCCGAGCACTGTTCTAAGGGCTGGGGGAGATAAAGGGTAATCAGTTTGTCCCACGTGGGGCTCCCAGTCTTAATCCCCATTTGACAGATGAGGTCACTGAGGCCCAGAGAAGGGAAGTGACTCACCCAAGGTCACCCCGCAGACAAGCTGCAGAGCTGGGATTAAAAATAATAATAACAATGTTGGTATTTGTTAAGCGCTCACTAGGTGCCGAACACTGTTCTAAACACTAGGGTAGATACAGGGTAATCAGCTTGTTCCACGTGGGGCTCACAGTCTTAACCCCCATTTTACAGATGAGGGAACTGAGGCACCGAGAACGCAGGATTAGAACCCATGACCTCCTGACTCCTAGGCCCGTGCTCTCTCCGCTACACCGTGCTGCTCCTCGAATAATAATCATGGTATTTGTTAAGCTCTTACTTTGTGCCAGGCACTGTGCTAAGAGCAGGGTTGGATACAAACAAATCGGTTGGGACAGTCCCTGCCCCACATGGGGCTCACAGTCTCAATCCCCATTTTACAGATGAGGAAACTGAGGCCCAGCGAAGTGAAGTGACTCACCCAAGGTCACCCAGCAGGCAAGTGGCCCAGCTGGGATTAGAACCCATGACCTCCTGACTCACAGGCCTGTGCTCTTTCTACTACACCATCTTGCTTCACGCACAATTAAGAATGGACAGAAGCAAGCGGCTGAAATTCCAGGAAAATTACCGTCCCCAAGCTTCTTAATAAGAATGTCGGTATTTGTTAAGCGCTTACTAGGTGCAGAGCACTGCACTAAGCGCTGGGGTAGATCCAGGGTCATCAGGTTGTCCCACGTGAGGCTCACAGTTAATCCCCATTTTACAGACGAGGTCACTGAGGCACAGAGAAGTGAAGTGACTTGCCCACAGTCACACAGCTGACAAGTGAAGCAGCGTGGCTCAGTGGAAAGAGCCCGGGCTTTGGAGTCAGAGGTCACGGGTTCAAATCCCCGCTCGGCCACTTGTCAGCTGTGTGACTGTGGGCAAGTCACTTCACTTCTCTGGGCCTCACTTACCTCATCTGTAAAATGGGGATTAAGACTGCGAGCCCCTCGTGGGACAACCCGATTCCCCTGTGTCTACCCCAGTGCTCAGAACAGTGCTCGGCACATAGTAAGCGCTTAACAAATACCAACGTTGACGTTCAGTGGCAGAGCCCGGAGTCGAACCCATGACCGCGGTCTCCGAAGCCCAGGCTCTTTCCACTGAGCCACGCTGCTTCCCCGTTATTGCCATAGTGGGCATTACCATTTACTTGATTTCTTTAAGTTTTAAACCCAGATAATGAGGTTTTCTGAAAGCAGCTAATTCCTACCTCTTTGACAATTATTTTTCAGGTTTTGGCAATATGTGGTAGTAATTTGTAATGTGACCAGGAATAAAATACTACTTTGATTCATTCTCAAGCTCCTCAGGTATCACGCGATGGCAAATATCGTTCTCATTTTACGAATGGGAGAGTTAAAACTCATTAAGGGTCAGGAACAAGTCGCCTGGTGTGACTTCTGAAATCGTGTGCGTGTATTTCTGTCGGTTTTACTTTTGGGTGTTTTCATTTTACACCTCACACCCAGGCCCAAAGTGGCCTGACCGTACGCAGGCGGTCCTCGACTTCAAACGTTTCGAGGCAATTAGAACATTTCTAAATTTACACCCCGTTTAAACTTTACCACGCATCCGTTTTAACTTCACTTTGCTTCCTCTTTGCTACTAACCCTGGGCGGAGAGGAAGCACTCAGGAGCTTCAGAGAAACGGGGAAAGAGGGGAAGGGAACGGTGAAAATGTTTCGAAAGGAAGGGGCGAGGGGGAGGAGGAGAGGCTGGCGGGGCTCACCCGTTAGCCGGGTCGCTGCCAGGAAGGGTGGAAATGGCCATTTTCACGCCGCGGGTTAAGGGCCTACTATGTGACTGGCGCTGTGCTAAACACTGGGAGAGACACAAGCTAATCGGGGTGGACACCGCGGTCCAGTGGACAAATCACAGGCCCGGGTGAGAAGCAGCGTGGCTCAGGGGAAAGAGCACGGGCTTTGGAGTCGGAGGTCATGGGTTCGAATCCCGGCTCTGCCACTTGTCAGCTGTGTGACTTTGGGCAAGTCACTTCACTTCTCTGTGCCATCTGTCAAATGGGGATTAAGACTGGGAGCCCCACGTGGGACAACCCGATTCCCTTGTGTCTACCCTAGCGCTCAGAACAGTGCTCTGCACACAGTAAGCGCTTAACAAATACCAACATTATTATTATTATTATTATTATTAATTCTGGCTCAGACACTTGTCTGCTGTGTGACCTCAGTTTCCTCACCTGCAAAATGGTGATTAAGACGGTGAAGCCCATGTGGAAAAGGGACCGTGTCCGGCCTGATTTGCTTGTATAAGAATACCTGTGGCATTTGTAAAGCGCTTACTATGTGCCAGACACAGTGCTGAGCGCTGGGGTGGATAAAAGGAATGATGGTGGTATTTGTGAAGCGCTCACTAGGTGCAAAGCACCGCTCTAAGCGCTGGGGGGATACAGGGTGATCAGATTGTCCCACGTGGGGCTCACGGTTTTCATCCCCATTTTAATAATAATAATAATGTTGGTATTTGTTAAGCGCTTACTATGTGCCGAGCACTGTTCTAAGCGCTGGGGTAGACACAGGGGAATCAGTTTGTCCCACGTGGGGCTCACAGTCTTAATCCCCATTTTGCAGATGAGGTAACTGGGGCACCGAGAAGTTAAGTGACTTGCCCAAAGTCACACAGCTGACAAGTGGCCGAGCTGGGATTTGAACCCATGACCTCTGACTCCAAAGCCCGTGCTTTTTCCACTGAGCCACGCTGCTTCTTCAGCAGACGAGGTAGCTGAGGCACAGAGAAGTGAAGTGACTTGCCCAAAGTCACCCAGCTAGCAAGCGGCGGAGCTGGGATTCGAACCCATCACCTCTGACTCCCAAGCCCAGGCTCTTTCCACTGAGCCACGCAATCGGGTTGGACACAGTGCTGTTCCACCTGGGAGTCACGGTCTCCATCCCCATTTGACAGATGAGGTGACCGAGGCAGAGAGGAAGTGAAGTGACTTGGCCAAGGTCACGCAGCAGACAGGTGGCGAAGCCCATGTCCTAGCCACTAGACCACGTTACTTCCATTTTACTTCATATGAAGTCTAAATGGGCTCTATTCTGGTTAATTTTGACAAACGTAAGTATCCGAGCTCGGTTCAAGAACCAATTCCCCGTTGTACAAAATTGTTCCAACAAAAAAATTGGGTCTGACTGAGGTTTCACATTAAGACTTAGCTTCCTGAAACAAATCGTGTGGCAAGTCCGAGGGCTGCCTGTATCCACAGATACGGAATTCTGGAACACCGTAAAGTCCTTGGAGTGTTTTCTAAGCCACCTCCCTTTCATTAGCTAAACAGTGAATCTACTTTCCAGGCTGCGATGGACGTCAGTCAGTTAATAGTTGGCTTAGTGGAAAGAGCACAGGCTTAGGAGTCAGAGGTCATGGGTTCTAATCCCGGCTCCGCCACCTGTCATCTGTGTGACTTTGGGCAAGTCACTTAAATTCTGTGAGCCTCAGTTGCTTCATCTGTACAAAGGGGATAAAGACTGTGAGCCTCACGTGGGACAACCTGACTACCCTGCATCTATCCCAGCGCTTAGAACGGTGCTGGGCACACACTAAGCACTTAAATACCAACATTATTATTATTTACTGAGTTTTTATTGTGGGCACAGCACCGTACTAAACGCTTGGGAGAGTGTATTGCCATAGAGTTGTTAGGATCCCTGACTTCACAGGCATTAAAATAATTTAGAGATAACAGAAGTGACAATCAGGAATGTACACAAATGTTGTGGGGTGGGAATGGGGTGAATATCGAAGTACCTAAAGAATACAAAACCTAGAAATAGGCAAGAGAGGTAGTGTAGCCTAATGAGCAGAGCACATTCATTCATTCATTCATTCAATAGTATTTATTGAGCGCTTCCTATGTGCAGAGCACTGTACTAAGCGCTTGGAATGTCCAAATCGGTAGCAGAAAAAGACAGTCCCTGCCCTTTGACGGGTGTACAGTCTAATCGGGGGAAACGGGCGGACAAGAACAAAGCAATAAATACAATCGAGGGGATGAACGTGCCCGGGGGTGAGAAGGACCTGTGTTCTAATCTGTCTCTGCCACTTGTCAGCAGGGTGTGACCTTGGGCAAGTCACTTAACTCTCTGTGCCTCAGTTACCTCATCTGTAAAATGGGGATTAAGACTGTGACCTCCATGTGGGCTGTGACCAGCTGATTAGTTTATATCTAGCCAAGGCTTAACAGAGAGCCTGGCTCATAGTAATTGCTTAGCAAACACCATTTAAAGAAAAAAAAGGGAGGGAGAGTAAATAGGGTGGGGAAAAGAGAGATTAGTCAGGGAAAGGTCTCTTGGAGGAGATAAAATTTTAGTATGGCTCTGCAGATGGGGAGTAGTGTTATTTTTATCCGAAGACTAGATCTACACTTTAAAAATAGTGGCAGGATTAACCTAAAGTAGCTGCCAGTGAATTAATTCTCTTTGCCAGTGGTCTGAATAGGTTTAATACTACTTGTAAGCTTGTTGTGAGTCTGTCATATTGTTGTGTTGGACTCTTCCCAAGCGCTTAGTACAGTGCTCTGCACACAGGAAGTACTCAATAAAATACGATTGCTCGATTGACCACGCTTCATGCGCTCTAATAATAATAAATAATTCACTTTGGCATTAGATCTCACATTTGCTAATGAATAATAATCTTTGGTTTGATAGGCAACAGAGGTAATCAACAAATTCAGGTGCCCAGAAAGGAGTTATTAGCTTAATAAAGCCCGGCCCCAGTGACATATATTTGGAACCTTCAGTCAATCTTATTTATCGAGCGCTTAACGTGTACAGAGCACTTTACAGAGTACGACATAATAGTGTAACAGATACATTCCCTGCTTACAGTCTAGAGGGGGAGACAGACATTTATATGAATAAATAAATTAGAGATATGTACGTAAGTTCTTTGGGGCTGGGAAGGGGGATGAATAAAGGGAGCAATTCAGGGCAACGCAGAAGGGAGTCGAAGAAGAGGAAAAAAGAGCTTAGTGAGGGAAGACCTCTTGAAAGAGACATCATTCCGCAGGGTCTATGCGTCAGCCTCAAAATCAAAGGCGAGCAGTGACTCTTCTAATCATGTGTGGCCGAGTGCTTCCCGCGTTGGTGGTGGATTACCTTTAACATTTTGAGCTGATACAAAAATAATAATAATAATAATAATAACGTTGGTATTTGTTAAGCGCTTACTAGGTGCAGAGCACCGTTCTAAGCGCTGGGGTAGATACGGGGTCATCGGGTGGTCCCACGTGAGGCTCACAGTTAATCCCCATTTTACAGATGAGGTGAGGCACGGAGAAGTTGTGACTTGCCCACAGTCACACAGCTGACAAGTGGTAGAGCCGGAAATCGAACCCATGACCTCTGACTCCCAAGCCCGGGCTCTTTCCACTGAGCCACTCTATAAAGATGGCTCACTTAATTGTTCCACAGGCCCGGGGCGAACAGCGAACAAAACACGTCTTGGGGTCAAGAGTGACCAATCTGCTTGGAAAAAAAAGATTTATTAGAGCAGCCCCGGGCTGGTTTTCAAATTTTGTTCTGGTTTGAAAACCCCTCCCTTGGCTTCAGACCCATTTGGACTGCTTTCCCCCATTGATCCACAAGTAGCTCTCTAATAATAATAATGGTAATAATTATGGCATTTGTTAAGCACTTACTATGTGCCAAGTACTATTCTAAGGGCTAGGGTTGATACAAGGTAATCAGGTTGTCCCAGGTGGGACTCACAGTCTTCATCCCCATTTTACAGATGAGGTAACTGAGGCACAGAGAACTTAAGTATTTGTATTAGTATTTGTTAAGCGCTTACTATGTGCCAAGCACTGTTCTAAGCGCTGGGGTAGCCACAGGGGAATCGGGTTGTCCCACGTGGGGCTCACAGTCTTCATCCCCATTTTACAGATGAGGTAACTAATAATAATAATAATGTTGGTATTTGTTAAGCGCTTACTATGTGCCGAGCACTGTTCTAAGCGCTGGGGTAGACACAGGGGAATCAGGTTGTCCCACGTGGGGCTCACAGTCTTCATCCCCATTTGACAGATGAGGTCACTGAGGCACCGAGAAGTGAAGTGACTTGCCCAAAGTCACACAGCTGACAAGTGGCGGAGCCGGGATTTGAACCCATGACCTCTGACTCCAAAGCCCGGGCTCTTTCCACTGAGCCACGCTGCTTCTGAGGCAACTGAGGCACAGAGAACTTAAGTGACTTGCCCAAAGTCACAGAGCTGACAAGTGGCAGAGCGGGGATTAGAACCCACGACCTCTGACTCCCAAGCCCTCTTCACTCCACTGGCAAATCCTCCAAGCCCTTATATTGGTATTAATATGGTATTCATTTACCGAATGCAATGCAGCGCAAGGGCAACCGCGGAAGCGCGGGCCACGAGAATCCATCGAACAAGGATATTGAATAATCATAATGTTGGTATCTGTTTACTGAGTATATTTACCGGTACACTTACTGGTATCTTTACTGGTATATTTACTGATCGCTTAGCTGTGGGTGGAGCGTCGTACTAAGAAAACGCCGGGGAGAATACAGTAAAACAGAGTTGGTAGACACTCGGCACATAGTAGGCACTTAACGTATACCATTATGTTATTATTATTCTCGGTGTCTCGGTTCCCTCATCCGTAAAATGGGGGTTGAAACTGCAAGCCCCATATGGGACAGAGACTCTACCCGACCCGATTTGCTTGTATCCGTCCCAGCTCATCATAAGTGCTTAGCAGATACTATTATTATGATTATTAAGCACTGTTCTAAGCATTTGGGACAATCTAAGACATATATTTATGTTCTCTAACCTCAGATTGCTTACGATGTAATGGATCGATTAACTGATTAGGAGGGAAGATCCGGAGTTCCGTTTTAAACATGTGGAGGTCGAGGTACCTAATCAATCAGTGGTATTTAGCCACCGTGGACTTGACCCCCGTCTCCCCAGCTGGGTAGTGCCAGGGGGATCCTTATGGACATGGTCATCTCCCGCGCTCCCGGAACGCCCTCCCTCCTCACCTCCGACGATCTGATTCTCTTCCCCTCTTCAAATCCCTACTTGAAGCTCACCTCCTCCGAGAGGCCTTCCCAGACTGAGCTCCCCCCTTTTCCCTCCGCTCCCTCCACCCCCCACCTTCACCTCTCCGCAGCTAAACCCTCTTCTCCCCCCTTTCCCTCTCCTCCTCCCCCTCTCCCGTCCCATCCCCTCAGCACCCTACTCGTCCTCTCGACTGTATAGATCTTCATCACCCCTATTTATTTTGTTTAATGAGATGCACATCACCCTGATTCTATTTATTTGCCATTGTTTTAATAATAATAATAATAATAACGTTGGTATTTGTTAAGCGCTTACTATGTGCAGAGCACTGTTCTAAGCGCTGGGGTAGACACACGGGAATCAGGTTGTCCCACGTGGGGCTCCCAGTCTTAATCCCCATTTTACAGATGAGGTCACTGAGGCCCAGAGAAGTTAAGCGACTTGCCCACAGTCACACAGCTGACGAGTGGCAGAGCTGGGATTCGACCTCATGACCTCTGACTCCAAAGCCCGGGCTCTTTCCACTGAGCCACGCTGCTTCTCGTTTTAATGCCACGTTCTTCCCCTGGACTCTATTTATTGCCATCTTTCTCGTCTGTCCGTCTCCCCCGATTAGGCCGTAAGCCCGTCAGTGGGCGGGGACCGTCTCTATCTGTTGCCGATCTGTCCATTCCAAGCGCTTAGTACAGTGCTCTGCACATAGTAAGGGCTCAATAAATACTATCGAATGAACGAATGGTAATGTGCCCGCTTCCTCGACGCCAGACAGTGGAACTAGCCAACTCTAGACTTACAAGCTCCGGCAGGGAACTTGTCCACTCATTCTGTTGTATTGTACTCTCCCAAGCTCTTAGTACAGTGCCCTGCATGTAGTAAGCGCTCAATAAATACGATTGATTGACCGACTTGCTTCCCATTTTATTTATAGCTCATTTCAGTTGGAGTCCTCTAGTCCGTCAGCTCCTTGTGGGGAGGGAGTGAGTCTGTTATATCGTTATATTGTATTCTCACAAGTGCTTAGTACAGAGAAGCCGCGTGGCTCAGTGGCAAGAGCCCGGGCTGGGGAGTCAGAGGTCATGGGTTCGAATCCCGGCTCCGCCGCTTGGCAGCTGTGTGACTGTGGGCAAGTCACTTCCCTTCCTCTGGGCCTCAGTGACCTCATCTGTCAAATGGGGATGAAGACTGTGAGCCTCACGTGGGACAACCCGATGACCCTGTATCTACGCCAGCGCTTACAACAGTGCTCTGCACGTAGTAAGCGCTTAACAAATGCCAACATTATTATTATTAGTACAGCGCTCTGCACCGAATGACTGACCGGCAGCTTCTCTCCAGCCGGCAATCAAGCGTGATATTTCCAGTTGACCAGGATGCCTCTGCTCCACAGAAGCAGGAGGAGTCAGAGGCCACGTTTTTATCTACTCTCATCCCAGATCCTCTGCTCTTACCCCAAGGATATGTTGCTATGTCCAAACAGCGAAGGATTCCGCCTCCCACCCCTTCCAAATAAGGGAGAGGTCCCTCGTCCCCTTCTGCGGATTCTAATCCCAGCTCTGCCACTTGTCTGCTGTGTGATCTTGGGCGAGTCACTTAACTTCTCCGTGCCTTAGTTACCTCAGCTGCCAAACGGGGGGTGAAGATTGTGAGCCCCATGTGGGACATGGACTGTGTCCAATCTGATTAGTTTGTGTCTATCCCAGGGCTCAGTACCGTGCCTGGTACCTAGTAAGAGCTCAACGAATGGTATTAAAAACCAAAAAAGCTCCAAAAAACTAAAATTCTAGACCAGAGTTTTATCTGCGCCTAAATTTATTGAATAGCACCACCGTGTGGAGAGAAAGGAATATGTGTGTTTGTGAAGAGGTAGAAATAATAATAATAATAATAATAATAATGTTGGTATTTGTTAAGCGCTTACTGTGTGCCGAGCACTGTTCTGAGCGCTGGGGTGGATAGAGGGTAATCAGGTTGTCCCACGTGAGGCTCACAGTCTTAATCCCCATTTTACAGATGCGGTAACTGAGGCACAGTGAAGGGAAGGGTTACCGATTTGTACATTCCAAGCGCTTAGTACAGTGCTCTGCACATAGTAAGCGCTCAATAAATACTATTGAATGAATGAATGAAGGGACTTGCCCACAGTCACACAGCTGCCAAGTGGCAGAGGCGGGATTCGAACCCATGACCTCTGACTCCCCCGATTAGACTGTCTCCCCCCGATTAGACCGTAAGCCCGTCAAACGGCAGGGACTGTCTCTATCTGTTGCCGACTTGTTCATTCCAAGCGCTTAGTATAGTGCTCTGCACATAGTAAGCGCTCAATAAATACTATTGAATGAATGAATGACTCCCAAGCCCGGTCTCTTTCCACTGAGCCACGCTGCTTCCCAAACACACACGTACACATACACGCGCACACACACACACACACACACACACACACCCTTCTTCCCAGCCCCATTTTCTTGTTTGCTTCCATAGGCCCTCAGTATCCCCAAACTCTGATTTTCAACAGCCTGTTGTCCCTGAATCCTACCTAGTCCAGATCCCCTCCCTCAGGAGACTCTAGCCAGTGGCTCCCACCAGTATCCTTCCCCCCATCCAACTCCCCAGTCCAGCCAGACTCCACTGTCCCGCAGGCCCCCTCATTCCCCAGTCATTCCCACCCATTCCTAAAGACGGTGGCACTTTTATCATCGCTTATCATGTACCGAATGCCGTACCAAACACTGGGTTAGACTCAAACTAATCGGGCTGCTCACAGTCCCTGTCCCACATGAGGTTCACAGTCTAAGTAGGAGGGAGGATAGATGTTGAATCTCCATTTTACAGAGAAGGAGAGGCATAGAGAAGTTGTGACTTCCCTAAGGTCATGCTGTGACAAGTGGCAGAGCCAGGATTAGAACCCAGGTCCTCTGACTTCCAGGCCCAGGATCTTTCCACCGGGTCTCAGTGCTTCTCCATCTTTAGCTTGGTTTCTCCCTGGTTTAGTTCACTGGTTTCCTCAATCTTCCTAGTCCATCTGATCCTGTTCTCTGCTTCCTACCAGCCCTTAGGCTCACCGTGGCTTTATCCTTGTTTGGGTCCCCAAATTTCCAATTCCCCAGTCCCTTTATTCCTTGACATTTTTTCTGGTCTCCCTTTCTCCTGCTCTTGCAGTGTACCTAAGCTCACTATCAATCAATCGATCGAACAATCGATGGTACTTACTGAGAGTTTTCTTTGGCAGAGCACTGTTCTACGTGCTTGAGTGAGTTCAGTACGACAGAATTAGCCGTCACGTTCCCTCCCCTTAATGAGCTTATAGTCTAGAGGGGGAGACGAGTATTAACGTGAATTAAAGTTAATTTACGATGAATACTTTAAAAGATACGTACATGAGGACTGGGGTGAACATCAGATGTTCAGAGGTCGCAGATCTAAGCGCACAGACGGATGTAGAAGGGAGAGTGAGCCGGGGAAAAGAGGGTTTAATCAGGGAAGGCCTCGTGGAGGAGATGTGACCTTAATTGTGATTTGAAGGGGGATAGAATGGTGGTCTTATATGGAGAGGGAGGGAATTCCAGGTTGGGGGGGGATTTGGGAAAGGGGTCGGCATTGAGATAGATGAGATTAGGGCACAGTGAGTAATCTGGTGCCAGAGGAGCAGAGTCTGCGGGCTGGGCAGTGGTAGGAGATTAGTGAGGTGAGGTAGGATGGGGCAAGCTGATGGAGGGCTTTAAAGCTGAGGGGGAGGAGCTTTTGTTTGATGTGGAGGTGGACGGGCAGCCACTGGATGTTTTTGAGGAGCGGGGAGACGTGGACCGAATGTTTTTGTTGACGGCTGATCGGTTCAGCAGAGTAGAGTATGGCTTTGGAATAGGGAGAGACGAAGGTCAGGAGAGGTCAGCGAGGAAGCAGATGCGGTATCAAGGCGGGATAGGATAAGTGCTTGGATCAGCGTGGGAGCAGTTTAGTTGGAGAGGAAAGAGTGGGTGGATTTTAGCCATGTTACTAGAGGGAAAGATGACATCCCCTGGCTTTTAACCTCCTATAATACCCTGCCACATCTAGTTTCATCAGACGGCAACCTATCCCTCCGAGACGTGAAAGATTTTTTTTCTAATTCATTTACCTTTTCAATTTCTTTGCTCCCTAATCGTATTTCTCTTGCTCTCGTGCTATTAACCGGCCTTGCTGCTGATTCACTCACTGTTGTGCCTGGTCTCAACCAAGCAGCGGGACATTTCCATTCAACAAAATACGCTGAACCAGTTAAGGCTGTGACTAGGAGTCTCTGCATTTATTAAATGTCAAACGGCAATAGTTTGCAGTGATTTGTTTTGGCTGTCGGCCGAGGGGGTGCAAGATAAGCTCAGAGGCTATTCTAGAAATGCTACTTTCAGCCATGAGTTGGATTGAACCTTAAACTAAGCTATAAGCTTCTTTTTTCTTTTAATGGCATTTGTTCAGCACTCACCGAGTGCCAGACACTACACTGAACACTGGGGTCGATACAAGAAAATCGGGTTGGGCACAAACAGCGTCTCACAATGGGTTCGCGGTCTCATTCCCCATTTTACAGCTGAGCTGACTGAGGTACAGAGACGTTAAGAGGCTTGCCCGAGGACACACAGCAGGCACGAGGAGGAGGTGGGATCAGAACCCAGATCCTCTGACTCTCAGGCCTCTGACCTGAGTGCCTGGTCCATTGCTCTGCACAAAGTAGCCACGCAGTACAGTGCCGTCATGTGGACTAATTGGAGGGGGAGATTACTTTAAGTACTAATAACCAGTTGCGGTATTTGTTTAATAATAATAATAACAATGTTGGTATTTGTTAAGCGCTTACTATGGGCCGAACACTGATCTAAGCACCGGGGTAGATACAAGGTCATCAGGTGGTCCCCCGTGAGACTCACAGTCTTAATCCTCATTTTACAGATGAGGGAACTGAGGCAGCGAGAAGTGAAGTGACTTGCCCAAAGTCACAAAGCTGACAGGTGGCGGAGCCGGGATTAGAACCCATGACCTCTGACTTCTAAGCCCGTGCTCTTTCCACTGAGCCATGCTGCTTCTCTACTTACTTCTCTACTTACTATGTGTTAAACACTCACTAAGTGTTAAACACTGAACTAAATGCTGGGGTAGATACAAGGTATTCAGGTTGGACACATTCCAAGTATGAGGGAGAAAAGTGTGGCCTAGTGGGTAGAGTATGAGCCTGGGAGTCTAATGATAATAATAACGGTGACGGCGTTCGTTAAGCGCTTACTATGTCCGAAGCACTGTTCTAAGCGCTGGTGGGGGGGATACAAGGTGATCCGGTTGTCCCACACGGGACTCCCGGTCTTAAGCCCCATTTTACCGATGAGGTAACTGAGGCACAGAGAAGTGACTTGCCCAAAGTCACACGGCTGAAAAGCGGCAGAGCCGGCATTAGAACCCACGACCTCTGACTCCCGAACCCGGGCTCTTTCCACTGAGCCACTTAATCCCAGATCTGCCACTTGTGGGCTGTGTGACCTTGGGTAAGTCACTTCCCTTCTCCGTGCCTCAGCTACCTCATCGGTGAAATGGGGATTGAGACTGTGAGCCTTATGTGGGACAGGGGCTGCGTCCAACCCGATTAACTGGTATCCTCTCCGGCGCTTAGTACAGTGCCTGACGCATAGCGTTTCCTAAATACCACAGTTATTATTAGTATTATTATTATACCCACTAGGCAACGCTGCTTCTCCCGTCTGCTCACACCTCACTGTGGCACTTAGCCACCGCCAACGTTATTCCCGTCCTCAGCACCAGTGATCGTGCGTCTTTTTTTATTACTCCGTTCCATTGATATAGTTATCTACAGGTCTATAGAGGGCCATCTGGGAAGCGGCGTGGCTCGGTGGAAAGAGCGAGGGCTTTGGAGTCAGAGGTCATGAGTTCGAATCCCGGCTCTGCCGCTTGTCAGCCGTGTGACCGTGGGCAAGTCACTTCACTTCCTCTGGGCCTCAGTCACCTCATCCGTCAGATGGGGATGAAGACTGGGAGCCCCACGTGGGACGACTCCATTCCCCTGTGTCTCCCCCAGCGCCTAGAACGGTGCTCGGCACATAGTAGGCGCTTAACAAATACCGACCTTATTATTATTCTCCGTGCCTCAGAGACCTCAACCGTCAAATGGGGCTTAAAACCGTGAGCCCCAAGTGGGACGATCTGATCCCCCCGTGTCCTCCCAGCGCTGAGAGCGGTGCTTTGTACCTAGTGAGCGCTTAACAAATACCACCCCTTATTCCTCGTATCCACCCCGGCGCTCAGTACCGTGTCTGGCACATAGTAAGCGCTTAACCGTGAGGGACAATAATGATGTTGGTAGTTGTTAAGCGCTTACTCTGGGCCGAGCACCGTTCTAAGCACCGGGGTAGACACAAGGTCATCAGGTGGTGCCCCGGGAGACTCACAGTCTTCATCCTCATTTTACAGATGAGGGAACCGAGGCAGCGAGAAGTGAAGTGACTTGCCCAAAGTCACACAGCTGACAGGTGGCGGAGCCGGGATTCGAACCCATGACCCCTGACTCCCAAGCCCGGGCTCTTGGCACCGAGCCACGCTGCTTCCCCTTCGTCAGGCTCCGCCCTCAAGGAGGAGGAACGGTTTGAAGGGCGAGGCCCGGGCGGGGGGCAAGCGGTTTCTCTGGGGCCCTGGGGGTTCGGAGGGCCGTTGCGCCTCGCGCAGTGAGGGAGCACCCCGACCGCTGCTGGCCGAGGCCCGCGAGCCGGGGAACCCGCAAGAACGTTAGGGACAAACGCCTTTGGAGGCCGAAGGCCCCCAGCACAGTGCTTACCGTTGCTCCGCTATGGCGCCATAGACCCCCGTTGCCCCGGTAACGAGCATCGTCCTCCGCCGTCGCCCCGGTAACGCCCATCGCGCTCCGCCGTTTCCACCTCCCGCGGGGTTCGGAGCTCTGCCGCGGAGGCTGCCCACGGAGGAGGAGGTCCGTCCCCCCCTCCCCCGACCTGCCGGACCCCGAAGCCGGAGGGATCGGGGGGACCCCCGGAGGCGGGGAGGGAGGGACCCCGCCGTCCCAACCGCCCGCCGAGGACGAGTCGGACCCGTCTTCCAGCGGCCACTCCTCCGGCCCTTGGGAGAGGAACGGTGTGAGTGATGTTTGTTTTCCCTTTTCTTACTGTTTAACGGAACCCGCAGGGGAAAAACGAATGGAAGCCCAGGCCCCGCCCGGACTTCCTCGGGGAACGACTGCGTGGCCGGGAGAGGGTCCGGAACGGCCTAGGGGCCAGTGGTGAGCGCCGCGGACGGTTGGTGCCCGGGGCTGCGCAAGGCGCTGGGCGGGGAGGAGAGTAGTGATCACAGTTACGGTATTTCTTAAGCGCTTACTAGGTTGCGCCAAGCACTGTTCGAAGCGCTGGGGTGGATACGAGGTCGTCAGTTCGTCCCACGTTGGGCTCACAGTCTTAATCCCCCTTTTCCAGACGAGGGAACTGAAAGACGGAGAAGCTAAGTGGCTTGCCCGAGGTCACGCAGCAGACAGGTGGCAGAGGCGGGATTAGAACTCACGTCCTCGGACTCCCACTGAACCAAGGGCCTCGGGGAGCGGGAGAAGGGGACCCCTGGGTTCAACTGTTGACGTTGGCAGGCCCGTTCTGGGGCGGGGTCGCATGTCTAACCATCCGCCCACCGAGCCGAGGCCACGCTACTTGGGGTGAAAGACCCCAGCGGGCCCGACCCCAGAGAAGCGGGGAGGGGGAGGCATTGGGGGCAGAATGCGGCGGAGGGGGGCACAGGGAGGAGGGAGGGATAAGGGAAAGGAGGGTTGGGGAAGGAGGAGGGGAAGGGAAGGGAGGGAGAATGAAGAGGGTTGAGGAAGAAAGGAGGTGTGAGGGAGGAAAGGGGAAGGGGAGCAGGGGGTGGAAGAGGAAAGGAGGAGGATGAAGAGACAGTCGAAGGGGGGGGGAGGAGAAAAAATGGGGAAGGGAGGGGGGAAGAAGAGGGTGAGGAAGGAAAGGGGAAGAAGGTGTGAGGGAGGAAAGGGGAAGAGGGCGAGGGGGTGGAAGAGGAGGGGAGGAGGAGGAGGAGGGGATGAAGAGGAGGGAGGGAGGAGAAAAAAGGAAGGGGGGAAGAAGAGGATGAGGAAGGAAGGGGGAAGAAGGTGTGAGGGAGGAAAGGGGATGAAGGGACCGGGGTGAAGAGGAAGGAAAGAGGAGGAGATAAAGGGGAGGAGGGAGGAGAGAAAAAATGGGAAAGGGAGGGGGGTGGTGTCCCCGGGCAGCCTGAAAACCCATCCTTACTGGTGGGGCAGTCCAGGTTGGGGCTCGACCCACCCACCCCACCCTGCCCTTGTCGTTCAGAGCTGAAAAGCAGCTGGTCCCGGTGGCACCGATCCACGTGAGCGAGCCCGAGGTGTGGAAGAGCCTGGGCAGAAGAGCAGGAGGAAGAACCTACAGAGGAAAGCAGGAGAAGGAGGGACAGTTGGCTTCTGGGGAGGATCCAGAGCAGCATCGCGGTTGCCGGCCACCCGGAGAGGTTCCCCCGCCCGCGGGCGAGCAGCGCCATGGCCAGCGGCGGCCAAACGGCCGACCCTCGGGACAGCAGGAGACACGCTTACATCTACCATCAGGCCGTGCGGGACCAGCAGCCGGTGTGGCTGCTGGAGGACATGAGAACCATGGAGTATTTCTACTGGGAGGAGAATGCCAACATGAGAGTCTACTCCCCCTCCGAAGCCCTGCTTTACGCCGTCGTCCACAACCACCTGCCTTACGCCCAGTACCTCCTAACCCACTTCCCCCATGAGGCCCTCCAGCTGCCCGGGGACGGCGGCTACTCCTGCCCTTCCTTGGCCCGGCACCTGGCCATGGCCGTCACCTACGACCGCAGGGACATCTTGGAGCTCATCATCGAAATAGCCCGGAAGTACGCCAGCCTCCGCTCCTACATCAACCGGACCGGCTGCGTCCACCTGGAGGACGGGAAGACCCCGCTGCACCTGGCCTGCGAGCTGCTGCGGGTGGAGACCGTGCTCATCCTGCTGGGGAACGGGGCGTCGCCGGCCGTCGAGGACAGCCGAGGCTTGACCGCTTTAGACCGGGTGCTGGAGGAGATGAGGGACTCCGAAGTGAATTTAGCCACCAAACACTTGTGTCTGGAGCACCTCATGCTGTTCAGCCCACGGCCGCCCCATTTCAAGCTGCGCCAGAACCTGCAGGAGCAGTCCGAGTTCTGGATGGAGCTGCTCGGACCGGACAAGTTCACCTGCCTGGCTGGGACCGGCCCCCCGTCGCTCTTCTTCCAGGCCATGCAGGTGGTGATGCAGGCCCTGCCTCCGGCACGCTTCCCCAGCAGCATTCAGGAACTCCCCATCCCCGAGTTCCTGAAGCCCCTGCCTGCCCAGGCCCATAGGAGGAAAGAGGCCTCGCCAGAGGTACTGGTAAGTTCTCTCTCTCTCTCTATTCCTTTCTCTCTCTCTTTCTCCCTTCGGTGGTGAAACATCGGCGTCTCTAATTCACAGCCACCTCCTTCTCGGGCAGCCACAGGAACGACGGGCCACCGCAAGCCGGGTGCGGGACCCCTGGGGCAGGGAGTCCCGATTCCTGCCCGGGAGCACGGCTCACCAGGCCTCCCCAGCCCTCTTGCAGCCTCAAGCAGATTTTAACCAGCTGCTCTGCGAGCCCCTCGGCCTTCAAAGCGGATCGTATGGGTCGATAGGCCACTTCTGGCTAAGTCGACACTGCCTCGAAGCCCCGGACAGGATCCCTTGCCCGACGTTCTGTCCGTGGAGTCTGCCTTAAGAGTTGGTGGAAGGCCCTTGGTTCCTCATTCATTCATTCAATAGTATTTATTGAGTGCTTACTGTGTGCAGAGCACTGTACTAAGCGCTGGGGAAGTACACTTTGGCAACAGATAGAGGCACTCCCTACCCAACAATGGGCTCACAGTCTCGAAGGTTAAAACCGGGTGGTCATCATTCCTGAGCTTTAAGCATCCTTCCCAGGAGCAAAGGTTGAGTAGTTTTAGAGGCTATTAGAAGAATGATGACACACCTCAGGAATGGGAACAGCCTAAACTACATCTGATTGGATTTCGCCCAGCCCCGGGCCCCATTACCTGATTTTTCTCCGCGGAGCCACTTCCAACAGTGTCTTGTACCCAGTGATGATGACGATCATCGTATTTGCTAAGCACTTACTATGCATCAAGCACTGGACTAAGATGCAAGATAATCAGGTCAGACACGGATCCTGTCCTACGTTGGAACCCTCCCTCAAGGTTCAGTTCTGGGTCCCCTTCTATTGTCCACCTAAACCCACTCCTATAAAGATCTCATTTGCTCCTGTGCATTCCACTGCCACCTTTATGGGAATGATTCCCAAATCCTCATCCCCATACCCCTATCTCTTCCCATCCAAACCCTGCCCTATCCCCGACTTTCACTGTAGACAGCACCACCATCTTTCCTGTCTTATGGAGCCCCCTCCCTCTCCATATTCGACCAACCACCACTCTCTCCACCTATAAAGTCTTATTAAAACCATATCTCCAAGATACCTTCCCCAATTAAGCCCATTTTCCTCTACTCCCTCTTCTCCGTCCCCCACGCACTTGGTTCTGTACTCTTTAAGCATTTGATATTCACCCTACCTTCAGCCCGAAAGCACTCATGGACATATCCGTAATTTATTTATATTGATGCCTTTCTCCTCATCTAGACTGTAAGCTCCGTGGTAGGCAGGGAATGTGTCTTACCACTCCGTTGTATTGTTCTCCCCCAAACGCTTTAGTTCAGTGCTCTGCACACAGTAAGTGCTCAATAAATACCATTTTTAAAATTGATTGATGGGGCTTACAATCTCCCCATTTTACAGGAGTTTAAACTAAGGCAAAGAGAAGGTAAGTGTGTTGTTCAAGGCTGCACAGCAGGCAAGCAGCAGAACCGGGTTCAGAACCCAGGACCTCTCACGCCCAGGCCTGGGCTTTATCTTCTAGGCCACGCCGTCCCATTAGGTGCTTAGTAAATACCCTTATTGACTGAGGAAATCTAGATGATGAACTTGATTTATTATTATTATTAATAGTAATAATAATGGTCTTTGTTAAGTGCTTACTATGTGCCAAACACTGTTCTAAGTGCTGAGGGGGATACAGGGTCATCAGGTTGTCCCGTGTGGGGCTCACAGTCTTGATCCCCATTTTGCAGACGAGGTAACTGAGGCACAGAGAAGTTGTGACTTGCCCAAAGTCTCACAGCTGACAAGTGGTGGAGGCGGGATCAGAACCCGTGACCTCTGATTCCTAAACCCGTGCTCTTTCCCCTGAGCCAGGCTGCTTCTCTATTATTAGAAAACAACTCGTGGATGAGGTTGGTTGCCATCTGACCGAACAGTCTCTTCTCTCTCCTCACAAGTATATACCGTAGGTACCCTCATTTAGGGCTGTCCAAGTTGGTTTCGGACCACCAAGGTGACTGGCTCTCAGAATAAACACGAGACCGGTTGCCACGGCCCTTTCCCGTCCCGCCCGAGTCGCCTGATTCAGGGATGCGTTCTGCGGCACCACTGGATTCAGGCCAAATTCAGGAAAATCTCCAAGTGATGCGGTGTTGGGTTATAACAACCACTGACTCCCTTCTCTCAGTGTCACTGCTCCTTTGTGCTATCGTCCCCAGTGCCGCACCATCCCCAGCTGTGTATGTCGTGTGTTGTGGAGGTCCAAGGCCGTATTACGGTCCTGGTGAAACTGTCCATATCGGGAATAGAAACCAGGTGTGCAAACCAGGTGGCTCTTCCTCACCCCCAGCTCCTCCCTTCAGTCATTCACTTGACTGTCACCCAGATGTCGCTCTGAATGTCCCTTTTTCCCTGCAGGGGCTCATTTAGGGCCAGTCGGTCATTCAGTCGATCATATTTACTGAGCGCTCACTGTGTGCAGAGCACTGTGCTAAGCGGAAAGAGCACAGCCCTGGGAGACAGAAGGATCTGGGGGTCTAATCCGGCTCCACCGCTTGTCTGCCGTGTGACCTTGGGCAAGTCACTTCACTTCTTTGTTGCCTGTTGCCTCTTCTGTAAAATGGGGATGAAGAGACTGCGAGCCCCATGTGGGAGCGGGACCGTGTTCGACCCGATTACCTTGTGTTCCAGCGCTTAGTATGGCGCCTGGCACGTAATGACCATAATGAGCTTACTGTCAGGAGTCAGCTTTCTGGTGGCCAGGACACTGCATGCTAAAAGGGTGTTCCCAGCTAAGGTTTTTTCCACAGGGAGACAGAACAAAGGACCCACCGCCCGACGCTCCGCCCAACCCCAGAGATTGAGCTGCGAGCAGCAAAACAGACCTGACTTCTAGACGTTGACCGAGTGACAGCCGTGAGGGCGTGAGATGCCGAGGGAGCCCCGCTGACCTCTACTCCAAGCAAGAGGACACCTCGGACCTTCCGGGAGGGAACCGACCATCTCACCCTCCTTGTTATTTGTGCAGGACGGCAAATGTTGCCGACAGTGTTGTCTGTATATAGGCTAAACTACCCATTTAAGATGCCTGCAGGTTCGGGGGCTTATACTGATCTGCTCCTCCGATGCTGACTGAACCCCAACTCCCGCAGAGACCCTCCCCTTAAACATTGCCGAAGAAACAGTCTGTGAAGGCCCTTGGGAGTTTCCCAAAGTAACTTGGAGCCTGTTGGGTTTTTGTTTGATTTTATCAAGATTGGTATATATATATATATTTGAACGTTAAACTGATGCTACTCTTTCTGGTCACTCAGTGGGGTTCTGGGTCATAGAGGGACTACTAAATTGGGAGCCCAGAATTCCTATTCCCTGCTATTTCAAAGGGGTACAGAGTAGGGTTGGGATAAGCCTGGGATTGATCACTCCTGGACACCAAGAGTCAAAAAGATAGCCTCAAAAGCTAACGTTGGGAGCGGTTTGGAGTTCTGCCAAGGAACCCGAGTCCAGGTGTGTTTTGACATGAGCTGAGCCCTAAATCACTCGACCCCTGTGCCTGACTGACATCTGTAAGATGGGGATAACGTCTATACCCCGAAGTAATATCTGAACCCTTCTTTCCCTCATCCCTCCCACTGCTCTAGTTCTCGGTTTTAGAACCGCGCCTCTGCCTGATCCACTAGTTTCAGCTTAGTCGGGACCATCCAGAAGTAGGTCAGCCTGGGACTCAAACAAGGTGGTCTAGGATCCATCACTAAACTAAGGCTCTTTTGACAGGTGCATTCCAGCAAGGGAAATGGCCATGATGTACTAGAGCACCGATAGCCCTCCACTACGCATGTAGATTAAAAATCTGACACTTTCTGGGACTAAGAACTCCAGAGAGCACAAGGACAACAGCATACACACAATTCTCTTGCCATAGAAATTGGTCAGGCCCAGCTGGACCTGTGTGTCCAACTGTTCGTTACATTACATTCCTGAATGTGGTGAGAGTTGAAGCAGGTAGCATCTAAAGGAGGCATGTGAGAATTGGCAGGAAGGGACACTGAGGCTGTAGGAGGTGCAGCTCTCCCACGTGACTTCTCCCCCACCCAAGCTGACAGGTGTCCGGTGAGGGAGACAATGTATCTGTGTCCCCACAATCTCTTTCTCCCCAGTGGCTCAGGGCACCAAGCTTCAAGGCAGCCTGGGGTTCCTGGGCTCAGTGAGAGGCGAAACAGGCTCAGTGTTTGAGCAGTGCCTTAGGTACTCCAAGAGTTATTCCATTCTCCATCCCAAATCCTCATTTTCTTTCGATCCATACTTGAAGTTCTTCCTCCCTCCCTCTTTAATCCAATCTCTGCTCATCGCTTTTAATTCCATGCCGGGTGGGAGATCCCTTTTCAGTCCCAAATCCTCTTACCATTCCAAAGAAAAATTTCCTGTGCTCAAGGAAAATCGAATAACAAGAGTGAACCCAAATGGGTACTCTGAGGCCTTCAACAATATCTTTCTCTGACATATAAAGCAGCAGACTTGTAGATTTTAGTTTCCAGTTTACAAAGTTTGTCAGGGGGCAGAGGAAATCAAATTACTCTCTTATTCAGCAGCAATACAGAAGTACAGCAAATACAGTCAATATCAGAACTAATGGAATAGTAAGAAACTAGGAGGGTGGCCTAGTGGAAAGGACACAGGACTGGAAGTCAGGAGACCTGAGTTATAAACTCAGCTCCACTGCTTGCCTGCTGAGTGACTTTAGGCAAGTTACTTAACTTTTCTGGGCCTCAGTTTCCTCATCTGTAAAGTGGTAATTAAATACCTATTCTCCCCTTTAGACTGTGAGGTCCACGTGGGACAGGGATGTGTCTGATCAGATTATCTAGTATCTATTCCAGCACTTAGTCCAATGCTTAACATATGGTAAGCACTTACCACATACCTATTATTATTTATAGCACATTTCATAACAACTGGAGACTTAATAGGAGGTGCATTTGGAGTGTGGGTTTCAATGTCTCTGAAGTCCACTCTAGGCTCTCTGGCTGGCTGCTGTTCTACCAGTGTCAATTCTGGCCCCACTAAAACCTTGGCAAGATGATCTAAGGCAGCAGTGAAGGTAAGAAGATTCCCAAACTAATTCAAAAATCAGTTTATCCAGTGTGCTCGGTCTGTCCCAAAAACTGTAATAGTTGCTTGGGAGTAGAGTAAGTAGAAAACATGGTCCCTGTCCTTGAGCAACTTAAAATCTATTGCGGGAGACTCATATACATTGTTTAGAGACAGTGGCATCAAGAAGAAAACAACAGATACAGGCTACAGATACATTCCAACAAATTAGCAAAAAATGAATACAGTTCAGGCAAAGGGAATGTATATATGTGTATATATATAAATAAGAGCCAAGGTTGAAAGCATGATATGAGCAGAGAGCTGGGGACTACTTGGGGAAAGCCTTCTGGAAGAAGTGATTTTCTGAGCTCTTAATGTGGACAGAGCTCTGAACAAGGTACTTGAGAAAATACAATACAGTCGAGTTGGTACGCACAATCCACGGTCACAAGGAGGTTACAATCCACCTACATGTTGAAAGTAGCCAGAATGATGGGGGAGAACAAAACAGCCAGGGAAGGCATTAAGCAAGAGGTAGATTTTTAGCTGGGTTTTTTTTTTTTTTAGTGTAGGAAAGGTGAGGTTTATTGACGTAAAGAAGGAAGAAACTTGCAGGTGGGGAAAATGGCATGAGCAAGGAGTTAGAGGTGGGAGAGGCGAAAGTTGGAAATAGTGAAGAAGCTTGCTTGGGTATAGCAGGAACAAAGGCATGACAGAGGTGGAGATGGGCAGCTCTTTGGCAACTATGGGGAAAGGGTTTAATTTGGGAGCAAAGATGAGAGAAAGCCCCTGTGGATTTTGAAGGGAGGAGTCATGAGTTTTGATCAGCATTTCAGAAAAATGATTTGTGCCACTGAGGTTAAAATGGACTGGAGTCTGGAAATAAACATGGAAGCTATTGTAGAGATCTATACAGGGAACGGTGAGGCCTTCTAAGTGCACAGCTCCAGAGTAGAGAGGAAGGGGTAGGTCTGTGAAGCCAAAGGGGAACATTCAGCATAATTTTTTAAAAATGGTTTTTGTTAACCTCTTACAAATATGCCAAGAACTATACTAAGCCCTGGAGTAGATAAAAGATAAACAGATTGGACACAATCTATGTCCCACGTGGAGCTCACACTGTTAATTCCCATTTTACAGATGAGGTAACTGAGGCATAGAAAAGTGAAGTGACTTGCCCAAGGTCAAGCAGCAGACAAGTGGCAGAGCCGGTGTTAGAACCCAGGTCCTTCTGACTCCCAGGCAGTAGGACACAGTGCTTCTCTTGGGGACGTAATAGAATTAGAGAACAAAGAGGATCCAAAGAGAGCTCCAGGGTTGTGATCACGGGTAAGGAGAAAGTAGAGATGTGAGAAAGTAAGAGGAAAGATGAGGAGTTCAAATTCTGTCACGAACAGCCCCAAAGGGGGATGTCGCAGGAATAGGAGGAAATATAAGAAAGTGGACCTCTGGTGAAAAGGTAGACTGGAGAGCAAGATTTAGAAGTCATTCACGTAGAGGAAAGAGTTGAATCCATTGAGTTTTCTGAGTGAGTGAGTGAGTGAGTGAGTGAGTGAGTGAGTGAGTGAGTGCAAAAGGAAAAGAGCAAGGGGATTCAGGGGTTATCAATCTTGAAGACTGAGCAAAGGTAACTGGGAACAGTGGTAATAGAAGTACAGTGAAAGTCAGGAGTTTATGTGTGTCTTTGAGAAGCCAAGGAGGACTGGGTCAGAAAGAAATGGATGGATTTCTTAATAAAAACAATCTCAGTAGAATGCAGAGAACCAAATCCACTGTAGGGGATGAGAGGGAGTTGGCAAAGAGGAAATGGAGGTAGATTCAATCAGTAGGTCATATTTATTGAGCACTTAACTGTGTGCAGAGCACTGTACTAAGTGTTTGGGAGAGTACAGTATAACAATGAAACAGAAAGGGTAGGTATATTCCCTGCCCACAACAAGGTTTATAGTCAAGGTAAATTGCGGTACATTTGAGGAGTTTAAGCTGTGTTAGGAGATAGAAGAAATATAGTAGCTTGAGGGCCAGTGGGTTGAAAGTTTTCACCTTAGTAGTGAAAATAAGAAAGCTTCTCTTCCAAGAGAAAAGAGCCAGAGGTTGACAACAGCAGTGATAGAGAGGAACAGAGGAGGAACAAGAGTTTTTTTTATGAGGAGATGGGGGTCTAGGAGTGAATTTTTCATTCTGAGTTGGCGGTGGAGGGGAAAATAGGGGAGGAGGCAGCATGTCTAGGAGTGTCGTATCTCGTGAGATGGAAGTCAAAAGGGCAGGAAAGAGATGCAGCCAGAGATGCATGCAGAGCTGGAAACTGCAGCCAGCGAGAGAGACTGACAGACAGAAGGAGGGAAGAGGATACGGGCAGGATGACAGAAACCCCACAGAGGCATAAATAAATGTACCACTCGAGCACACATCACATATTAAGTGTTAGTTGTTTTACAGACTGCTGTCTACACTGGAGGGAATGGGGGTCCTGGGGCCTGTGTCTACGGAGCTTTAGGGGAGCAGAGCAGCAGCAGGGGGAGAGGGGAGCCCTGAGTGACCCATCCTCTGCCACTACCAGTTTGTACCTGCTGAACTTCAACTTGTTATTTCCACGAGGGTCCAAGGGTTGCTCTCTGAAGGTCATGATGGAAATGATGCTACGTCCCACTTCTGCCTTTCAGCTCTCCCATCCACATCCTGGGTCCCCCAAAGCCTTGGGGTGATAGGGGCAGAAAGCACAGATTTGGGATTTGGGGGACCTATAAGACATGGGTAAAAAGGGTGGGGGGTTCACGAGGACACAGATTTAGAGAAGGACCGAGTGACTGGGGCAGGGGTAAGCGAGTAGGTTGGGGTTGGTGGGAGGGGGGAGGGTGGTGCATGTAAATAAAATTTAAAAATCATGTCAACTGCACCAGAGCTGGTAGTGACGGAGAGATTTATCCTGCGCTAGCCAGGGACAGAAAGCCAATCTACGTTTTGATCACCAACCCACGTTCAGCCTTCTCCTCTGGAGGTGAGGTCAGGTGTCAGACTGGGGACGGACCCCATGTTCTTGGGGCTGAGCTGCAGGTTCACCTTCAGACATTTGACCTTCTGAAGCAGGGCAAAAATGGCCAACTCTGTATGGCACCGTGCCAACATGTCATGCCTGCTCATGCCACATCAGCATGACATCCTGCATGTTTTTATAATGTAACATGATGTCGTGTGGAAGCCTGTAGAGTCCTAAACCTAGTATCTTTTATGGGGGACTCACTGCCCCTGAGCCACTTCATTTCCCTCTCAATCCCCGTTAATATGGGCTTTACCTCCAATTCGAGCTGCGCCCTTTGAAATTTTTAATTACTCCCGTGCCCTCGCCCTTGCCAGTTGGTAGAGGTGCTCCCTCCACATTGCCACTTCCTCCGAGGCTGTGCTCATCGCCTTTTTTGGTCTATTGCCTTAAATGAGCCCTATTCTGCTGGGCACTGGCTAGGCCTGATTTTCTTCAGAGCAGCAGCGTGGTTCAGTGGAAGGAGCAGGGGCTTGGGAGTCAGAGGTCAAGGGTTCGAATCCCGGCTCAGCCACTTGTCAGCTGTGTGACTTTGGGCAAGTCACCTAACTTCTCTGTGCCTCAGTTACCTCATCTGTAAAATGGGGATTAAGACTGTGAGCCCCACGTGGGACAACCTGATCACCTTGTATCCTTCCCAGCGCTTAGAACAGTGCTTTGCACATAGTAAGCGCTTAACAAATTCCATTCTTCTTCCTATTATTATTATTATTATTCAGGGCTCTAGCTCCAGAGTACAACTCCGGGAGAGTCATAACTTAGATACCATTCTTGTTTTTTTCCTGCCCCCCATTTTGGGTCCTCTCCCGTCAGTCAAGGTGGCTTTGGAGTTGCCACACCAGAGTAAAAATGCGTTCGCAAGTGAAGGGGATCACAAAAGTGGAGCAGAATGTGCATGTACCCAACCCACGAGTGTCTCTATGTGCTTATACCCCAACCAGCCCACAGGCACAACTCAGGTACACTACATCAGCCCTGTACAGCCCCACTGCCATTCCCTTTTAAAAATGAGGTAGGCTCCACTGAGCCCCGCTGGGCCTCCAGACTCTGCCCACAGTAAATGTTCAGTAAATACCACTGATTGATTTGACTGGGGCTCAGATAGGATGAGCGGGTTCTTAAGACTGAGTGCTCTGCACCCAGTAAGAGCTCAATAAATGCCACTGATCGATTGATTGAATTGGGACACAGATAGGATGGGCAAGACCTTAGGATTTTACCCCATTCAAGACCTGTCGCGGAGTTGAATTTTTTTGCTTCTCTCACTCAGCGGATTGTCACTCTGGTCTTTTGTTGGGCACAGAGTAACTTTAGGCCATAATCACGTTTATCAGTTTCCAGCTCAATCCATATCCCCCTTTAGGCATTGTCTGGAGGGTGTTATCATCGGCGGGTGACTTTCGTCAATGATTGCAGCCTGATGATTTGGAAGAGCTTCTTGGGGAATTGGAAATGGATCTAATGCCATCTTTTTAGGCCCCTCACTGTCAATTTCACTGACAGGGATGCCTGAGGATGGCCAAATGATTGTCCTTACATCTAACCTCATGGTTAAGATGAGGATAGTCAAATGATTGTCCTTAAATCTATCCTCCTGGTTAAGAATATACTTCCTATAAAAACCAAAGCATACTCTCTACTAACCCTTTTGGATCTCCTCAGCCGTGAAGGGATCCAAACCCTTCTTGAATCTATGATATTTGCCTTTGACTCTGTAAGTGTGGAAGTAAGTGAGACTGGCCCCTCTTCTGTCTCAGGCTGCAAAGATGAAGCCGATCAGAGTGCCCCGTTGGCAAAGGAGAGCGAAAGCAGTGGTGGGTGATCCAGATACCATCTGCAATCTTCCGGGAGTGGGGAGGGGCTCTTTTGGTCACCGTGACTTAGTATCTCAAAGGTCCCAAGATCCTTTTCCAAGTTAGCAGGACTAATACCCTTTACTTAGAATGTCAACCCTGGTTGGAACAGGGACTGTGTCAGACATGAATACTGTGTATCTACCCCAAATGCTTAGTACAGTGCTTGACACCTAGTAAGTGCTTAATACATTCCCACAATTGTTATTAATTGTTTCCTCCCAGCATTATTTTCTCTTGGGTGTGAGGCAATTGCTCCACCCAGGGAGGAGGAGAATAATTGGTCTCTTTAAGGCCGAGGTGGGGGGGTGGGAGGGCTATGAAAGCTTGCCAGGGGCTTTGTCTGGTCTCTGTACTAAAGGGTCTTTGGTGGTTCAGAATGGAAGACATGATGTGCCCAAATCCTTTCCCTTCTTCCTAGGGCCAGTATCTAATTTGTTAGTACTGAGAAGTTCCTAATGCTACAGGATTTTTCGGGGGGGTCCATGGGACCACCAGGAGTACAGGCGCACACCCTGGGCAGCTGCTGAAGGCCCAGTGAGATCTGAATTTGGCCACCTGGCCAGTTTCCAGATTAGAATTCCCTGCCATTCTGCAGACCCAGAGGGTTTCTCTTGGGCGCGAGGGGTAGGGACGGGGTCTCCTCTCAACATACTCCCCCTGGCTCTCGCAAATGCAACGGGGCGTTGGGAGCGAGGCTCAGAATGTCCCAGTCCCATCAACAGCTCAATCCCTCTGGGAATTCTGTGGCCAGAAAAAATTACCCAAGGCTGCCTCAAACCCCTATGGAATTTCACATTATTTGCACATCGCCCAGGGGAATTAACGAATGATGGTGGGTCACACAGGCCTGAAGAAGCTGCAGCCTACCCGGAACCCACACTAGTAGATTATAATGACGAGATGGAAAGTGCACCAAGTGGCACTTCCCCCCACCCCCCGCAAAAAAAGTTGGAAAGCACTGCCAGAAATGTTATTTACTGCTCTGGTTTTAGTGAAAAGGTCATGGGATTGGGAGTTAGAGGTCGTGGGTTGTAGTTTCAGTCTGCCACTCTTAATCTGCGTGGCCCGCCGGCTTTAGTTTCCTCACTTATGAAAAAGGAGGAACATAATAACCTGTCCTTCCCTACCTTTTGGGGATGTTTAGAAGAGGAAAAATAAGAAATGGGAAAGTGCTTTAGAAAACAAAAGTATTTTATCGTTTTGAAGTATTACTACATACTCTTACTATTCCTAATCTGTAGTACAGTCATCTGCTTTTCACTGTAGCAGAATCTCATGCAGTCCTTTTCCTTCCTCCTCACTGTGGATAGATCTGCACAGTTCTCCCCATTTGACAGACAGATAGATTGAAGCCCAATATCTGAGCTGAATTGTCCTGGGTTAAACAGGAGCTAAGTTTGCCAAGGGTGGAACCAAACTCATTTCCAACTTCCCATTTTACAACAACTCAGATGTTTCTAAACTAAAGGGAGACTTGCAAACCAGTTTGTTCTCCCATCATTTGTTGGCCCAGGGTTAAAATTACCAGAGCCAAGAGAGATGAAAAATGAAATACAGACTGTCGGGGGCGGAGTTGTACCGACCACATTTCTTAGCAATAAAGTCCATCACATTCTGCTGAAGAGATCACTCAGCAGTAGATTAAAGAGCTTAAGAGGGCAGCCAACCAACATTTACAATGAACACGGGCAAGTAAAAGGCGAACCTGGAAATTATTCATCAAGATAATTAAATCACCCCAGAGAACAGGGCTGGGGGGTGGGGGTAAGGGGAATAATCGGTACCTAAGTGAATGCCCAGTCTCCAAACAGATTTATTAAAAACACATTTACTGGAGATCGAGGAAGGTAATAAAATAAATAGAATTCCACCTCATATCCATTTAGTCACATACAGATGCACATATAGTCCCATTAAGAACAAAGTATGTAATAAATACAGTACGAGATCAGAGCAACAGACCTTCCGGCTTGGTATTCTGTCACCTGCTATGGCTACCAAGAATTCTTGGTAAGACTCCGTCCGCCTCCCATAGCACCCCTTTTCCCCTCTCATGATCCTTATAACCTCCTCCACAGTGAATTTATCCACACCTATGGATACTTTCTCCACATGTCTAGACAGCACACACACCATCACAGGATACACGTTTGCAAAGAACAGCATTCGTGGGGGCCGGGGGACATATGAGGAAGCTGGGGCACGAGGGACAAGATGAGGATGGTATGTTGGAGTTCCAGGGATAGAGTGCGGAGGGAGCATTTGAGTATTTGCGGGGAGGAGATATGCCCCAATTCTAGGGGAAAGGAGTTCCGGGAGACGTTCCTTTAGATCTCCAGAAAAAATAGGATTCAGGAGTGGGAGAAGGCTGGGATTTCAGGGGAACTGGAAAACTATCACTGGATTCCAGGAGAAGGGAGTTCAGGGAGGCATCCCTCTCGATCCCCAGAAAAAGTTCGATTCAGGAGTGGGAGGAGGCTGGGGTTTCAGGGGAACAGGAAAACTATCACTGGATTCCAGGGTAAGGGAGTTCAGGGAGGCATCCCTCTCGATCCCCAGAAAAAATTGGATTCAGGAGTGGGAGGAGGCTGGGATTTCAGGGGAACTGGAAAACTATCACTGGATTCCAGGGGAAGGGAGTTCAGGGAGGCATCCCTCTGGATCCCCAGAAAAAGTTGGATTCAGGAGTGGGAGGAGGCTGGGATTTCAGGGGAACTGGAAAACTATCATTGGATTCCAGGGGAAGGGAGTTCAGGGAGGCATCCCTCTCGATCTCCAGAAAAAGTTGGATTCAGGAGTGGGAGAAGGCTGGGATTTCAGGGGCACTGGAAAACTATCACTGGATTCCAGGGGAAGGGAGTTCAGGGAGGCATCCCTCTCGATCTCCAGAAAAAGTTGGATTCAGGAGTGGGAGAAGGCTGGGATTTCAGGGGCACTGGAAAACTATCACTGGATTCCAGGGGAAGGGAGTTCAGGGAGGCATCCCTCTCGATCCCCAGAAAAAGTTGGATTCAGGAGTGGGAGAATGGTGGCATTTCAGGGGAACTGGAAAATTATCATTAGAAGGAAGGAGCCCAGAAAAGAGTAAATACAGAGACTCCAGGAGCAGAGGTGAGCTGGGACCCTAGAACTAGGGAAACAGCTTGGCCTAGAGGAAGGAGCACAAGCACTGGTAAATCAGAGAACCTGGGTTCTAATTCCGACTCTGCCACTTCTCTGCTGTGGACCTTGAGCAAGTCACTTAACTTCTCTATGCCTCAGTTACCTCATCTGTAAAATGGGGATTAAGACTGTGAGCCCTATATGGGACAGGGACTGTGTCCAACCCTGTTATCTTGTATCTATCCCAGTGCTTTGTTTAGTGCTTGGAACATAGTTAGCGCTGAACAACCCTCCCCTCCACCACCACTCCCCCCAACCCAGCCCCTGGCTGAAACAACAAAAAAATACAAATCCAGGGAGTTGAGTATTGGGATAAAGAACACGTGTTAAAAAGAAGCATGGAAACAGTGGGCTCTTGCCCCTTCCACCAAAGGTGGAGGAGAGTCTAAAGAGAATGGCAGCCAGAAACCACACTTCTACAGCACATCCTTCTGGAATTGAAGTTATTTTCACTTATGGGAGGACCGGAGTGTGTCTCCTAGGAGCAAAATTCAGAGTCAGCTAGAAGTCATTTTCGGGGTCCATGAGAACATGGACTTTTGACCAGGTGTGATTACATTCTCCTGCCAATCTCCTGATCGGGCCAGCTTCTGTCCAGAGGGAAGTGTGCTGCCCAGACGCCTGGTCTGTTTAGACCTCAGGGGATTATCATCAAGTTCCCCTTATCGGCAGCACTGCTGGGAGTCCAGCCTGGAGTCTGTAAAGTCAGAGAAGTGCGGTGTAGCTCAAACAGATGTACTGAGAGCAGCATCCCAGAGATAGGCCTGGAAGGAGGACCAGTGGATTATGGCTCTATAAGCATTACTTCTGGCTACCTGGTAACTTTTCCCAGAATACTTCGGGTGGGGCCAAGGGTCATATAGGCCTAATGCAGATTTGAGTCAGAAACACATGTTTCACAGAGACCCTTTCCTCAGATGGACTTTGGCCCAAGTAGACTCAGCAAGTGAGTCAGTGACCAAAATGGATTAAAATTCCGAGTCCATCTGGACCGCAGAAGGCATTGTTCAGCCACTCAACACTCTTGTCTTCTTGCCCTGAAGACTCCCCCCGCCTCCATCGCCTTATTCATCCTGTTCGACCGGCCTCCTATTCCCTCCCCTGGCTAATCCGACAGACCTAAGATCTCCTCACCTTCAAAGTTCTCGTGAAGTCCCACCTTCTCTAACAAGCCTTTCCCAGTTAGCCCCCTACACCCAAATCACATCTATTCATCAGCCTCCTCTAGCACTTAGGTATTTATTGTACTCTCCCCAGCCACTTTTGTACACATGTATTGTATTGTCAATTTATTAATTCTCATAACTCCATTTGTACATACTTTTATGTCTGTTTCCCCATTAGTGTTTAAGCTCCTTGCGATTGGAAAAGTGTCTTATGCTTCTGTTGTACTTTCCTCAATACTTAGTACAGTGCATTGCCCCTGGTGGGTTCTCATGAAATTCCCATTTTACTACCACTACTTCTGTCTCTTATACTTTGCTCTGGGCCTCTCTCTCTTTTTCTGTGTCTCTCTCTATTCTGTCTTTTTCCTGCCTTTTTTCCTCTCAAATCTTTTGAGAATTTCCTCCCCCACCACTCAAAACCTCACTCCCTGCCTCACTCTGAGCTTCAAAATTACATCACTTCAGTTACTCCAACCTCATTTCGCACCTCATCGAGGCTTTGGATTTTCAGCTTTTGTTGGGCAGGAAGATTCAACATGTCACTTCCGGGGCCTCTGCTGAGGGTTCGGGACAGGGAGCGTGGCCATTTGTCCAGTTTTATACTGGACAGTCCGGTTTTCAGCAGATCTGTTCCTATCTGGCACCCACTGGGCACAGGATACTTTTATGAAATTTAATTTTTAAATATCCATCCCACTCTGCCTCAGCTCCTACCACCACAGCCCACAGCTTGGAAGTGGAGCCTGTGTTTCAAGCCCACAGGCTTGTTTCCTTGGGTGTTTCCCTGGGTGGGAAACTCAATAGCTCCAGATCAAGGATGGGAGTCAGGGCGATCCATTCGTGCACCTATGGATTTTCGTAAAGATCTTTTACTGTGGGTCAGAGTGGCACCCTTTGTTAACTTACGTAACGTATGTAAGTGTGATGTTTGCCGGGTGCTTCCGGAATGGGTCTCTAGAGTTAGCTACAGCTAACTAGTGTTAGCTAGCGTTTTCTGGTGCCATCCGTGACCACCCTAACTGGATTGGATGGGCAGGTTAAGATGATGATGCCAGGGATTACAGCAGTCGGTAAAGGCAGAGCCCTGGGCCTCCTAGCAGTTATAATGGTATTAGTAATAATAATTGCGGAATTTGTTAAGCACGCTAGAAACTGTAATAAGCACTGGGAGAGATACAAGGTAATTGGGTTGTACATTGTTCCTCTCCCACACTGGGCTCACGGTCTTAAACCTCATTTTACAGATGAGGTAACTGAGGCACAGAGAAGCATAGTGACTTGCCCAAGGGCACACAGCAGACACGTGGAGGAGCCAGCATTAGAATCCAAGACCTTCTGAATCCTAAGCCCATGCTCTAGCCACTAGACTACACTGCTTATCTGTGTTGTAGTACTAGTGATCTTAGTTGTGAGAGTATCTACTAAGTGCTTACACCGCTTATCTGTGTTGTAGTATTAGTGATCTTAGTTGTGAGAGTAAGTGCTTACTCTGGGCAAAGCGCTGTTACCAAGGGCTGGGAAAGAATACATGGGTGGGAATTCTTCAGGAGGCAGCCCTTTACTATCGCGCTGTCCCGACACCCAGGGCCCGGCCTCAGGGCCGGCTGTACCCGCAATCGGGCCTCCACTAGGTCAGGGTTAGAAAGAGGAGAAGAAGGAAGTAAACTTGGTCTGGTTAACAAAAATTAGCTGTCTGGATACCCAGGCTCCAGCTCTGCCACTGAAATGCCGGCGAAGCCAGGGTTGGGCTAGGAAAATTCACTTCGTCGTATGTGGCTCAGTGAATCTGCTCATGCTAGCCTACTGGCATATACCACTAGAGGGTACCAGGTCCCTACCTAGAGGCCAGGAAGAGTCATCTGGGTAGCATGAGATGGGGCCCCAGAAGGCTCAGATGCCAAGGCTGAGAGCCTAGGCTGCCTTAGGTACGCTCAGGGACGGGAAAAAGGGGAAGCAAGTGCGAAGGCTGACTGGAGAAAAGTGTGAGTGAAATGCAGAATGTGCGCTGGGGTTTGAAGGGAGATTCAGTAGACAGAAAGGGGGTAACTACTGGAGCCTGGCAGGGTGCAGCCCGTATGGGATCCAGAGGTGATGGACAGCCCCGGGAGAGCCAGTGATAAAGAGACACGCGTGGTGCCGCGTGCATTTCGCAGGGTCCGATCTTGGAATTTGTCTCAGGGAGAACTCTAGGTCCCTTCACTTTCTCCAGAGCGTTTCCAGGGCCCTCCTGGCTCCCTCCAAACGTGGCCTCTGTCTCAGGCTGCCACACTGCTATTACAAGAGAGGCTGGCAGCATTCCTGCTCTTGTGACTAGAGGAAGACCAATCCATCGATTGGTAACTTGGAAGGAGCCCAGGATGGCTCTGGGCCCTTTAATTCCCGTGCGACTGAAATCCTTGCCAAGTGGACCTGAGAGACCTCACAGTGTACTCCAGGATGTAAGTTTTAAGAAAGGGGTGGGATGTGAGCATTTTATTTCCGACGAGAATGCTGAGGGTAGGTAATGATTCTGAGTTTGAGGTGGTCGTCGGTCACCCAGTTAGGTATCTGGGACTTGAGTGGAGGGAGACAGGTCATTGGAGGAGAGAGGGACTGGGGAATCAACTGTGGACACTGGTGGGAGAGGAAACCAGAACGGTAAACCAGCTCTTCCTCCGAGGTTCCTCCCTCCTCTTCCTATTTTCTTCCGCCACTGCCTATTCCCTGAGGCCGAAGTGACGCTCCAGGCATTACTTGCCTAGCTAGCGACACCAGGGAAAGAGGTGGCAGACCTCTGGCCTAGACGGACCCCTGATGTCTAAAGCACAAAGTCGGGGGAGAAGCCTTGATCTAGGCCCACACGACCCAGAGGCTCAGCTCAAGGCCTGAATCGTTTCACCTCACCGCTGCCATTTGAAAAACTTAGCGACCTACGATAACAAACCGATGCATGACACTGAGATTCAGATCAGTCCTTTTATTAATGGGAAAAGGGTAGAGAACTCTGTGGTCTCATCAGGAATGCACAGTCCCACCATGATAGGAGGGCCGGCGCTCTGCCGTGAGAGTTGGCCACATTCCTTAGTTCCGTCAGCGATTAGCCTCACTTTCCTGACAAAGGAGCAGCGATTCCTCTCCAATCCCGTTTAAGGATGGCCACTGACAGTCAGTAGATGGCAGCAGGACTATTCCGTCTCTGGACTCCTGCCCAGTGAGAGACTTCTTGAGTTCTGAGCTTTTCCCCCTGAAGCGAGTTGCGGAGAGATTTGCCAGATTTCTTCTGCCTGGTCCACAATTTTCCCCTCAGCCAGTCAGAACCAGATAGCTCCAAACCCAGCACGCTTTTCTCCCACAGTGTATCACCCCCCCCCCCCCCAAAGCACCCACTGAGTTCACCCGTTCCCAAATTCCTCTTCTCCAGAGAAAATATGACATCTTGAATTGTTAATTCTCCCCTATATCAGTTGGAATCACTAGTGGATTCACCATTTCGACCCCAGGGCTTCCAAATCTGAGTTGGGAGTGGTCAGGGCTCCCAAGCATGTTTGCCCTCGGGATATCCTCTCTAAGCCCCTAACCAGATGACTCCTCTGGCCCCGACTGCTTCAGAGGACAGCCCCACCAAACGCTGGTTGGGGGCTCTGTGGGTCAGTGCGATGCTAAAGTGTGTGCCTTTAATCAAAATCAATAATAGGTGTGTCACTGGATAAGTACTGACTCTCTGCCAACCACTGCACAGAGTGGCTGGACACACACTATACAGTATGATTGGCTGAAGTCCCTGTCCCACAAAGGGCTTATGGTCAGAGGGGGAGGAGGGGAGCCAGGTACTTTATCCCCCCTTTGAAAGATGAGGGTGCTGAGGCATGGAGCAGCCAAATGGCATGCCCAAGTTCACACAGTACAGTTGGGACTCAAACCCAGGTTTCCCTACTCCTACTAGGCCCCACCCATCTGGGACTGGGACAGCCAGGAGAGGGTCAGAAAGTGGACAAGAGTACAATCCTTCTGGGGAACAGGAGCTGGACTAAAAACCCTGGACTGGAGAGAGGGCCATAAGCCGGGACTTACAACATCAACCTACCCGAAGCCATAGTGATCTGGCATCTCCACTGATTAACCAGAAGAGGAAATGAGCTCCAGTGAAACAGGATAGAGCTAGACCTAAGAGAAAGTGGAATTGATTATTTCTGACCACTACACTAGATCATCGATGGAAGTGATAGAATCACCATCCCTGGAGATTATTAAACTGAGGACAGACAGCTATCTCTCTTGAACTGTTTAAGTGCAATCTGTCTCAGAGTTGGGAGACTGGACAAGGTGACCTTTGAACCGCAAGTTCCGGTCGGGGAAAAAAAAGCAAACTTTCTGAAGAGAATGCAGCAAGATAGAAGTAGGGCTAGTTGCTGTCTTTGGCTCCTCACTGTCTTTCAGCCCTCACATCAACAACTGCTAAATCCTGTGGATTCTTCCCTCCAAAACGTCTCCTGGATCTGCCCCCTTGTTGCCACACAAACAGGCCTGCTTAAAGCACTCATCATATGGTGGGGAGGGATTACTTTATCATCCTCCTCTCTGGTTCCCCCTTGCCTCCAACCTCTCTCCGATGCAGTCCAGAGAGCACCGGCTTGATCGGATCATGTTCTTGAAATGTCATTTAGCACATGCCTCCCCTCCCTTCAAACCCTCCAATGGCTGCCTCGACAAAAAAAATAACTGTCTTCAAGGCTCCCGGCCAACTTTCTCCACATTTACACATCGGTTGTCTTTACCGGCTCAAAGCCCTTTCCTAGAACCCCACCTCCTCCAGGAAGCCTTCTATTAATTTCTGACCTCCTGCGACATATCAACGCAGTAGACACCCTCTAGCACATGTCAGTTTATATCCTTCATTGGGACATTCATATTTGTATTTGCAATTGTACATTCAACTATTAACCCGATATTGTATCCAGGCATATTTGTCCTACTGTCTCGCTGATGCTTGTTCTTCCTTACCACTCCCACTCTTTGTAAATATTTTGTAGGTCTGTCTCCCCTATTATTCAACTGGAAGCTCCTAGTGGTCAAAGAACCAGTCTTTTACTGTTGTTGTACCTTCCCAAGTGCATAGTACAGTACATCAGGATTAGCAGGTGCTTGATAGATACCAGTTCTGCTACTGATAAATCAATTGGATTGCTCTTTCAGGACAGTGAACAACCCATTTCTCTCTTGTCACTACAGAAGTCCTTGGAGCCCAGACTGGGTTGCTGAATGCCGCTTGGCTCTAAGAGCATCAGGCTTCTTCAGAGGTAATCACAGATGGACCGGGGAAATGGACTGACCCGCTCTGAGGGTCCCTGGAGACTTGCATGCTATTCTTATTCCCTTCTCAGTGTCCCGAGAAGTTTCCTATCTGGATTGAGCCTCCCGTCTCCTCCTTCCCTCAACAAGATGATTGGGAGATGAATGAGGTCAATTTTAGAGGGTTCTTTCTTCCTCAAGATACACTGTCAGCTTGATTTGCCCCTGGAAAACAGCGGGGCTGAGAAGACACTCTCCCCTTCATGTCCCCCGACCCATTTCTTTCTGCTTCTTCAAACCCTCCCTTCAAACCCTCCAATGGCTGCCTCGACAAAAAAAATAACTGTCTTCAAGGCTCCCGGCCAACTTTCTCCACATTTACACATCGGTTGTCTTTACCGGCTCAAAGCCCTTTCCTAGAACCCCACCTCCTCCAGGAAGCCTTCTATTAATTTCTGACCTCCTGCGACAATCCACCCGGTCCAGTGACTACCAAGAACTTGAGGTGACATGTGGCAGAAAAATGTGATGAAGCACAAAGGGCGAAAAGCATTGATTGACCGATGGATTGAAAAGCAGAGAATAGCAAGGACCCTCATCACGGTGGGAAGGGAAGTTACTGTTATGTCCTCCCACTTCCCTCTCCCAAACCCTATGCTTAAAGTGGCCTGAGTGCCTGGTACATCTCTGACCAAGACCTCCTCTCTTTAAACTCTCTTACTACCTCCTATCTGTAATCTCCGTCAGTATCCGTCTCCCTGCTTAGACTGCTAGGTTCTCCAGGGAAAGGATCATGTCTAGCAATTCTGTTGGACTCTTCTAATCGTTTAGAGCAGCAGGTGCTCAATAAATCCTATTGATTGATTGATTGACCTGTAGCCCGTTGCTTTCTGAAATCAATGAGGTTGGTGTTTTGGGCTTAATAAGTGAAAGATAGGAAGACTATTTAAAGCTCCAAATTCAACAAATGTCAATTTCCTTCCCCCAACTTGGTGGCTCCTTGAAGCCTAGCTAACAAAATGGCCAGGGTGGGAGGGTGGGTGTTGGGGGGAGGTGGGGGGCTGGAGGAGGGTGGTGGCTTTAAAGCCAGCCAGCTAAGTAGGCAACGTTTTTGAATCCCAGCCAAACCTTAGGAGGGACTATCTTTTGTGCTGATTTTCCTGCTGTTTAAAATCTCTTCCAATTTTCATCCAGGTTTGAGACTCCTCAGATCTGAGCCCTCCAGGTAAACAATTTGAAAGGTCATTTTATCCAGGAGGTAGGCCCTGCGTCTGTTGGGAGACCGCTAAGATCCCCTGAATTTACCTTGGTCAAGCTGGGAGGGAGGGATTGGAAGGGGTATAGGGTATGAGGGAGGTGGTGACCCTGCTGGCTCAAATTAGGGTTTTGTTTTTTTAATGGTATTTGTTAAGCATTTACTACATGCCAGGCACTGTACTAAGCACTGGGGAAGATACAAGCTAATTAGGTTGGACCCGGTCCATGTCCCATGTAGGACTCACAGCCTTCATCCTCTATTTAACAGATGAGGTAACTGAGGCCCAGGGAAGTTAAGTGACTTGCTCAAGGTCACATACAGCAGGCACGAGGAGAAGGTGGGATTAGAACCCAGGTCCCCTGACTCCCAGGCTTATGCTCTTTCTTCTAGGCCACACGGCTTCTCTTTTGTTTCTTTTTCTTTAGGGTTTCCTTTCCCTACCCCATCCTATTGGGTCTCTGAGTTTGTGAATCTCCTCCCCTGAGAACATCACTGCAATGTCATTAAAAAAAGGTGTGCAGAGAAAGGCTGCATGTGGTGAACTAGAAAAGCTCTCTGCGGTCTGATTTCTCAAAAAGCTTTTCTGGTACACAGAAGCCTCTGAAATTAGTGCCGGTGATAAAGAGAAGTCACGCTGCCTAAGCAGATTTTTTATTAATTGAATTAATTTTTCCTGTTGCCTCTGTGCTAAGCTCTTCATGGGAGGGTGATCTGGAAATGGGACTGCTTGAATAGCACCTTTGAATCTTACCAGAGGCCAAGGCAGACAGGTATTTCCCAGCTAGGGCAATAATACGCTATTGCGTGGGAGCTTGGATAATGCTCGCTGGTTATCTGCTTGTTCTCTGAAGTCTAAAAATCAGATTTTTTCCTTGAGGATCTTGGGCTGAGTCTGTCTGCTCAGCAGAGGGGTTTATGCAGTGATGCAGGATGGCTTAGGTAGCAGAATTAGGTGATTGAATTGAATTCTGAGTCAGCAGTGAAAATAGCTCGTTGTGAGAAAGGTTTCTGTTAATATCTCACAGAGGTCATAACTATGCCCGAAGAGACTCCAGCGTCATAGTGTTCACCATAGGCTGCCTTTATTTAAGTGGCCTCAAGAAAGCCCAAGTTCACCATCGTGGCATATTCTGGTAGGCAAAAACCTGTTGTAAAAGGTGTTCCTTTTGATCTGCCACATACTCCTCTCAATTAAGGAAACTACTCTCCCGGACTCCTCCTCCGAACTGTCATATTTCCCTGGAAAATGCAGAGGAGCAACAGCCCTTAAGGTCCAAAAAAATTCAGTTTGTGGTTTAGGAACTCTTCCTCTGCTCTCGTAACAGTCTTTTGGTTCCTCAACCAATCAACACCTCTTAGTGGGTGACTTTTCATCCAATCAGCATTTCTTGGAATTTCCATCTCCCCTCCCGTCTAGCCCCCTCCCCCCCCCAACGCCCAAGAAAAAAAAACTGTCACACCGGCACTGATCTGGCTTTCAGTTTGGTGGATAACGGTTTCCAAGATGTAGGCTGGACACTGCTGCTCTGCTCAGGTTGTCAGTTTATTGCTCTATAGTACTCTCCCTAGAGCTTAGTACAGTGCTCTGCACAGAGAATGCACTCAATAAATACCTGTTTTTTAACCAGTGGGTCACCTATCCGGTATCAATACATTCCCAAATGCTAATCTGTCCAGTATTTTCATTTTTAAAAGCCCAGTCTCTCAGAAGGGGCACCCACTTTCTGGGACGGGAAGACAGGGGCTCTGGAGCAATGTGGACTAGCAGAAAGAGCCTGGGCCTGGGAGTCAGAGGACCTGGGCTCTAATCCCAGCTTTGCCACTTGCCTGCTACAACCTTAGGAGAGTTGCTGAACTTCCTTGTGCCTCAGTTTCCTCTTTGGTAAAAGAGAGATTCAATATCTTTTCTTACTCCTTCTTAAACCGTGAGCCCCATGTGGGACAAGAATGTGTCATATCTGATTATCTCATATCTATCCCAGGACTTAGTACAGCGCTTGGCATGTGGCAACACACGTAACAGTCCAAACAGTCATCCGACCAGCAACTGCGTAGGTTTCGTGATGTTCTGGACAGATGCGGGTCCTTATAACACCAATATGCTAGGTGAAATATGTAGTATAAGGTATTTTAGGTTTGCAAAAGGGTGTCTAGTATTCTCGAGGGCTACCAGTGGCCACCCTTGAGAGAGCCAAATTAGCTCAGCAGTTCCCCTTTCCTCGTTGGACCCCAGCATCTCAAGTCACATCAACTCAAAGCCATTTCTGGAACTTATGGGTTTATTTACACCCTTTCTCAGCATTTCTGACTATTTGTATAATTAACCTTACAATTACTTCTTCCAATTACTCTTTTGTAAATATTTTTATGTTTACATCCTCTGTAACAGTCCCACTGACACCTTACATGGGAAGGGAACAAGTTACATGCCCAAACATTTAGTACAGGGGTATTTTACTTGGTGAGCACTCACTAAGAACTATTACTACTTTACCATCGGCAAAAATACCAAATGGTTTTCTAAGATCTGCAAAGATGGAAAAGAGACCTCGGTGTTGCTTCGTGAACCAGAGCTGTTATGGCGACATCTTGGAAGGTCCCGGGGAATTTCTTCAATGTCCCGTATTAAGGAAGCAAAAAGAAGAGCTTTTTTTCAGTGCCTGGCTTCCTCTTCTTTGCCTCCTTCCACCAAGCCATGTTTTTGCACCCAGAGTCCCGGGAGGGACAAGCATTGGACCAGCAAGTGGGAGGGGAGTCACTCTAGATTCAGTTGGTCTTGAAAAGACTTCCACAAAATGGAGTCTACGACGATCATTATGTTACGCTGCTGACCTGGAGGAAAGCATGGGACACGATGCGAGTCTGCCGGAACTGCGAGGGCCTTCGGTGGCCGCTTGCAATATGGCCAACTTTTTGTAAATCCACGCAGCTGCTGGCTGAGCACGACGCTGCTACCTTCATGACATTTACTGCCATCACAATACTTTTATTGGCTTTATGGATATGAGCCTAGTGGACAGGGCAAGGGTCTGGGAGTTAGGGGTCATTTGTGGGGGGTGTGATCTTGGGCAAATCAGTTGATGGCTCTGTGCTTCAGTTTCTCATCTGTAAAATGGGATGTAGATCCCTGGTCTCCCTCTCATTTCGACTGTAAACCCCATGAGGGACAAGGGATTCTGTCCAACCTGCCTATATTGAATCTTACTTCAGTGCACGTAGTCAGCACTCAACTATAATTGTTATGATTATTGTTAATGATAATAATAACTCCCATTTGTGAACCATCAGTTGGTTAGTTCTGATCTCTTTGACTGATTTAAGGAGCGACAGCTGCAGGGATCCGCAATCAGTGGAACGTAGGCCTCAGCCCACTGTAGGTGTTGGGGGTGGCACCCTGGATTTCTGAAAATAACATTGGGGAATGAGCAAGGTGGGTGGTGGTGGGAAGGTTAGCAAGGAGAGGGGCCCCTTCTGAGAAAACCTCCCCCTCATCCTTCAGGACACGCGCCAACCCCGGCTTGTTAGGTTTCCTGACTGCAAAGGTGGGGATCTGCCCTGCCCTACAGGAGCCTCTTCCATGGCATCCTGTAAGGATCCTTTCCTTCCCCAGGACTCTGTAACCTGCTCAGAAATCTCGCTGTCTCCAAGTTGCTGCTCCCAGCCACCGTGGAGGACACGCGTTGAAGAACTTGGAGCCTAATGACTATTCAGCCCCCTAGAGCAAACCTTATTTTCAAAAAGCTGTTTCCTCTCTGTTTGATGTATTTGTTCCCTACTCATTCCGATCAGTGGGGCATTGAGTTGTGGAGAACAGATTGGAAATTATTTTATTGATTTTTTTTTTCCCTCTTTATTTACTCAAGAGGAGAAAACAATTGTAGTTTCTTGAGAACTGCTCAGCTGCAAGGAAAGGATGTTACAAGCTTTGGCAGGACAAAGTTTTGGTCACTGCTCAGGCCAGGCCAATCACTATCAAGAAAAGCCTTCCCCACCCAACGAGAACCAGAACATGACTGGTGCATATTTCTAGGGAGGAAAGTTCACTCTTTCACGGTTCTGCGTGTGGTAATTCGAGAGACGTCAGCCACTGCAGTGGGAATAACTCCAGCCAAGCTTTGCAACGGGAATCTCCTTTGAGTGGATAATAATAGTAAATAATTGTGGTATTTGTAAAGCACTGTGTGCCAAGCACTTGGGCAGATACAATACAATCAGACCAGAAACAGTCTGTTCTATATAGAGCTCACAGTCTAAAGGCGAGCCAGAGCAGGTACCGAATCGCCATTTTACAGCTGAGGAAATGGAGGCGTAGAGAAAGTCAAGAGACTTGTCCAAGGTCACAAAAGCAGGGAAGTGGTGGCGTCAGGATTAGGACCCAGGTCATCTGACTCCCCGATCCCGTGCTCTTTCCACTAGATCCAACTGCTTCTCTTAATTGATAGGATATGGTTAAGAAGGGTCCCGATATCTGGATATGGGGATGGCACTGATTGAGTGTCACCTATAAACTCTACTTTTATGATTCTGGGAAGGCGAAACACAATTCGAGCTTGCTATAAAGTCAGGTGGGGTAATCAGGTTCAGAGGTCCCAAGCTTTAATAAGAAGTACTAAGGCAGGTCACCGATTTCTGCTAAACTCAGGGAAAGAAAGGAGCAGTGAAGCACAACACCCTTTCAGTCTTTATGTGCATTTCCCCAGCACTATCAAGGTGAAGAGGAGGATTAAGACAGCTATCTAGATCAATTAGGTTTTATCTATTCAGATTGAATCCGAGTGCCTCCTCCTTTTCCCTCTAATCTCAATCCCCTCCACCCCTTCATTTCTCTAGGCCAGAGGAGGGTTTCTAAAAATAATCTCATCTGCAAAATCTCTCACTTCCACCAGATCCCAAGTCAGGGATCGTCTCTTAGAGCCAGCACTGTGTGGGTATAGGGCTAATGAGTGAACTGGTTGTCACCTGTGTGTCCTCAACAGCGGGATGAGTTGATGAGCCTAAGGTGTGCTCAGAGCAATCCACTCCATATAAGGAGTGAAGTAGGAGCTGCTCCCTTGCTTTTTCCTCGTGGTTTTAGCCCGTTTTCTCTCTGCCCCCTTCCCTCTCTAAATCTGCCCTTAGTTTTGGTCTAATCCCGTTTTCCTGCAACCTGATTGCTTGCTTGGAAAGCGGTGAGATTTTTATACTGGTGAGTGGATGAAAGGGGTATGTTGGGGAAGGTGTTGTGGGACAGAAAAGGGAGGGTGGTTATGTTTGTTTTATCTTCGACTTTGTTCTTTTTACCCCAGGCACTGGTGGTGGGGTGGCTAATCTGAGAGCCGCGGGGGGGGGGAAGGGTAGAATCACATTCTAGATCATTTAGCTTCTTACAGGCTTAGGTCTAAACCTAGATGAACTGTGAACTGTAGTCAGACTCATGAACTCTCATCGCTGACAAATTTGGTAGATAAGAGGTTTGCAGAATAATGGTAGTAACAAACCTGGTGAAAATCCATCCCCGTAAAGAGTTTATGATCCTGGGTTTTCAGTGTGGTGCTTGGCTCACTTTAGAGGGGGTAAAGAATTAGTGGGCATCTTTGCCCTCCCTATCCTGCAGCTTGGCCCACTGAATTACCGAAAGATGAATGATAGGGTGGGGCTTTCTGACTCATGGAGTGACAATCCTTTGTCCTTTTTCTGGTCAGTGATCAACATCCATTTGGGCTGAGGAGTGACCATGAGGGTCTTTTCTAGTCTATGAATGTTAAATGAAGAGGTTAGTCTATGGGAATGAATGTCTTCCAAAACTCAGACTTTTCCCTCCCCCTCAAATCTTTATTTCTGAGCCAGAGAATCCTATTATTATAAAATGCTCTCCTTTATGACTCTCAAAACTCCTTTATAGGCCCCGGCCAAGTCTATGCAAGCAAGATGAAGGGGGATCATTGAGGCAATGGTCCAGATAAAAATCTGGCCCCAAAATGGTTTTCCCTGAAACATTCAGATAACTGAAGCCAAATAGGATAACCACTATTGGCATTCACTAAGTGCTCATTATGTGCTAAGACCTGGGGTAGATATAAGGTTGTGATATTGGATAGAGTCTCTGTCCCACCCAGGTTGCACAATCTATCTTATCCCCATTCTGGAGATGAGGAAAATAAAGCCAAGATAGTTGAGAGTTTGAGTGCTTTACACAATAGGCCAGTGAAAGAGTTGAGACTTGCTTTTTTGACAATCCTTCCCCCACACCAAAAAAAGTCCAAAGCGCTTTCCATTTAGGAATGCTTACTGCCTTTCTCTCATCCCCTTTCCCACTACCTCAATTTTCTTCTTTTCTTCATTTGTGCAGAGTTGACCTCATTATGATTAGGTGTTGGGAGCGCCCCATTGGATTGGCCTGGGAATATGGATGCCCAAAGTCACCCAGTTTGTGAATGGTGCAGCTGGACCAGAAATATCTAATTAGATAATTAAATATTCTATCAGATGTGCAGCATAAAGCACAGGTCTGAGAGGGCCACATTGGCCGGTCACTGCATAAATCCATGTGTATCCAGAACCAGAAGGAAAGTGTGCAAGAGATTTTAAAGAGCTGCGTTTAAATCAACACTTTTGTTTCAAGGAAACGAAATTACATGGGGAATTGTCCTTATGGGAAGCCCTCAGGCTACTTGGCTGCAGAGAGGGTCCCTTAGCTGGGAGGAAGGCAGAGGAGGAAGCTAGGAGTTGAGGAAAATGACCCTGTGACAATGCTTGGCCTTCTGCAGATGAGTGAATTTCTTCAGACCCAGAACTTCTGGAGCCTAGCTGCACAAATGAACCTCTGGGGAATTGATAGTGGAAGGCATCAAGTTGGGAGGTGGTGCTTGGGTTTAGCTGGAAGCTGCTCTTTATCCAAACTGAATTTTCAAGTAGGCAGTTTTGTCTCTGCTTCAATGCTTAAGGGAGGAGCACTCCCTAAGATGCACCCATGGAGCTCGGGCTGTGGAGTACACCACTGTTATGAGGCTACACACCTTAAACCTGTCCCAGAAACCTTGGTGTCTCCCCCGGACTGACCCAATCCCCGACTATTCCTTCCCTTCAGACTGTTCCTTCCTTCTCCCCTTCTTATTCTGGATGCTACTTGCTTTGGGTGTCTGAGAACTGGGCATAAGAGAGGGGATGGGCAACGTGACCCGTTGCCAGTTGTTTTTTGCTGCTGGGTCAGTTGAGATGTTTAGGGAAGCAGGGTGGCTCAGTGGAAAGGGCACTTAGTACACTACCCTGCTCACAGTAAGCGAGCTTAACAAATGCCATATTTTAAAAAAACAAACAAAATCCCCCTAATTTGGATTCCAGTCCTGCTACTAACTACCCAGTTTAGGACAACCGAGTGGCTTCTAACTAGCTTTCCTCACGGAGTCATTGAGGAAAATTTAATAGCACTGAAGGTCTCTGAAAGTGGAAGGCGTTAACTATGGCATGTTATAGGAAATAGAAGTATTCATCCTTGTAGCTACCTGTGCACATCATCATAATGCTGGTATTTTAAGCGTGTACTATGTGCCAGGCATGGTATTAAGCACTGGGGTGCCTACAAGCTAATAAGGTTGGACATAGTCCCTATCCCACATGGTGCTCACGATCTTAATCTCCATTTTACAAAAGGGGAAACAGACACAGAAGTTAAATGACTTGCCCAAGGTCATGCGGCAGACAAGTGGTGGAGCTGGGACTGGAGCCCAGGTCCCCTGACTCCCAGGCCTGTGGTCTTTGCACTATGCCATGCTGCTTCAATCATATTGCTGAGCTGGGGCATCTGAAAAGTCCCGGAATGTGGGTGATGGAAGGATGATCAACAAGGAACCCACTCTTTTTCTTCCCACTTGACTTGCCTGGGGCAGGGTGGAAGGACTCCTCCCCCGACCCCCAGCAGCAAATTGGACTATAATGCCTCTAGTTAAATGTATTGTACTCTTCCAAGCACTTAGTACAGTCCTCTGCACACCAGATCAATTGTTTTGGTCATCATTAGTGGTATTTATAATAACAATGATGGCATTTAAGCACCTACAATGTGCCAAGCACTGATCTGAGCACTGGCATAGATACAAGGTATTCAGGTTGTCCCACATGGGGCTCACGGTCTTAATCTCCATTTTACAGATGAGGGAACTGAGGCACAGAAGTTAAATGACTTGCCCAAAGTCTGACAGCTGACAAGTGGCAGAGGCGGGACTAGAACCCACCACCTTTGATTCCCAAGCCCGTGCTCTTTCCTCTAAGCCATACTGCTTACTTGCCGTGTTTTGAGTGTACAACAGAACAGAGTTGGTAGACATCACTGTTCACAGTGAGATTAATCTAGAGGGGGAGACTGACATTAAATAAAACAAGTTAATTTTATAGAAGCTTGACTATATTAGAAGTGTTTGTCAATTCCAGTGATGCTAGTTAGCTTGAAGGCAGTACAGTGTCTTGCTCTGTGACTTTTATGGTACTTAAGTCCTTACTATGTGTTGTGCACTACTCTAAGCAGTGGGGGATAGATACGAGTTTATTGGGTTGGACACAGTCCCTGTCTCATATGGGGTTCACAGTCTAAAGATGGATTAGGATTTAACCCCCAATTTATAATCGAAGTAACTGAGGCACAGAAAATTAAATTGATTTGCCCAAGGTCTCACAGCAACAGCTGACATATCCCTTCTTGGGTTCCAGAACCAATTCAGGTTGTGAAGCAGCACTGAAATTAGAGGATGACAATACTTATTGTTAAAATTCATTTATCCATAGTCTGAATCTTATTGAAGCAGACCAACAAGAAGTCTGACCACAGCACTCATTTTTCACCATGCAGTACCAGTCACTTCCCCGTCCTCTGCCGCACCCCCAAACTGAACTAAGCAGATCCCTCTAGCTGCTCAATAATCTGTGTGGTTACAGTTTAATTTCTCACCCAGCCCAGGATGGATTGGTAACTGAGCCTAGTGGTCCCAGAGACGGTTGACTTGGGCTTAAGGAGGCCGTGTCACCGTGTGTCGGGGCTACCTCGGGCCACAGCTGGTGCCCTTCTCTGCCCGCTCCCCACTTTCCTCTCCCAGCAGCTTGCCTGGTCTCTGTAAGCTGCCCTGGCTGGTAGCGGAAGGGCAGGGCACATGAGGTGGAAGAATCTGAGATGCTCACGCTCTCTTGCGCGTGTGAGAGTGCACATGGGCAAGAGAGCGTGAACATCTCAGATTCAGTTTGCACTCTCACTCTCTCTCCCCCTCTCATATCAAGATGGCATGGTTACACTGGGGTTGGGCCTGAAGAAGGTTATGGAGGTGTGGGTCCCCATGATTTCTAGCAGCTTCCCGGTCTCCTTTTGGTTGCTAAGCGAACAGCTTGCCTTTGGTGGAGTCTGGGAAAAATAACCAAGCATTAAAAATAGATGGTTTTCACTTAGGAAAAACTAGCTCACCTAGTGGAACCCTTATCCAAACCAGTGAGCGCTTTGCCAACCATCCAAGCGGCAACGTTCTTGCTCTTCCTCCCTCCTCCTGGCCACTTGACCCCCAGCCCAGAGTTGATTGCGTGTTCCAAGTCAACTTTTTAATGTCGAGAATCCTCTCTGCTGTTACTTCCTCTTCCACCTTTAATGCAGAGACCTTCCCCAGTGTCCTCTGCAGTGAGTTGGCTGTACCTACCTCATCAAAGATAGCAGGGTAAGGATGCCAGCACCGCTGACACTTAAAAACTTGAGTGGGTAACACCTGACCTTGAGAAGTTAATAGCCCTGATGTCGCCAGAATTTTTACTCCATCTTTTGGGGAAGTTCATTGTTTTGCATTAACAGCATTGTCATTCTTTGCACGCTTATTTAATTCCTTCCCCGGGCAAAGCAATTGATAGTCCATAAATTGCTCCCTTACTTTTAGTGAGACTATTTTATGTTCTTCTTTAACTCTTTCCCCCCAAACACACCAAACCCCCACCAAAAAAAAAAAAATGCCTGCTAAGGGCTCTTTGTAATTGAGCCGTAAATTTGCATTTCATCATAACTTCTCTTTCACCTTCTCCTCTGCTTCACCTTTTGTGTATTTTAGTCCTTAGGGCCAGTCGAGCCGGCTCCCAGCTCTCTCAAAACTGTAAAGGCCTTCACTTTTGTGGTTTTCTTCCTTTCTCATGCTTTGTCAATGCCTTTTGTGAGGCAAAGTGAAGGAAGGAAAGTCAGTAGTTGGGATTCAAAGCTAAACCAGTCATGGTCCACTAGACATATATTTTCATGTGCTGTAGATTCATATAACGTCCAACAAAAAGCTTCCATCATTCTAATAGTTACTCTTAGTATTCCTGTGAGCTAAATTGCTATCATTATCCTTATCTGATGGCTAAGAAAGCAGAGATTATAGACAGATTTCTTGAAGGCCTAGAGTTTAGAGTATGTAGTGCCTGGGGCTATGTAGTCTCTAAGTTGTTATAGTCCCTTTCCCAAATGCTTAGTACAGTGCTCTGCACACATGAAGTGTGTATGATCAATAAATACCAGTGATTAGGTCTACTGGGCTGCAGAGCTTCCCATTACAATGGGCACTCTGGCTTTCTGTTGCCCTCCTCCTTTCCCCACAGTCCTCTGCTCCACAGCTCTCTCATGAGCAATCTGCCTGAGCCGTCTCAGGTCATTCATTACACACCTGGGCAACGGGAGGGGAAGTCTGCTCAGTCACACTCATTCAGAACTGAGGCTTCCAGCTCCAGAAAAACTAGGGGTGAATGGGGGTCTCCAGGGAGGTGTGGGATGTTGGGGTGGGTGGACCTGGGTCCCACCCAGGGTGGGATTAGGAAAGACTTTCTGGAAGCTCTTCTCTTGCTGGTTTGCCAATCCCTGTAATATTAAAAAAAAAAAAAAAAAGCAGTGAGGTTCTTGTTTGCTGGGAGCAGGATAGGTGAAGGCAAGCTGTCTGTCCCCAGGCTTCCCGTTCCAGAAAAATTGGGGGTAAATGGTATGTGGGGGGAGTTCTCGACTGGCAGGGGGGAGATGGCCCTTATGACAAAGCTGGTAAAACCTTGGTCCACCATGCCTCCTATCCCCCTTCCCCCTCTTCACTAAGGATGCTGAATTTGGGCCTTCAGAGGGAAAAGGGACTGATTGCTTTGTAAAGCCCCCTTTAATAGGATCAATTTGGGGAATTTGCTGAACATGAGGATCTCTGTCAAAGTTGGATTAGCTTTGTGGTACCAAACCCAGGCTTCCTGACTTCCAATCCTGTGCTCGTTCTCTCGTTCTACTGGGCTATGCCTCCCCCTGCCACTCACACCCCCCAACCCCCGCACCCGTTCCATTGCCTGAGCGATTTAGCCGTTTCCCTTTCTCTAAGTCCCAAGCTTAGCTGCTCCAGAAGACTCTAATGGAGGATGGCCATGCCTTGATCTCTCCTCTTCTGCTAATGTTAACTTCCCCCTCTGGCTACCCCAGTCTCTAGCATGAATCGTTCGGCCAGGAGCACCCGGGAGCTTCAGACCCCAGGGCTTGACTCTCTCACTGCTTTTCCTCTGAGGGTCGGTCTTGGTTTGCAGAACCATGGCATCCTTCCTCTGACTTTGCCAAAGAAGAAGCAGTCCAGGCACAATCGTTCCCACTGCCTTCTTCCCCTGTATTACCAGCAAGGATGACAATAATAATTCCTTTTTTTCCCCATAAAACTTTTTTATTTTTCCAAAGTACTTTCACATTATCCATCTCGTTTTATCCTTAAAACATCCCAGTGCCGGACTGGCTTGTGCCAGACTGGCTTAACCCAGTTGTGCACTCTGAGGAGGAAGTTCAAGAGCTCACCTCCTCCCGTCATGTGACACACGTCACAGCTCACGCGGGATGCTAACGTGGCAGTCGTGTGGCGTGTTGCATGACGTCAAATTGCACTGTTCTGCAGTGCAGGCAGAGACTTCCACATTTCCAGATTGGGGCTCCCCTCAATAACCCTACTTCTGCTCATCACCCTGTCTCAAGCCTTGGAGGAAATGGTGCTTGGGTCTCTATCAAATGGGTCCCTTCTGAAGCTGTTTGTATTCCCTGGCCCCATCTCCCCCCTCCAGTCTGCCCTCTCCCCGGATGCAGCCTATTGCTCTCTCCGCTTCCTCCCTGTTATTCACTATTACTCATGGATCCCTCTCTGCTATTTCTAGAGGTGGAGGCCCTGAAATGCTGGCAGTGGACTCTAGGCTCAGCTCACTGGGAAAGAGAATGGGGTGGGTTCTCTGCTTGCCCTCCTCTCTCCCCACTTGGGTGAGAGCCTGGGATCTGGAGGATCAGGTTTCTTCCCAGCCTCAATCTCCCCAGCCCGATCCAGGGGGTGAGCCCTTGCTGCCGACCACCTTGCCCCTCCCATCCCTGCTGCTTCTGACCCTTAGTTTTTGAACAACTTCCCTGCCACCCCCTTACTTTGCTACTCCTGGGTGTGCACAGAGCAAACTGGGGTTGTCAGGCCCTGAGATATCCTGCCCTGTGCGGTTCTGGGATCCTTGGTGGGGAGAACGAACCCCAGACCCCTACCTTTTCCCATGCTGGGGGAGAGCTGAACAAGAAACCTGCCATGAAACCACTTCCATGACAAAGAAAACCCCACTCCCCTGAATCGAGTACATTTGTGCCACCCTTGAATTCGGGGGGGGGGGGAGAAGGAGGCCGAGTGGAGGAAACGAAAAGTTCTCATCACTTGTCAAATCTCTTGAAGAGAATACTCCATTACTGAAGGTGGAGAAGCTGAGGATCTATGTAAAAATGAAGCTGAAGATGTCTGCTGTCCATGCAGCAGAGACAGGGGGTGGTAATGATTCCGCTCATGTGTGGTGGCCATCTCAGTAAGGGAGCGGCCTTGAATGTCCCAGGTGGTGGCCTTCGTGGGAGGGTCAGGAGGCATTGGACCTGAGTCTACACTAAGGTGACTGCTTACACTGTTTACCTCTGAAACCAGCCCTATTCTAAGGGATCGGGAGAGGTGGGTGGTATCCTCATTTTCCAGATGAGGGCAATGAGACCCGGAAAGGTTGTGACCTGCCTTGAGGTCACCCAGCAGGCCCGTGGCAAAGCCAACTCTAGAATCTATATCCCCTTAACTCCTTATTTTACTAGACTGGACTGACTCCTCTGAAAATGATAAACAGAAAACTCCAGTTTGGTTTACCTCCCTTACACTCTTGTTACCGTATTGGCCAGTGTCCTTCTAAAATGTTTCCAAGGGTTTGGTCCAATCCAGCACCAAGTGGACAGGCTATCAGATCCCCATGTGGCCTTGGGAGATATGGGAAGGGAATGAACAAAAGAATGAGTTGTTCCTAGTTTTTCACCCATGAGGTCAGAAACACTTTTATTTCTTCACTTCCCTGGCCCCTCTTTCTCCTCTTTCTCCCACTTCTTTCACAGTCCTGTTGCTGGGAAAGCTAATACCGGTGCAATGAACTATGCTGGACCCTGCCTCTGTAAGGGCCAGGTAGCCGCTCCGGTGCAACCACGTCTGATGTAGCGGCTCTCGGAAGCCCCTTCGCTTCTGTCCCACTTCACTGATTTGGTGCTTGGCACCAGCTAGGAGACTTGGTTCTCGGTGTTGCGAAACACAGTGGAGTGGCTAGAAAGAAGAGAATTTCCTCCTCGGGTGACCCCATCTCTATCTCCTCTGCTCCTTGGGAGACACCCAGTTCCTACCGGCTCAGGGGCCCTGGCATCTGGGCCTACTTACGGCCTAATAGTTGTGGTGGTGGGGAGGAAGGAAAGCGTGACATTTAACTTCCACGGGGACAATATGTTTATTGGGGTTTTCTTTGGGAGGAAAGTATGTAACCCTTAGTGGTGATGTGTATCTTTGGATGCTTATTCATGGGATGACCCAAATTGGAAGAGGAGGCTCGACCCAAGGTGAAACTACTTCAACAACATGCTCTAAGGTCAACTGAAATGTTCAGCCACCAGGGGTTAACCAGACGAGACCAATCGCCAGACTGCCTAGGAGATGTGTGGCTCCCATCAGTCTCCCATTTCTAAGCATTGTCCTTCCCTCACAGAGGCAAACGATTCCCTTTCCGTAATTCCTTGACAGTTCGAGGAACATGCCGTGTTCTCCCAAATTTAGAGCGGTAGAAGCAGTGTGGCTCAGTGGAAGGAGCCTGGGCTTGGGAGGCAGAGCTCATGGGTTTGAATTCCGGCTCCGCCGCTTGTCAGCTGTGTGACTGTGGGCAAGTCACTTAACTTCTCTGTGCCTTGGTTCCCTCATCTGTAAAATGGGGATTAACTGTGAGCCTCACGTGGGACAACCTGATTACCCTGTATCTATCCCAGTGCTTAGAACAGTGCTCTGCACTTAGTAAGCGCTTAACAAATGCCAACGTTATTATTCTCTGTGCCACAGTTACCTCATCTAGAAAATGGGGATGAAGACTGTGAGCCTCATGTGGGACAACCTGATTACCCTGTATCTACCCCAGAGCTTAGAACAGTGCTCGGCACATAGTGAGCGCTTAAAAAATACCAGCATTATTATTATCTCTGGAAACATCCCCCCCACCCCAAATCTTAATGGGGGTGTCTCTCCTGTTGTTCCAACAACCGCAAGTGGTGAAGGCGCTGACCCGGAATAGTTGACTGGAGAATCTATAGACTCTAAAGTGCTACAGTTGATGCACCCTGGAACTGCTACTTAGGGAGGTTTCTTTGGTTTCTTCAAGAATACTTGGCAAAACTCTCTGGACTGCGATCAGGCCTTGGGTACCTTCAAATCCAAGTAAGACATACTTCACCTGATGCTTGGCATGCTTGCCATGGGTTGAGTCATGTGTAATCAACCAATTGTATTTATAGAACACTGTTTCTAAGCACTTGGGAAAGTACAATACAACAGAGTTGGTGACATATTCCCTGCCCACAGTGAGTTCACAATCCTGAAAGGGAGACAGAGTGCAGGGTTCTCAGGACTTTCTCTTTATGACCAGCCTTTGCCATTCTCTTTTGCCAATTGTTGATACTGCTTCCTGTTTTTTCATTGTTTTAATTTTTTTTGGCACCTCAGTGAGCTCTGGTTGCATGAAATGGGAAGCTTCTGGGTATTTAGCTCCTTGTTTGGCCACATTCTGTCTGCTAGGTTTTTTTTGTGTGTGTTCAGATTTTGGAGGTCTTTGGGCACATGGTGCAAAAACACAGTGGCAGCCGTCTGCCTGGTACTGGTTGAAGGATCGAGGCACTCTTCTGTATTTCTGGGGAGGTGATTTCGTGTCCCTATTTCCTCATCCTAGAAGAAGCTGTGGCAGGAAGAGAAGAAAACTTGTCCGTGGGGCCACCAGCACCCATCTCTAACTTGGAGACTTTTCTTCCTTCTCTGCCCTCCTCCTCATTTGTTTGGTACCCCTTGTAGACAGGGCCTATGTGCTATGACGAGTTGAGCCACTGGTCCAACGGACACCTGGCCTCCAGCCCCTTTCTCTCTCAGGATGCTGGCTTCCATCTCTCCTCCCAGAGGTGGTTGTCTCACAAGGCTCTTTCCTTTGCTCTCATCTTTCTGTTTCTCTGTTACCATCTCTATGGCAATGACTCCCACACCTCGCTCTTGACCTCTCCTCTGTGATCCAATCTTGCATCTCCTCTTGCCACCAGAACCTTGCCATAGCTTTGTTCTCACATCCAATCTGCTGCTTTTTCCACAGATATTTTGGGTATCTGCCCTTATCCTGTTTCCAGCAGTTGACATGATCCATTTGGACCACCGTATCAGTCACCTTGTGGGTCTTCCTCAGCTCCATCCTTGCCACGCCGTGGCCAGGATTGTCCTTTTAGGAATACTACTTGTCACATGTCTCTCTTCTCCTCAAAATACTCCCCCACTTCCCATCTCCTTCAGATTAAGCAGACTTCCCACCATTGACTCTCCTTCTGCACTCTGCACAACAAAGAACGTTGCAATGAATATTTGTTTTCTTCTCCAAGTTCTGCTGTCAGTGCCTCTTCTTGCTGGGGCTAGCTGTGAAATGTTTGTGTTAGACCACCTGAAGGGGCCCTTCTGCCACCCCTAGAAAAGCTTAATGTTAAAATTGAAGCTCTTTGACCATGAAGATCTCACCTGGACAGAGCTTGACTTTGGAGTGCAACCATCTTGGACTTCCCTCATAGTCAAAGGGGGGAGGGGTTGGGGTCTATCTAGACTAGGAATGCTCTGCTGGGATCAGATTTCTTCCTCTGATTCATACTGCTTTGCCATCCCAGAGTGGTGTTAGCCATCTCTCTCAAAACATAGCAACATGTTTGTTGTTATACTGTACTCTCCTAAGCACTTAGTTTTGCACACAGTATGTGCTCAATAAATATGATTGAGTGAACAAGGATCTAACTTCCTCTGGTACTGTGGACGGCAGGGTCTTGTAAGTAACTTTTGGAAGGCAGAAGTGAATTATTTGCTTGAGAGACAAAACCTTAAGCACATCTGACTAGGATAGGGGCGAGGTGAGCCTCTTTGAGGGTAGGGATGGAGCTAAGGAAAGCCTGGTGTCAGGGCCTTAGAAACCAAGTTTTGGCAGAGGGCAGGACAAGAGTGCTGACTTGGTCAGGCAGCCTACTCAACATCTGGGCATCAAAGGAAGCAATGAAGTTGTCACTTCTTACAGCAGAATGACACAAAACTGAAACAGCACCTGCCAACAGAGATGAGAGAGAGAGAGAATTTAGGTGTCATGTGTGCATCTTGTACATTTTTCTTTGAATCGGGCTGGAGAATCTAAAATCCCATCTGCTCTCAGGTTTAATGCAGTCACGGGATAAACAACTCAGAGCCCTGCACAGTGGATAATGGTCCACAGATAACACTACAAAGAATCCAGGCATCAGGTGGAGATGAAAGATCCTAGCCTTTCTCTGTTTTCCTGCAAGACTAACAGTCATCAGGACAAACTGGCTGCTTGGGTTGATGCTAGTTGACAGAGGAAAGACAGAGGGGATCTGAGATTTTCCAACAGAGTACAGCCCCCAACATCAATGGGGTAGCAAAGCTGTAGTGTGAAGCAGGATGGGTAAAATGTGCAAAAGGTCACCCAGGCAAAAACAAGAAAGCCCTAGGACAGGTGTGCCATTAACCTACGATGTGGGTGAAGTCGTTATCTTGCTTCCCATTTATTTCAGGACTTAGAAGTTGATTTGTTGCTGAAGTTGCTCCTCGTTGGATAGCCAGAAGCTTCTTAGAGTTTTCATCACGTAAAATTCAAATGAAGGTAGGAGGAGGCAATCCCAGAGTCCTTTAGACCACTGCCCATCCTGAGAATGCTTCCCTTAAGTAAGGCATTCTCATCCATCCATTTGAGCTAGGCCTTCTGGGTCCTGACTCAGAATGACGAGGACAGAACTGCCCCTGAAGAAGCTGCTCTGAGGCCTTGGTCACTGAGCAGCCCTCTCTAATGGCTTTTCTCAAGCCCTTACCATAAGCCCAAGACTCTATTGTCTTAAGTGCTGGGGTAGATACAAGATAATCAGGTTAGACACAGTTCCCTATCCCACACAGGGCTCAAAGCCTAAGCAGGAAGGAGTAGAATTTAAACTCGACTTTACAGGTGAGGAAATGGAGGCTCAGAGAGGTGAAGTGACTTGCCCAAGGTCACACAGCAAGGGGTGGAGGCAGAATTCCAGCCCCTTCCTACCTCTCCTCCCTTCTCTCTTTCTACCGCCCACCCCGCACGCTCCGCTCCTCCGCCGCCCACCTCCTCACCGTCCCTCGGTCTCGCCCATCCCGCCGTCGACCCCCGGGTCACGTCCTCCCGCGGTCCCGGAACGCCCTCCCTCCTCACCTCCGCCAAACTGATTCTCTTTCCCTCTTCAAAACCCTACTTAAAAATCACCTCCTCCAAGAGGCCTTCCCAGACTGAGCTCCTCTTCCCCCTCTACTCCCTCTGCCATCCCCCCTTTACCTCTCCGCAGCTAAAGCCTCACTTTCCCCTCTACTCCCTCTGCCATCCCCCCTTTACCTCTCCGCAGCTAAAGCCTCATCTTCCCCTTTTCCCTCTGCTCCTCCACCTCTCCCTTCCCATCCCCACAGCACCGTACTCGTCCGCTCAACTGTATATATTTTCGTTACCCTATTTATTTTGTTAATGAATTGTACATCGCCTCGATTCTATTTAGTCGCCATCGGTTTTTACGAGATGTTCTTCCCCTTGACGCTGTTTAGTGCCATCGTTCTCGTCTGTCCGTCTCCCCCGATTAGACCGTAAGCCCGTCAAACGGCAGGGACCGTCTCTATCTGTTGCCGACTTGTTCATTCCAAGCGCTTAGTACAGTGCTCTGCACATAGTAAGCGCTCAATAAATACTATTGAATGAATGAATGAATGAATTAGACCCCAGGTCCTCTAATAACCAGGAATGCGCTCCTTCCACTTCGCCACGTTGCTTCCCTATAACGACAGGAGGGGTGAAGGGGCAGACAGCAATGAAGCAACTGGATGCAGCAATGGGAGGGTGAATGAGACAGATCCGGGAAGCCAAAGCTAATCTGCCATGTCCTCCACTGCCACAGTTGTTTTTTAGATCTGGTATTTAGTGTTTTCTAGTAAGTGCCAAGGCTGAGAGAAGATAATCAGTGGGACTCAGGAGTGGCGGCTCGTGATCAAAGAGCAGATTCCCATTTTGCTGATTAGGAAGCTGAAGCTCAGGGAGGCTGTGACCTGTTCAGAGCTGGGATTAGAACGTGGGTCTCCTGAATCCCAGGGCTACGGCTCTTGCAGTGGGCCGTGCTGCCTTCTTAGCCATCTCACCTCTCTACAGTCACAGTGAAGGTCGAGGATGGGGGGGTGGGGGGTGGGGGTCTCAGCTGGTCTAGGGCTGTGGATGGCAGAGACCCCGTTTCCACTGCTGTTCCAAGTCTCCATTATGTCTTCTGAGAGAAACTTAAAAGCCTTGCTGTGCTTTTTCCCCCCTAAAACTCCCTAGTGAGATTAAAAAGAGACAAGCTCTGTCATGTGGATTTTGCAGATAGGAGAAACTGAAACAAGTCGATTTGGTTGATGTTCACCTTCGTTGGCCAGGGTCAGAGACAGGTACGGAACTCTTCCCCTAGCCTTTTCCCTTAGAGGCCCTCTCCATCCAGACTCCAAAGGGTTAGAAATCTGAGTTGATGGGAGGGACCGACTTTTTAAAAAACCTGTCCGTGGGTGGGACGGTGCAGGAAACATGGAAGCATTTAACATGAAAACGTCTCAGCGGGTTAGAAAAGGAATAGCACTGTTGGTGTTTCCACATTTGTTTTCAACACTTCACTTAGCTTTTGTGGTGCTGAGCCTGTCATTAATCAAACTGTGAAGCAAAGGAAGTACAGAGCTGCTGGAAAAGAACTCTGTTGTCTTTCATTTATTAAAAAAAAAAGACTAAAGCATGTTTCCAATATATTGAATTTGATTATCTAGCTGTGACTGAAAGGAGACCAAGGAATTTAACAAAGGCGGCTTTGGAATTTTCCAAATTTGCTCGAGGGATGGAATCTCCTGTCCAGGAGGCCGGGTGAGCCTTAGACCTGAGACTTTTGGACCGAGAACTGGTGCAGAGGAAAGGATTGCAATATGGTGTTTACAACCACGCCGGTTATCAGGACTGAAAATTTTTTCACACTCCTCTAGAGACCTCCTCCCTAAGCCCTTTCCTGGGAGCTTCTTCCCCTCCCTGTTAATCTAGTTTGGCAGACTGGCATCAATCTAGAAGTGGGAAATCTGGCAGATATTTGCGTCTTGGTCTCCTCGTCCAAATCCCAACAGCCACCCCCTCTTCAACCATAGCTGGCTGTTTGAACAGTGGCGCTCCGGGCTCTGTGTTGGAACGATGAGGCAGAAATAACTAGCGTCATCCCTTAAGAGGCAGACGGGCGTACTGTTCGGAGACGGCGGGGGGAGAGAGACACAGGATATTACTTTTATTCTCTGGGGCAGATAACCAGGCAGGAGATCTGCCAGTGTGCATACACGCCACAGTGGACGTCAGATGTAATCTGAACGATATCGACAGCGGAAAACATTACTACTGAGTCAGATTTGCGTGGGGCGGTAGCTTTCCGAGAAGAAGGGAACCAACGGCGTCTAAGATAGGCCGGGACGAAGCAAATCTTGAGACTTTATTTTATCTTTTTTTGGTTACAGATGAATTTGTTGGTCCCTTTAGGGTTTTGTTTTTAAATATGTGTCTGAGTCATTTCCCCATCCCCTCCCGCAAAGCTACGTGATCATCACCTCTGCACCCGGGGCTAGTGTTCATTTCAAATGGAGCATCACACCGGCAGAGGAGGAGGAGAGAACTTCTTCTTGGAGTCTCGTGTCTCCTTTAATGCTTGCTGGCTGGGCACTGAGGGGGGCCTGTTTTTTCGCTTAAAGCGGCACGGTATATAGAGCACTGTGCGTTTTTAGGAGCAGGAGATCAGAGTTGCCAGGCTTAAGTGGTAGCCAGAAGATGGCAGTGCTAGCCTTTCCCGGAGTCCGGCTTAGCTCCCATTGGTAGCAATGCTGTCACTCTGGTGGCACTGGTGTGCAGATCACGCTGTGCTCCCATTTGTACCGTTTAGTTGCATCTGACTGCTAGTAGTTTGTAATCCGCCAGGTCATTAGCTAGATTCCGCCAGGCCCTTCATAAAGAAAGCGTTTGCCAGCCCCAATCTGCGTCTCCAGACCTCAGCTACGTAAGAACCGGAGGCCAGCCGCACATCCTCTGCCAACTCATCCTCTGTGAGACCCTCCCCTTGACAATCCAGTATCTGAGCTGCTCACCAGAGTTACCTGATAGAGGCATCTCTTTCCCCCCCAACCCCCGAGGGAAGATGAGTAATTTTGGCAAAAACAAATTTATGTATGCCCCACTCGGGAGCTGGATTTAATCCTCATTTTATGGTTGAGGAAACTGAGGCACAGAGAAGTTAAGTGACTTGCCCAAGGTCATGCAGGAGGCAATCGTTGGAGCCAGCATTAGAATCCAGGTTCTCTGACCTTCCCAGGCCCTCTGGTCTTATTGTCCTCCAGAATCTGATCCCATTTTACTGGATCTGTGCCGATCACACAGGAGCGGATCTGTCCCTGCCGCAGGGACCAGCCCCGGGATCGCGGAGCCGGTATTCCTAGTCGTGAGAAACAAAGGGAGATGGCTCAGATATTAATACTCTTGGTGAGCCAAGAAAAGAAAAGTTCAACCGCTTCCTCTTCCTCACCCTTGTGCAGCACTGGAGGCCACGCCTAGCGAGTCTGAGAGAAGATGTGGGGGAAACTGACTCTGAACAGTATAAAGCAGGGCAAGTCTCTGGCTCTAGACATGGTTTTGTCCCCCCAAAAGGAAAGGTCCAGGAACTGTCATGCCTGAGGCCAGAGCCTGCCTGAGAAGACAGAAAGGGAAGGAGGGAGAGGAACCAGCTCCTCCACAGTGAGTGACCTGAGTCACAGGGCTCTGACTGCTGTTTGGTGGGAGTCGGGGCAGGCTGGTGCTTTAGGACAAAGCCCTCAAATCTGAAACAGCCGTATGAATCAGCGTGATCTAGTGGATAGAGCACGGGCCTGGGAGTCAGAAGGACCTGGGTTCTAATCCTGGGTCTGCCACTTGTCTGCTGTGGGCCCTTGAGCAAGTCACTTCACTTCTCTGGATCTGTTACGTCCATCTGTAAAATGAGGATTGATTGTGAGCCCTATTTAGGACAGAGACTACAACAAACCTTATCAGCCTGTATCTACCCCAGTGCTTAGGATGATGCCCGGCACATAGTGAGTAATTAACAAATATCACATTATTATTATTAACAACAATAATAAAACTTCCTCCCTTCACCTTTCGTTTCCCTAAGTGTTTGTGCCACTGCAGTGTTTCCTTATCTCTCCCGGAAGATGATTCTAGGGGAAGAGATTGGAGCAGTCTCTGGCTGGACTGCCTTCTTGGGCCATAGATTTGCAGACAGCTGTACATCATCTGGTTATGCCCAGAATAGTTCCACCACAGATTGGCACCTTATGCATTACGACACGTTAGGCGATTTAATAAATGAGCAAGTTTATAGCGGGTTCTGATGGATGTCATCATAGTTTAAATGACCAAATTGCCCAATCTGGGACCTGGAGGGAGGCCTCCCTGGGGAAGAGGGAGGCAATACTTTTCACGTCGTAGTGAATTGAAGGTAGGGTGGATGAGGGAAGGGCAGGAGGAGAAGAGAATTTTAGAACTCAAATTATGCTGTTCTCCCACTTTCAATTATTTAGGAATTAAAAGGAAGCCACTTTCGTTTTGATTCTTTCATATCAATCCCGGATCCCGTCTTCTGGAACTGACTCTCACGGCAGGGATGACAAAGTCATCCCGTGGCTTCCTGCGTGAGTGGGGTTCCTCCAGAGTTGACTGGGGGGGTGGCCTCCAGGCAAATGTCAATCACAGGGGAAGGAGCACCATGTTGGGTTGTAATTCAACCCCTTCCACTAGGGACTGGTTGATTTGATAGATCACCCAGTCCCATTCATAATCCAGCCAAAACTTTTTAATGCAAATTGAATCCCCTTGCCTGGGCCACTTAAGAAGTGGGAAGCAAGTTTAGGCACATGGCTTCAGTTGCTTGTTGAGTAAACCAGAGCAGGGGGAGCAGTTGCCACGGTGATGTTCTATAACATGTTTCCCCTCAGAGGACAAAATAAAGTGTGGCATAGTAAAGTTTCCATTCCTTGGCTCCTGAGTGCTCTAGGGTAATCTTGGGAGCAATAAATTTGGAATTTTGGCTGATATAAAAGCCAAAAACGTAGTGGAAGTGAATAGGTAATCCCCCCACCCTCAACCCCCCCAAAAAGGGGAGGGGCAATCAACAGAGCAAGCAATATAGGAATGTTCCTTCCAATTAAACAGTCTGGAAATGCCAACACTGGCCTGTCACCCAGAAGGTGGCTATAGCAAAGTGGCTTCCCATATCCTGATGTCCCAGTTTCCTGCTATGGGTAGTGGAGCCCCGGTATAATACTGGAGTCACTCTATGCTGCCAGATACTGACTTTCCTTTTTTTTTTTTTTTTTTTTTGATAAGTGCTTTGTATGTGCCTGGACCTGTACCACACGCTGGGGTTAATTCAAGCTAATCAGTTTGGTCACAACCAAAGAGAAGCAGCGTGGCTCAGTGGAAAGAGCCTGAGCTTGGGAGTCAGAGGTCATGGGTTCAAATCCCGGCTCTTCCACTTGTCAGCTGTGTGACTGTTGGCAAGTCACTTAACTTCTCTGTGCCTCAGTTACCGCATCTGTAAAATGGGGATGAAGACGGTGAGCCTCACGTGGAACAACCTGATTACCCTGTAATAATAATAATGTTGGTATTTGTTAAGCGCTTACTATGTGCCGAGCACTGTTCTAAGCGCTGGGGTAGACACAGGGGAATCAGGTTGTCCCACGTGGGGCTCACAGTCTTAATCCCCATTTTACAGATGAGGGAACTGAGGCACCGAGAAGTTAAGTGACTTGCCCAAAGTCACACAGCTGGCAAGTGGCAGAGCCAGGGTTCGAACCCATGACCTCTGACTCCAAAGCCCGTGCTCTTTCCAGTGAGCCACGCTGCTTCTCAGTATCTCCCCCAGCACTTAAAATGGTGCTCTGCACATAGTAAGTGCTTAACAAATACCAACATTAACCCATGTCCCACATGGGGCTTGCAGTCTGAATCCCCATTTTACAGACGAAGTAACCGAGGCACGGAGAATTTAAGTGACTTGCCCGAGATCATACAACAGACAGGTGGCAGAGCTGGAATTAGAACCCAGGTCCTCTGACTCCCAGGCCTGTACTCTTTCTATTATGCTACGCTGCTGCCCATTCAAGATTGTTCTAGTAATGCGCTGATAAAGGTGATCTAGGTGCTGATATGACCATCAGCCCCATTATACTTCGGGTGGAACCTTTAATGTTGTTAGAGGGAAAACTGGTCTTGAGACCAGAGCAGAAGTCTCCCCGCAACAGCTTAGTGCTGGGGGAGGAGGAGATACTCTGGGACTCCTTAAATGCCATCAAGTAAATTCTGATTTATAGTGACTATGTGATTCATTTTCCATAGAGTTTTCTTGGTAGAAAATTCAAAAGTGGTTTACCAGTGCCGCCTTCTGCGCATTAAAAACTTAGTCTCTGTCACTCTTTGATCAACACTTTGCTCATTTGATCATCTGCCTTGGGCTCTTTCCCATGCCGCTCCTGCCAAGCACAGGTGAATGAACTCTGATGCTTCAGCTTAGACCTTTTCCTTATGGGTGACCCTGACAAAAGAGTATCTCTCAGTGGCATAGCTCTAAGCTTCATTAATATATGCACGCTCTCCTGCCGTTGATAAGGCGTTAATTTGTACGAGAAACTCGGGGACTGCCAGGAGGATTTTGTTATCGGATCAGGGTGGTTCTCTGGTACCCAGGAAGGCGAAGGTGCAAGGAAGAGCTTGAGAGTGGCTTTTGGGTTAAGGAGGAACTTTCCAGGCCAGTGGGTACCTGCTTTTGGGAGGTTAATCAAAAGGGAGTGTGGTGATTGTCTCAGATAAGCGTACAGTTTATCGCTCCCTAGAGAGTCCCCTGGTATCTAGAAGCCAAGGGACGTGGATACTGTTAAGGTAATTGATGTGCGCTGTCTCTTCAGACAGCGGAAAACAGCAAGGTCATCACGGATCTGAACAGCTGAGTGAGTCTGGTAGCTATCACCAAGAATCTTCCTGCCTCCCCACAGGGTCAGAGAGGGTTTTGAAAATACTGTAATGTGTCCCTGACAATTCAAGTGGGGGAAGGGACTCTCTCTCCTCAAGAAGAGACTTCAGCTCCTTCGTTGGGTGCCCTCCACCAATGGCACCTCTGCTCTGAGCAAGTTTTGTACTCTGTAGTAGCAGAACAGGCTAGAAGCAGAAAAAGGCTTTGTGTTGGGGGTGGAGGCCTATTAAAATGAAGGTGAGCTGTGTTCTGAGTCCGCAGTGGAGGGCTTAAGTGTTCCGGGGCTGTCAGGTACGGTTAGTGGGGGATTCAAGGATGAAAAGAAGCATGGCCTAGTGGAAAGAGCAGGGGCCTGGGAGTCAGAGGACCTGGGTTCTAATGCCGGATCTGACACAGCTGACTGCTCCGTGCCTCAGTTTCTTCAACTGTAGAATAGGGATTCAATACCTTTTCTCCCACTTAAACGGTGAGCCTCATGCAGAACAGAGACAGTCTGACCTGATAAACTCATATCTACCCCACTGCTTAGAGCAGTGTTTGACACACGGTAAGTGCTTAACAAATACCATAAGAAAAGGGCTGAGAATTGTTGTGGTTGATGTGCAGGCGTGCCAGCCAAGGCTACCAAATGTCTCACTGTGCTGAATCGGATACCACACCTACACTGCTCCTCTGGATTGAAACTAAGTGATGGTCAGCCAAAGGGCTGAGAGAGTGGTTCTCCACCAACTTCTCCCACCTTAACTATTTTTATGGTATTTGTTAAGCACTTCCTATGTGCCAGACTCTCTTTTCTAAGCACTGGAGTAGATACAAGGTAATCGGGTTGGGTACTGTCCATGTCCCACACGGGGCTCACAGTCTTAATCTGCTTTTTCTGGATGAGGGAACTGAGGCTCATAGAAGTGAAGTTACTTGCCCTAAGACACACTATTTGGTTTATTAAGTTAATAGTAATAATAATCATCATCACTGTGGAAGATAGAAGATAATTAGGTTGGACACAGTCCCTGTCCCACATGGGGCTCACAGTTTAAGTGGGAGGAAGAAGGTATTAAATTCCTATCTTACAGATGAGGCACAAAGAAATTTCGTGGCTTGCCCAAGGTCATACAAAAAGCAAGTGGCAGAGCTGGGATTAGAATCCAGTTCTTTGACTCCAAGGTCTGTGTTATATCCTCTAGACCATGCTGCTGCTTCTCATTTAGAAGCAGCATGGCTTAGTGGAAAGAATACAGGCTTGGGAGTCAGAGGACATGGGTTCTAATCCCTATTCTGCCACTTAATAGCTCTGTGACTTTGGGCAAGTCACTTAACTTCTGTGACTCAGTTGCCTCATTTGTAAAATGGGGATTAAGACTGTGAGCCCCACGTGGGACAACTTGATAACCTTGTATCTACCCCAGTGCTTACAGCAGTGCTTGGCACATAGTAAGTGCTTAACAAATACCATCATCATCATCATTAAAGTGTAAGATCCTTGAGGGCAAGGAATGTGTCACTTGCTTAATTTGTGGTTGGCGGAGTACACTGTAACTAGTGGATGCTCGGCACATGTTAGTGCTCCTCTTTTTCCTTATACTGAAATGGAAGAAAATGCCTACGCAGACTTTTTTCTGGTGAAAATTAAGAACAGACACCAGCCAGATTTCTCCCTTTCACAGCTGCTCTTTCATCAATATTGATGCTGTGTATTTCCAAGTAAGGCACCTAGGCGAAGAATCGGTGCTGATTGCCCAAGTCACTACTGTAGCTCCTGTTGGCTTTCTTCAATATCCTGAAGGCGTCCTGATCACACCAGCCTCTGCCCTTAACTAGAGGGGGAAATTTCCCAGTCATACCTGGAACAGCTGGGTACAGGAAGGAGGTTGGTATAGAATATTACCCAACCTGGAGCCTGAAAGAGCAGCAGGATGTTTGAGGAAGAGATCAGGGTTACGTTCTCTCAGGTCTGTCAGATTTTGGTTCAATCCCTCCTTCCTGGGCCATTCCAGACCCTCAGAGACCTGGGAATACTAGAACCATTCTGAGATCCTGGGGATGGGGGAGGAGAAATTGAGATGTTTTGGCAGTGGAGGGGGCTGGGACTGAGCTCACTCCCCAGCCAGTGGAACCACAGCCTTGACCTCTGCTCCTGAGAACCCCAATTCTCGTGTCTGGACCAGCCCTTTTCCTTGGGGATTCATTTTTTATGGTATTGGTTAAGCACTTCCTATGTGCCAGACTCTTTTTTCTAAGCACTGGAGTAGATACAAGGTAATCGGGTTGGGTACTGTCCATGTCCCACACGGGGCTCAGTCTTAATCTGCTTTTTCTGGATGAGGGAACTGAGGCTCATAGAAGTGAAGTTACTTGCCCTAAGACACACTGAAGACACGTGGTGGACCTGGAATAAAATCCAGATCCTTCTGACCTTGAGGCCCATGCTCTATCCACCAGGTCATGCTGCTCCAGTTCTTCAAGGAAGCCCCTGAACATTTCAACAATGGGTAGAGACGGACACTGACCTCCAAGGAAAGGATGTCTTGACTCACTGCTTCCATCACACTTTAATGGGATGGGGGTGGGATCAGATGATGGGGATGTGGGGCAGTGACTGCCTTGTGGATTCTTGTTATTCGGTGAGTCCTCTGGGTCCCTACCCACCCAAGAGGAATGGAGAATGGGGGTCCTTCTCCTTTCCAAGACTTTTTTTTTTTTTTTCCAGAGGCACCACATTTGACTCTAGCCAACTTTATTGCCCCTCTAACCTGCTCCCCAGCTTGGATGAACTGTGCTAAATCTCCTTGACTGTGTCTGATTACAGGAGAACCAAAAATATGACTATCCACAACTCTCTGTTCTAGAGAACTGTCTAGAACTCTGTTCAGGCCTGTTTTTCATGTGCATAATCCTTGACAGATTGGAAATGGAATCCAATTCCAATCCTTGAATGGAAAGAGGAATGCTTTGGGAGCATGAACCTGGGAGTCAAGAAGATCTATGTTCCAATACCAGCTCTGCCACTTGCCTGCTGTGTGGCAGGTCATTTAAATTATCTGCCTCAGTTTCCTCAACTGTAAAAAAAAAAAAAAGTGAGTCAAAACCTGTTTTCTCTCCTACGGAGACTGAGCCCCATAAGGGGTAGGGACTGTTTTTGACCTGATTGTTCTGTATCTACCCCAGCACACAGAATGGTGCTTGACACATAGTAGACACTTAAAAAATACCTTTAAAAATATCCATCTAGGAATAGATGATTCTCTCTCTCTCGTTCTCTCTCTCCCTCTCCTCTTGCCCTCTCCTCTCTCTCTCCTTTCTCTCATTCCAGAAGGATCTTGATGGCTCTAAAAATATACAAAAGGAGTCCAATTTGAATCTGAGCCTCTTGGGATCCCCACAAATTTGTCAGGATGCCAGGGAACTCCAGATTCTTCTTTAGCCTTGTAGCAGCTTGGTCTGTTGCCTTTGTCCCCTTCCCCTTTCCAGATGATTTTGGGTTCACCTGAGTGGTCCTAGGGCAGGAGATTGTTCAAACTCACCCCCAAAGTATGGGGGTGGGGAGGAGGTCCCTGCAGAGCTCATCTCGACAGAGGTGACCGCCTCAAATTGCTATTTATCCTACAAGTTTGTGTTTTCTCTCTGCCACCTGCTCTAGTAAATATTTGACTTAAATCTTAAAAGAGAAGCCCCAAAAGCTATTAAAACAAATAAATATTACATATGTGTGATCTGCAAAATAAAATCCAGTCCCAGCAGTGTCTCCCCTTGCTCCTTGTTGCTCAGCATAGTTGTGAGTTTACGGGTCTGTTGGCTGACAATTCCAATTGCAATATCTAAATTAGTAGACGATGTTCAAAGAAGTATTTACTGTGGCTGCATTTTTTTTCTTCATTATGTTTAAAGTGCTTAGTATGCATCAAGCACTACACTAAGCCCTGAGGTAGAAGATAATTGGGTCCACGTGGGACTCAGAGTCCAAGTAGGAGGGAAAAACAGGTTTTGAATTCCCCATTTTGCAGATGAGGGAACAGAGGCCCGGAAAAGTTAAGTGACTTGTCCAAGGTCACACAGCAGCAAGTGGTGGTGGTGGAATTAGGACCCAGGTCCTCAGACTCTCAGGTCCGCGTTCTTTCTACTAGGCCTTGCTTTCTTTCATTTGACTGACTGTAAGCTCCTAAAAGGCAAGGAACTTGCCCAAGTCTTACTGTATATACTCTCCGGTCCCTAGAGCAAGAGCACGTGGTCTTCAACGTTCAATCATTACTTGTCAACTCCGTTGTACTCTTCCAAGTGCTTAGTACAGTGCTCTGTATGTAATGTTAAATAAGTGCCTTTGATGATGATTTGCCTTTAAAGAGTACAGATTCTGTTAAACCTGAGGGCAGAATTCTCATCCGATGCTGTTCCTTAATCAATGCACGGAACTGTACTAAGCGCCTGGGTGATTACAATAAAGTCTAACTCATTAAGAGAGGATTTATGTTCCTATTTCCTCTCTCCACTCCCACTTCTTGTCTCTTGTTCTAGCTGCAGCCAAGTGTGGAGCGTAGGGCTGAAGGTGAGCCGGTAGGTTTGGGTGGTGGGTTTCTGTTCCCCAGAGGTTTCTGGAACCCCAGAAAAGCTGTCTGCGCAGAGATCTGCATCTCTGTGCCTATGTGGCTCAGAAACATTTGGAGTGGCGGAATAAAGGAGGGGAAGAGGTGCATTTTTGCTGGCATTGCCGTGACACCCTGTGAAAAGCGTCAGTGGCTGTAATTCAGGAGGGGAATCTGTGGTCACAACAGAAGGTCCTAGGCCTCTCACCTCCGTGAGGCATGGTTCAAAATACTGAGTCACTCTTGTGACCACTCTACCTAATCTATGTAAGGAGATGAATTAATGCTATTAGAGTGCTTACTGTGTATGGAGCACTGTATTAAGGTACAGAACAAAATAGAGTTGGTAGACAATTTAGTGGGGGAGAAGAAATCAATTACAGGTAAGAGAAGCAACAGATGTAAGGATATAAACATGAGTGCACTGAAGGTGAGGTGAGTATCAAAGAGCATAGTGGGTATGGACCTACTCCTTTCCACTTTCCCAGACTCCTCTGGTAATTGGCCTAAGGGGTAATAGGGATTGCTCAAGTCTAATAACAGTGGCGCTTATTAAGTGCTTACTATGTACAGGTCATGGGGTAGATAGAAGGTAATCAGTGCAGAGTCCCTGTCTCACCTGGGCTCACAGTCTGAGGGAAGAGAATGATTGTTTAATTCCCATTTTACAGATGAGAAAACTGAGTAATGAAGTGAAATCTTGCCCAAGGTCATGCAGCTGGCAAGTGGATTAGCCAGGATGAGAAGCCGGGTGTTCTGACTCCCAGATGTTCTGTTTCCATTAGAGCTTGCTGCTTCTCCAAGACTAGGTCACTACCAGCATTGGCCGGGTACCCCCATTACTCCATTGGACATCTTGTCTGCAAGCTCATGTAGATATTCCTCAAATCCCTCTCCTGTCCCTAGGGCACCACCAAACTGCCCATGTCCTCTGAACAGATTTCACCCTTCAGTTATTTGGGAAATAGCATGGCCTGGTGGAAAGAGCATGGACCTGGGTTCTAATCCCAGCTAAATTACTTTCTTGCTGTGTGAACTTGGGAAAGTCATTAAACTTCTTTGTTTTATAGTATTTAAGTGCTTACAATATGCCAGGCACAATTCTAAGCGCTGGGGTAGATAAAAGCTAATCAGATGGTGTTCACAATCTTAATTCCCCATTTTACAGATGAGGTAACTGAGACACAATGAAGTTAAGTGACTTTCCTGAAGTTAAGTGACTTGCCCAAGGACACAGAGCAGACAAATGGTGGAGCTAGGATTAGAACCCAGGTCCTTCTGACTCCCAGGCCTGTGCTGTATTCACTAGACCACACTGCTTCTCAACACCTCAGTTACTTCCACTGTGGGGATTTTACAATTATCCTTCCTATTTAGACAGTAGAACCATGTGGGAAAGGGACTGTGTCCTACTTGATTGATTTGTATTTATCTCATTGTTTAGAACAGTGCCTGGCACACAGCACTTAACAAATACCATGAAAAAAGTTATGTGACGTACCCAAGGTCACGTAGCATGGATCTGGGTTGTAAACGCACTTAAGGCACTTGATTCCTCTTTTCACTAGACAAAGCTGCTTCCCAAATAATTGGAGGATGAAATCTGCTCAGAGGACACATATATGGTTTGAGAGTCGGGGAGAGGATTTGAGAGGTCTATATACTTCACTGTGGAGACAGCACGTCCAGTGGAGCAAGGTGGTTGTCAGGTCACTGATGAGAAGAGTGCTCGACACAAGTGCTCAGCAAATACCATAGTAATAATTTGAAACCACATTTCAGGCAAAATCGTGGCACTGACACTGCCTGGCCATAGTCAGTTAATCATGTTTATTGAGTGCTTACTATGTACCGAGTGCTTGGAAGAGTACAGTATCTTAAAATTCAAATGACACAGAAATTGTCTTCAGGCCAGAGGCTCGAGGGCCCAGACCAGAAGCTGAATTAAGATTGGATTTAGCGTGAGAAACCCATACAACTCAACCACTTCATGAAATTCATCAACTCCAGATTGGTGGCATCAGCAATATGGGAAAGGGAGCAAGCAAGACTGGGTTTGATCTGCTTGGCCACCTTCTAGACTTTAAGCCTGGTTTGGGCAGGGATTATCTCTCCTTTTTGATGAATTGTACTTTCCAAGTGCTTAGTTACAGTGCTCTGCACACCGTAAGCCCTCAATAAATACGATTGAATGAATGAATGAACTCCATAACCCCAAACCTGGGGCTTCTGTACACCAAGAAACCTTCTAAACCATTAATATCTCTATGCCTCAGTTTCCGATCTGCAAAATGGGGAAAATAGTGCTTGTTTTTCCCTATCTGACAGATATTGTGAAGATGAAGGAAGATAATGTGTGTGCAGAAGCACTTTGAGCCCTTACAAAGAGACGTGCTAAATGGATGCAGGATTTTGTTTATTGGAACTAGTATCAAGTCACCCCTTAGCCTTGGATTTTTCAAGCAAAGCATCTCCCATTCGTTCCTCTGACAATTTCTAATAATGTGTTTTTTATTTTTATTTTTTTACCTTTCAATACTTTTTGTTCTACTCTGGACTCTGGTACAGTTTCTCTCCAATATCAAAATTTGGGTATCAACTCTGGGCAAAACTCTAATAGTGGCCTGACCAATAGAGAGTAGAATAGAAAGATAATTTCCTGGCTGTCAAGTCACCCTCCTGTTGACACATCCCCAGCACCATGTTGGCTTTCTAAGTCATTTTTCTTGCAGACTATGTCCAGGTCTCTGCAGTTCTTATGTCTATCTTCTAGCTAAATTGTTTTCACCACTAAATGTACTTTGCATTTGTCCTTCCTGAGTTTCACCCTGGTTCTGATGGATTATTTCTCTAATTCACTGAGGTCCCTGAAATGTTTTGTCCTTTCAAAGTATTGAGAACCCTGTCCGACCCAGTGTTGTCTGTGACACTCAATGAGATTAGTCTAGCTCTCTCCATGGCCACTGATAATTATAGCATGTGTTAGGTACTACCATGCGCTAAGCGCTGGGATAGATATAAGGACATACGTGACCGTCCCTGGGTAGGGACTCCCCCCTCCTTCCAGACAGCTGCCCATTCAGAAACTCCTCACCATTGGTTTTAAACCGCTCAATCACCTTGCCCCCTCCTACCTCACCTTGTTACCCTCCTCCTACAGCTCAGCTGGCAACTTCGCTCCTCCAGTGCTAACTTTCCCAATGTAACTTGATCTCACCTATCTCCCCGTCGACCTCTTGCCCACATCCTGCCTCTGGCCTGGAATGCCCTCCCTCTCCATATCTGACAGACAATAAATCATTCTTCGCCCTCTTCAAAGCCTTATTGAAGGCACATCTCCTCCAAGAGGCCTTCCCTGTCTAAGCCCTTCTTCCCTCTTTTCCCACTCCCTTCTGAGTCGCCCTGTTACTTTATTCACCACCCTTGCCCCAGCCCCACAGTACTTATGTATATATCCATAGTTTATTCATATTAACGTCTGTCTCCCCTTCAATACTGTAAGCTCGTTGCGGGCAGGGAATGTGTTTTGTTATATTTTACTCTCCAAGAGCAGCATGGCTCAGTGGAAAGAGGCTGGGCTTTGGAGTCAGAGGTCACGGGTTAGAATCCTGGCTCTGCCACTTGTCAGCTGTGTGACTGTGGGCCTGTGCCTCAGTTACCTCATCTGTAAAACGGGGATTAACTGTGAGCCTCATGTGGGACAACCTGATTACCCTGTATCTACCCCAGTGCTTAGAACAGTGCTCTGCACATAAAAAGCGCTTAACAAATACCAACATTATTATTAGTGCTCTGCACACAGTAAGCACTCAAATATGATGGAATGAACAAATGACCTGTCACGGTCTCATAGAAAGAAATTAAATAAGGCCTGGAATGATTTACTCTTCACAAAGACATGTTGATTGATACCCACTACCTTGTGCTATTCTTTGGTGGCCACGAATTGATTGTTTGATTTGTTCCTGTATCTTCCCTGGACATCTAGTATCTACTGTTACTGACATTGGCCTTTCCCCTTTTTCAAGACTTCAGCAAAATTTGCTTTATATAATTGAAGGGTTTGTTTTTTTTAAATTTGTTTCATGCAACCTGCTTCACTTGCCTTGCTTTATCTTTCTGATATTGACTTTGTGCAGTCCTGTGAGGTCTTTTATGTCTTTGTGTAAAGAGGGGGTCTGATTTACACCAAGGGACTCCAACCATTTGCTTGTCAGTACTGTCTGGTTCTGGCTTTAGCTTCCTTGGCATCTCATTGTTTTCCTGCCTCTGCTCTGCGTTGGTTCAGCCTGTTTCTATGCTAATGAACAGGGAATTTGTAGAGCACTTACGTTTCGGGAACCTGTATCCTTTGCTCTGCATTCCTACAGGGATCTCTCGAATAAAACCTTTTAGGTCGTGGAAATGTTTACCCAAAGTCCCTTTGAATTATTTTGCTGTTTTTTCTATCCTTGCTTCCCTTGATCCAAGATGGGGTTGCTTTCTGGTGACTTGCATTAGGAGTCCTGTCCCTCTTTAGCTCCTCAACCAAGACCAAAAAGCCTTGATTCTGCCATTTGGCTGCTTGTGTGACCTTGAACAAGTCATTTCCCTTTGCCTCAGTTTCCTCAACTGCAAAATGGGAATTCAATACCAGTTATCCCTCCCACTTGCACTATGAGCCCAATGTGGGACAAGGACTGTGAATCTACCCCAGGGTTTAGAACAGTGCTTGACACATAGTTAGTGCTTAACAAATACCATTTCAGGAAAAAAAAGCCATTTGTCTAATATTTTTGTCCTACTTTGAAATTGAGAAATTGTCCTAAACACTACAGGAGCAAGAAATTACCTGTCACCATATCACCACAAGATTCTGGGCTCAAGAAAACATGTACCTTCTCCTCATGGTTTGGAGGAATATATAACACACTATTATATGCTTCATTGCAAATTTATCCCCCCCCTTTACCTTAACTTAGCATCTGGGGGGGGGGGGGGTGTCCTTCAGTTTCCAGGGCTTGGGCTGTGTTTATATATTCTTGATATCAGGACTTTTATCCTTAGGTACACTCCAGAGTAAGCTCCTGGCAGGGGTTTCATGAGGAGGAGTTGGGAGATAAGAGATGGAGGAAAGAAATCTTTTTAAAAAGCTATACCTATTCAGAGCTCTGACCACAGTATCTCTCCTCGGGACACAAGGTTCTTTCATCTCCACAATTTTGGGCTTTAAATCTTTCCCCTTTTCCCTCCACAGTATATCTCAGAGCCCCTTCTCCACTGTTATGTCTCCCAGCCTGGTTCAAAGCTTTGTCACTTCCTGGCTGGATTAATGCATCAGCCTCCACACTGGCCTCCCTGCCTCCAACCTCATCTCTTGTGAGTGCTTTAGAATTAGCAGTCTGGTTTTTCTTGCTGCTCAGGATAGGTGACTCACCTCTGGCTACCCTTCTCCCTCCATTAAATAGGAAACCATTGCTTTCTGGGCTCTCCAACAGCTGTTTCCTTCTATATGAATCAGTGTGACTCCTTTTTTTTTTTTTTTTTTCCCCCTAAATGGTACATAAGTGCTATGTGCCAGACACTGTACTAAGTGCTGGTGTGGGTACACGATAATAGGATAGGGCACAGTCCATCTCACATAGGGCTCACAATCTGAATCCTCATTTTACAGCTGAGGTAACTGAGGCATAGAGATGTTTAAAGACTTGCCCAAGGTCACACAGCAGACAAGTGGCAGAGCTGGAATTAGAACCCAGGTTCTCTGACTCCCAGGCCGACGCTATTTTCACTAGGCCATTGCTGCTTCTCCTTTTGGACAGGGATCTTATGTACGAATTCCATTATACTGTATTCTCCCAAGCACTTACTACACAGTAAACACTGTATAAATACCATTGATTCTTTAGTGAAGAGAGTATGGGCCGAGGAGTCAGAGGATCCTGGTCCATAGCTTATCTTGGGCAAGTCACTTCATGTCTCTGTGCCTCAGTTTCCTCAACTCTAAAATAAAATGGGGATTCAAAACCTGTTCTCCCTCCTGCTTAAATCAGTCTCATGTGGGACATAGACTATGTCCAACCTGATTATTTTGTATCTTAGTACAGTTCTTGGTTTATAGTAAATGCTTAATAAATATTATAACTCTTATTAATCATTACAGTTAATAGCGAGAAGGAAACAATTTTAATACAAGGGTATGTATGTAAGATCTAAGAGTGCTTGTGAATAATGGAGTAGTAATAACTGTAGTATTTAAGCACTTACTGTGTTCGAAGTGCTGGGGTAGATACAGGGTAATCAGGTTGTCTCATGTGGGGCTCTGTTTTAATCCCCATTTTACAGATGAGGTGACTGAGGGACAGAGAAGTTAAGTGGCTTGCTTAAGGTCACACAGCTGACTAATGGTGGAGCCAGGATTAGAACCCATATCCTCTTACTCCCAAGTCCTTGCACTTTCCACTAAACCTCGCTGAGTACTGAAATGGCAGTTGGAGGATAAAAGGTGTGGAGAAGAGAAATCAGTTGGGTAAGACCTCCTGAAGGAGATGAAATTTCGGGAGGGTTTTGAAGTTGTGGAGAGCAGTGATCTGTTGATTTGTGGAGAAGAGAGTTCCAGACAGGAGCGAGGGTGCACTCAAGATGGCTGTGGAAGAGATTAGAATGAGGCTACAGAGAGTAGGTTAGCTTGAGAGGAAGGAAGAGTGTGAATTGGAACCCAGTGGCTCTTTTGTATAAATTTCTGGAACCTGGAAGTCAAAGGACCCGAGTCCTAATTCCAGCTCTGACACTTGTTTGCTGGGTGACCCTGGGTTAGTCACTTCATTGCTCTGTACTCAGTTTCTTCAACTGTAAAATGGGGATTGGATACCTATTCTCCCTCCAACTGATATAAAGTGAGCTGAAGTGGAGCAACTGGATGCAAGGGGCAGAGGAAGTGTCTGATGCTGGACTTTATTGTTGCATTGTTTTCTCCTGTTTCCACTATTTGTAAATGGATTTTTCTTCCTCCCTCATTAAAGTTCACTGAGGCCAGTAAACATGCTTTTCTTTGTACTCTCCCCAGTGTTTAGTTCAGGGCTTTGTGGTCAGTAAATATCACTGATTAATATCATGTGATCAATCAGTACTTGGGTAGCTTTTTTGGTGTGCAGAGAACTGTATAAAGCCTTGGGAAGAGTACAGTAGTTGACACATAACTTCCTTTCCTCAAGGAGCTTGCAATATATGGAGGGAGCAGATACGGAGATCAAGTGTGTATGAGTTAGTGCTCAAATAGTAGGGTGTGTTCAGTCAATAAATTCAGAAGTGCTTCAGCTGGCTGCACATATCACAAGTGTAATCCTTGGAGCTCCTCAGAAGAATTATACGTCTACGCCCTCATTCCCAAACACCTGTCTCTCTGGGCACCTGCAGAAATCTTGTCCGTTTGAGGTCATGTGTAATTTCTTCACCACCCGCTCTCGGTAAGAGATGGCTTCTTTGGCATGGGAAATACTTCACTTTCTCCAGTGTCTCCTTATGAATTTAAATTACCAGGGTTCAAGTAGGCTCATCAGAAACTTTTCTGATGAGGCATTTTAGTCATTTGCTGCACTTCCCAAATCCTAACCACTGACGTTCCTGAAGGGCCCTTTTTAGGTTCTGATTCATTCTGTTTGGGGGAAGATTGCTTCCCCTCTCAATGCCTGAGTCTCTTCCTCTGTATAAGGGGAATGTTACAGCTGCCATTTAGCTCCCAGGGATATAATGAAGACAAATGATGATGACTATAAAAGACTCAGAACACCCTGGAACCAGAGTGATCTCACAAACACCCAGTGGAATACGGCTGCAGCAGGAATTTCAACACACGAATAAACCGAGCCACGTCCCTGGAAGCAGTAGAACATTTCAACAGAAACGTTTGAAAACACTTTTCGATATGAGGCGATCTCCCCGTTACCTCAGCAAACACTGGAAGGTCTCCCTCCAAAGGGACATGATGTATTACTAACTTTGTAATAGATCAAAGCCTTGATTTGAATGACTCTGAAGTTTTGCATAGCTGTCAACTCATTAAGATAGGTATGGAGAGGTAGTGTCTGTACTTGAATCTACCTTGAAGGTGTAATTGTGTGTTGCTAATGTAATAGCCGGAACTCTTGATGCGCAGAGCAACACAGGAAAGGTCACTCGGTGACATTCAAGGTCAGAGCCACCTGAGGTTCGAAGCAGCTCGATGTTTCTCATTCCCAAGGAAGGAAGATACTGTAGTGTGGAGTGAGAGTGGCTAAGGCAGATGAAAATACAAGTTTCTTTATTGTTCTTCCCACAGTAATAAAACCTCACTAACAGCTTGGGTGTACAGAAAATAGACATAACCAAGAAGCCCATAAAAAGCAGATACAAGCCCAGAATCAATATGAACAGTCATTGTTCTCGCAGAGCTTCTCACCTAAGGGGAGTCAGTACTTCCCAATCACTCACTAATTCTCTCCATCCAAATATGGGAAAATTCTCCACAGAAAAATCTCTTTTGGGTTCCAGGACACTGCTTCTCTAAGCATTCGATCTATGTCTTAAGTCACTTAGAGGATTGAAAGAAGGGTCCTAAAGTAGCCTCTGGATTGGAATGAGCAAGTGTCCTACTAGCCCACTACATGGAGATGAACAATGAACCGCTAAAATGCATGGCACTGGTGGCCAGCTTCTTTTCGAGTAAGGGAACAGTCCTGAAGATGGTAGAAAACTGGAGCACATCTTCCAGGGCCTCGCTCCTGTCCTTGGACCCATCCCAACTGTGCCTCCTCCCCCAACCCCTCCTTTTTATGGTAGTTGTTAAGCACTCGTTACGTGCCAGACACTGTACTAAGCACTGGGGTAGATACAAGGTAATCAAGTTGGACACAGTCCATTTTCCACCTGGGGCTCACAATCTTAATCCCAATTTTACAGATAAAATAATGGAGGCACAGAGATGATGAGACTTGCTGAAGGTTACACGGCAGAAAAGTGGTGGAGCAGGGATTAGAACTCAAGTCCTCTGACTCCCAGGCCCGTGCCCTAGCCTCTAGGCCTCACTGTGCTGTTTCCCTACTCGAGCACCTGAGAAAGCTTAGTCTGATATAATAATAATGATATTTGTTATGTGCTTACTATGCGCCAAGCACTGGGATGAGGGCCAAAGCCAGACAGAAGCCCCGTTTGGCTGCAAATTTCAGATCACTTCTGTCTGTTCATTGCTTTACTTTTAAGACTTTGGTTTCAGAATGTGCTCTGAACAGTGTCGTGTAGCCAGGATCCAGGGTTCACTAAATAGAGTATTTTCTCTTCCTCACTTCCTGCAGTTACTGTGAACAGGGCAGGGATGCTGAGGGTGAGAGCCCACTGCCAGAATCCTACTTCCACAGAGGAGCCAAACTTCTCACCGGGCAGGCAGGTCCTGGGCAAACAGGGCAGAAGACAAGTTCCTGTGAGATTGCGTGGCCTAATGGATACAGCATGGGCCTGGGAGTCAGAAGCACCTGGGTTCTAATCCCTGCTCTGCCACGTGTCTGCTGTGTGACCTTGGGCAAGTCACTTCCCCTCTCTGGACCTCAGTTACCTCATCTGTAAAGTGGAGATTGAGTGTGAGCACCTTGTGGAGCTAGAACTGTGTCCAACCTGGTTAACTTGTACCTACCTCAGTGCTTAGAACAGTGTTTGGCACATAGTAAGTACTGAAGAACCATAATTATTGTTGTTGTTGTTCTTCAGTTTTCTCCCCTGTTTTGTGCTTATCTCATCAGGTTATTGTAAGGAAAAACAAATATACACTGTTTTCTTAGCCTTTCTCTGCTGGAGAATAAGGATGAAATTCTCAAGCAGTGCTTTTAAACTTCCTGCCTGAAAGCTCATCTGTTTGTCAGTCAGTCATTTATTGAGCACTTACAGTGTGCAGAGCACTGTACTAAGTGCTTGGGAGAATACAAGACACATTCCCTGTCCACAAGGAGCTGGCAGGGCAGCTGTATCCCTCCTGCATGTCAGATCATGCGTGTGTATGCCTGTCTGTCTTTCTCTCTCTTTCTCTGCTTTTTCTGGGAAGACTGATTTCTAATCCCAACATGTCAGGCTCTCCGGTTTCATTCCAAGCCAGCTCTTTGAACCAGGCCTCTTGCTTCACCATGGAGCAACTGTGTACAATCAAGGAAAGCAAATTCAAAGCAGCCTTGGATCTCTTCACCTCCTGTCAGTGATGCCAGCTCTTTCTTGCAGGCTGAAATCTCCCTCTAGTTAGAGGGTGGTGGGTATTGTGATCAAGCCAGTGATCAACTCCAAACAGAATCTGAAAAAATGGGCCAACTATAGACTTTTAGAAGTCCTTCATGCTTGAGGAACCAAAGCCTTCCCTTGCCACTACAGGCATGGGTAGGCTTTTATTTTTTTAATGGCATTTGTTAAGTACTTAGTATGTACCAGGCACTCTACTAAGCACTGGGTAGTTAATCAGGTTAGACCCAGTCTTCGTAGCACATAGGGTTCGTCGTCTCAAGCACCATTTTACAGATGAGGTACCTGAGGCATAGTGAAATGAGTTGCCCAAGGTCAAACAGCAGAAAAGTGGCAGAACCAAGATTAGAACACAGGTCCTTCCTATTCCCGGGCCCATGTTATAATAGAACGTGCTGCTTCTGGAGATACATCTTGGAAGGATGAGTTTGGTACCCAACACCAAATGGGAGCAGGTGTTTGTCAGGTGACTAGCCAACAATTATGTTGCCTTTCTCTTTGGAACTTGGAACAACTTTGCCAGCTTGTTGAACTGCCACTCACTCAGCTGTTCCATTGAGTTGATCCTCAGAAGCGCTCTTCAGGTAGGCCCACAGCACTTATGTATCATCTATTATAAATTCTATTAACATCTGTCTCCCTCTCTAGACTAGAAACTTGTGGCAAGGGAACATGCCTACAATTCTCATACTTACGCTCCCAAGCACTTAAAGTGCTCTGCACACAGTAGGTGCTCAATAAATGCCATTGGTTGGCAGTGGCGTTTGAGACTCTGGATTCAGTCTTGGTGTTGCCTTTGGCTCACTGGACCCATCTCACAATCTCAGTAGTGATATGGTAGCTTAAATCCAGCCATAGTGGTGAATTTCAATCCCGTGCCTCGTGGGGTTTAGTCATGCAATTAAACACGTTCTAGAACTCTGTTTCCACCATGAACTGGGGTCCCCTGGCGTGACTACACCACTGTGGAAGTCACATCCACTGTGAAATCATGGGGGAGTTTCCGTGTTTCCCTGCCTCAGTTTTTCCAGCCATGAAACGGACTAACCACGTCAGTTCACTCCCTAAGGTGCTGTGAGGCTCTTTTAAAAGAACAAATGTGAAATGATTTGAACTCATTGGACATAGGTTCTAGGGAAATGTGCTCAATGACAGAATGCGTTTCTAACTTTTCCATGGTAGAAAAGAGAAAGCAGCCTGTGAGTGTGGGGATGGAAAGGAGGAGGCCGAGGGAGGGATGGAGGAGGAGGCAAGAGATGGGGAAATGGAGGCCCTGTGGGAGAAAATCAAATTTAGAAGGATTTGGTTAAGACCTCTAGGGATTGAAATCCTTTATCAATAGAATTATTATTGCACAAAAGCACTTTTTGGAGCAAGAGAATGCTCTAGCCCCTGAACAGGTCATGCATTAGCATAGTCCCTTGCAGAATGACATCAATTAAGAGAGACAGAAAGAGAAGCAAGAGGAAGGATGTGTGAACCCTGTGAGAGGATAGGAGGGCGATGTTACGTGGATATCGGTATGCTCAAGTATCACTTCCCAGAACGGGCAGGAGAAACCTAAGAAGGAAAGCTGTTTTCCTCAAGGAATTCAGTAGGAAAAGGGCTTCCGCTCAGAGTTGCCACAATTCCAGATCCAGACTTGGATTGGCAGAATCAAACTGAACTCTTTTTTTTTTTCCTTGTCGGGGGATCCAGAGCTGGGAGGTGAGCAGCGTGAGTTTTATTCCCAGCTCTGTGTCACTGACCAGCAGGGTCGGTTTCTTTGTCTAAAAAGCGGGGCTAATACCTGCCTCCCTCTCCATCACCACCAGGATGATGAGAGTATATAGTGCGATGTTTAAAGTGAAAAGTGCTCTGGGGGGAAATAAAAAAGCACGGAAAAAGCCAAAGATGATGATGATGATGATTATGGCTCTTTCCCAGTGAATAGGAGAGCGTTTGCCTTGGGCCATTTAGCTTTTTGGGGGAGCTTCTCTGGCCCAGAAGGAAAACTTCCCTTACTGTGAACTCCACCTGGGGAAAGAACCAGCAAAAATCCCGGATGCTTTCGTATAAGTGAGTGCCTTTCTCAGTGATGGGATATGAAGTGAATGAGAGTGCCAAGAGATATTTGGCCTCATTTTTTTGCAGCATATTTTGTTGTTCACTTGAGGATCAGGTCAGAGCCTGTGGATGGTCCTGTAATGGTAATCCATCACCATTACTGGAAAACCCATCGCACGCATGCCTTACTGACCACGGGATGGTCTCCTACCCTATTCTCAACAAGAGGGCTATGAAGAAGCAGCGTGGCCTATTGGGTAGAGCATGGACCTGGGAATCAGAAGGACCTGAGTTCTAATCCCAGTTCCACCACTTGTCTGCTACGTGACCTTGGGCAAGTCAAATCACTTCTCAGTGCCTGAGTTACTTCATCCGTAAAATGAGGTTTAAGACCCCGAGCCCCAGGTGGGATAGGGATTGTGTCCAACCTGATTACCTTGTATCTACTACAGCGCTTGACACGTAGTAAACACTAAACGGATACCATTTTTATTATTATTATTCAGTTACATCCTGAATCTTCTGACATGTTCTCCCCAGCACACATTTTTCAGGAACTTGTGGCCTGCTGGAAGGTTGAGTAATCAGATTATGGTGGGATGCTGTTAGGTTTAGCTATTTCTCCTATCTATAACCTATTTTTAACCTCTCTCTCTCTCTCTCTCTCTGTAGACCATATAAACTCCTTGTGATAGCAACTGTGGTATTTGTTAAGCACTTACTTTACTGCATAAGTAAATTGGGTTGGACACATGTCCCACATGGGGCTAACACTCTTAATCCCCATTTTATAGGAGGAAACGAGTTTGCAGAGGGGGTGAAAGACTTGTAGTTTTGGGAATCATCCACATAGAAATGGTAGTTGAAGCTATGGGAGCAATTGAGTTCTCCAGTTATCACCCCATCTCTAGAGAAGCAGTGTGGCTCAGTGGAAAGAGCACGGGCTTGGGAGTCAGAGGTCATGGGTTCAAATCCCGACTCTGCCACTTGTCAGCTGTGTGACTATGGGCAAGTCACTACACTTCTCTGTGCCTCAGTTAACTCATCTGGAAAATGGGGATTAAGATTGTGAGCCTCACATGGGACAACCTGATGACCCTGTCTCTACCCCAGTGCTTAGAACAGTGCTCTGCACATAGTACGCACTTAACAAATACCAACATTATTATTATTATTAATTATTCATTCCTCTCCAAACTCCTTGAGGAAGTTGTCTACACCCACTGCCTCCATTTCCTCTCCTCCAGTTCTCCCCTTGACCCCCTCCAATTTGGCTTCTGACCCTTTCTCTCCACAGAAACTGCTCTCTCAAAAGTCACAAAGGATCTCCTTCTTGCCAAATGCAGTGGCCTTTACTCCATCCTAATCCTCTTTGATTTCTCAACTGCCTTCAACACAGTCAAGCACCCCCTTCTCCTGGAAACGTTATCCAATCTCAGCTTCACTGACCTTGTCCTCTCCTGGTTCTCTTCCTATCTCTCTGGCCACTCATTCTTGGTTTCTTCTGTGGGCTCCTCTTCTTCCCATCCCTTATAATTTGATTATTCTATCAGCCTCCTTGCTGACCTCCCTGCTTCCTGTCCCTCACCACTCCAGTCCATATTTAATTCAACTGCCTGGATCACTTTTCTACAAAACATTCAGTTTACATTTCCCTACTCCTGAAGAACCTCCAGTGCCTGCCCATCCACCTCTATATTAAACAGAAACTTCTTACTATTGGCTTTAAGACATTCGATCATCTCGTTCTCTCCTTTCGCACGTCCCTGCTCTCCTACTGCAACCCAGCCCACACGTTTTGCTCCTCTAATTCCAACCTACTCATTGTACTTCACTCTCATCTATCTTGCTGTCACCCTGTGGTCTACATCCTGGCGTGCCCTCCCTCTTTATATCCGACAATCATTTCTCCCCATCTTCAAAGTCTTATTGAAGGCACATCTCCTCCAAGAGGCCTTCCCTGATTAAGCCCTCATTTCCTCTTTTCCCACTCCCTTTTGTGTCATTCTTGCACTTGCATTCGTTCCATTTACTCGCCTCTCACTCAGCTCCACAGCACTTCCTTACGTATCTGTAATTTATTTATATGAATGTCTCGCCTTTAGACCGTAATCTCATTGTGAGCAAAGAATGTCTCTACCAACTCTGTTGTACTCTCCCAAGCACATATGAGAATGCTGTGCACACAGTCAGTGCTCAGTAAATAAGATTGACTGATAATCAAGATGCCAAGTGATAATGAGAGCAACCATGCTGAAAGAAGAATGGTATTTTCTGCATGTGAACTGCTAGAGAGCGAAACCAAACTCCCTCATGAAGCACGGCTCATAGAGATGTTAGGTTATGCTTTCCGGAAAGGTCTCCCTATTTCAGACAACAGTGTTTACATGTTGGATTTGCAGTCAGACAGTCCTTGGTCTCCGGCTTCCCAAGTCTGTCCTGGGCAGAGAAATACATGACTGATCCTTTAATGAAGCAATGACTCAATCAATGGTATTTAATTAGCACCTACTATGTGCCAAACACTGTACTAAGGTCTTGAGAGAGTACAGTGCAACAAAGTTGGCAGACACATTCCCTTCCCATAACGAGTTCTCTGTCAGCCCCAACAGGGTGTATCCCCCAACTCTGAAGAGAAGGGAAAAATCCGATGAGGATCCAGAAGCTCCTGGCACGGACATTGGATTTCCAATATTAAAATTTGACTTACTGATCTTTGTGGGAGCTTTCAACATGCACATGGACAGTAGTGCCAAATCCTAAGGAAAAAAAAACAAATCAGAACTCACGGAATGGGAAAGCTGAAGAACAATTATTTTACTCTTGTTCAGAAAATGTGCTAATTCTTAACTTGTAATTACCTACAAAGAAAGACAAAGACATCTTGGCTACCTGAAAGGCCTAGGCAAGGGCTAGATCATCATTGTTTGGAACAAGCAGGAGCCTTAGATCAGTGTAGTCACTTGAGATATCCAATGATTGGCCGACTCTTGCCTGATGCCCTCCCCATTTGAGCTAGAATACAATCTCTGTTCTGAAAAGCGTCCTCCAAACCATCAAGGTGGTTCACTATTAATAACAATAATAGTATTAAACACTTACTACGTGCCAAGCATTGTACTTAGCACTGGAATAGATACAAGATAATTAGGTTGGCACGGTTCTTCTCCTACACGGGGCTCACAGTCTAAGAGGGAGTAGGATTTAAATATCTTACAGATGAGGAAACTGAGGCATTGAGAAGCAGAATAGCCTATTGGAAAGAGTACATCCTTAGGAGTCAGAGGACCTGGTTCTCTCTAATCCTGGCATTGCCACTTGTCTGCTGTGTGACCCTGGACAAGTCATTTACCTTTTTTGTGCCTCAGTTACCTCATCTCTAAAGTGGGAATTAAGACTATGAGCCCCATATGGGACGTGGACTGTGTCCAACCTGATTATCTCGTATCTACCCCAGTGAGTAGTACAGTGTCCGGCACGTAGTGAGCACTTAACAAATACCATTAAAAGAAAAAGAGAAGATAAGTGACAACTTAGAGAAAGGAATTGATCCTTTGTGGAGCAGGAGTCGACAGTGTTCGTCAGTTGGGTTTGTAATTCCTCTGGGGCTTTTGCAAAAACTTTCAGCTAATGCAAATGGTGCACAGCTACTACTCAATCAATTAGTGGGCTTCTACTATAGGCTAGCTCTTAATCCAATCAGTAAACAGCCTGCTCCTGCCTTGGAGTTTCCCCTGAGATATTTAGCTCACTTAAATAGTTGTGTTACACAAGGGACAAACCTGACTCTTCTCTCATATTCAACTAACCAGCTCCTTCCATTCCCTAAACATGCAAATTAACGCTTACGCTCTCTGTATATGTCATTGTTCTGTCTTGGTCTACCTCTTTTTAGAAAAATTGTGTCCCAGAGCTCGGCCAAAGAAGAGCCTAAAAAGGAAAGCAATAAAAACGAGTCAAGATTTGGAAAATAAGAGTTGTCAGAGTTTAAATATTTGGGATTATTTCACATGTAAAAAGGAAACTGAAGGGTGACATAACGGTTCCTCTAGATGGTTATCTAGAGCACAGTGATTCTACATCCTTGCTAAAGCCAAAATAAAAAGAAACGGGCTTTTATTGCAGCAGAATGCACTCCAGGTTGGTATGAGGGTTTAAGTAGTGGCATGGATGTAGAATGTTCTTTACGGGAAGAGTTTCAGAAGACTATAGATCCCCATTTTGCTACTGGAGAGGGAATAAGCTCTAGTTGAAAGAGTGTGGAGCCTGCATTCTAGTCTAGTTCTTTCACTGACCTGTTGGATGATTTGGGGCAAAGCACTTAACCTCTCTATACCTCAGGGATAATAGCTGCCTCTTACTCCCTCACAGGGATGGCGGAAGAAGAAAATGAGACGATGGGTGAGAAAATGTTCTGAAACAGAAGCACTTAAACTTCTCTGTGCCTCAGTTCCCTCTTCTGTAAGATGGGCATTTAGACTATGAGCTCTATGTGGGACATGGGACTGCATCCAATCTAATTAGCTTGTATCTACGCCACTGTTCTAAGAACTTAGAAGAGTACAATAGAACACTTGGAAGATACGTTCCCTGCACATGGCAAGAGGTCTTTCCTGATTACGCCCTTCTTTCCCCAGCTCACTCTTCCTTCTGTGTCCTCTATACAGTTGGATCTGTGATCTTTGGAAATTGGATGTTTGCCCCAATCCCACAGCACTTATGCACATGCTTTAAATTATTCATATTAATGTCTATCTCCCCCTCTAGACTGTAAGATCATTATGGACAGGAAACGTCTACTGATTCTACTGTATCACACCCTCCCAAGCACTTAGTATGGTGCTGTGCACATAGTAAGCACTCAATAAATGCCATTGTTGGCTTGTTTGAACTTCCAGAGTGGGAGACATTTAATATAAATAAATTAGATATGTACATAAGTGCTGTGGGGCTGGGTAGGGGTTGGGCAGAGGAGAAGAAAGAGAGCAAATCCAAAAGCAAGAATGATATGGAAGGGAGTGGGAGAAGAGGAAATGAGGACTTAGGGAAGACCTATGCTAATTCAGTCCTAGTAGAAAGAGCATGGGATTGGGAATCAGAAGACCTGGGAGTCAGAGGCCCTGTGTCCTAATCCCAGCCCCACCATTTATCTGCTGAGTGACCTTGGGCAAATCATTTAACTTCTCTGTGGCTCAGTTCCTTCATTTGCAAAATGGGGATTCGATGCCTGTGCTCCCTCACGTTAGACTGTGAGCTTCAAGAAGGACCTTATTATATTTTTATCTACCCCCAAATGTAGTATAGGGCTTAGCAAATCCCACAACTATTTACTGTTATTATTAACTACTGACACATCTAAAGAAGGCGAGAGGATGGGAGAGACGCTCCTCTCTCCCAGCCTGGGCAGTAGGCTAGATTCCACTGTTTTACACTGTCCAACCCTCAATTCATATCTCCTGGCTCTTCAAAAGTGAGATCAAGCAAATGTGCTTATGCAGACACCCTATTTCGCTGGTAGATGAAATACCAGTGTGGCCTAGATGGGAGAGCAGGGGCCTGAAAGTCGGGAGGACCTGGGTTCTAATCCCAGCTCCACCTCTTGCCTGCTGTGTGACTTTGGGCAAATCACTTCATTTGGCTGGGGCTCAGTGACCTCACCTGTACAATGGAGATTAAGACTTTGAGCCCCATGTGAGACAGAAACTGTCAATCTGATTTGCTTGTATCTACCCCAGCGCTGATTACAGTGCCTGGAACAAAAAAGCAAGTGCTTAACAAATACCATTTGAAAAAAAAAAAAGAAATTGTGTAGTCAGCTTATGAAATGGTGTCTTCTCAGTTTGAACTGTACTTTGAGATACATGGTGTGAAATAAGATGTCAGATATAATTACTAATATTACTCATTTACGAGTAGACTATATAATAGCCTTTCATACTAGCCAATGAGCATACGCAGTTCAGAAATGCCAGACAAAAAGATTTTTGTTGGTGTTGGGTTGACCTTTTAATGTTCTATCCTAGATGATCTCTTTCTACCTTTGACAGGTCTCAAAATATCAATATGTGTAGGATCACAAAACCATTCTCCTCTTTCTTGTTTTTTTTTACCCCCACTCATTCTAACACTCAAGAAATTATTTAAGGAAGTTTTAATGAAATGCATCTGTCACTTTATGAAGACGGATGGCCAGGGTATGGCTTTCCATTACTGGAAATGGCGGAATTAAATTAGAAAATGACAGTCCTCAGCATCTTCTCCAACTGGCTTTTGCATAATGTGTTGGAAAATTTGCTCACTTCGGCAGAAAGCCGCCGTTGTGATGGCCAGAGGCTTTTTCTTTACCCCCACGGTAGTTGTGTTTGTGTTGCGGGTGTGTGTCTCTCTCTAGTTGTTTTCAGCTGCTTCTCCGTTGCTGGTGAGTGGGTGAGATGGTGTGACAACCTGAGAATAAGTCCTGCCTGGCCCAGAGGCTCAGCTGTAGTCTGTGGCTCCATTTTGCAGAGAATAGGTTCAGTTGAACAGCTGTGATTTCCTTTTCCAAGTTCTTCTCCAAACCCCCTACCCTAAACTTCTGAGGCTCTCACTCATTACTTTTAATTAATTTTGTCACTTTACACTCCATCTCAACCTAGCTCATGATGCCCTGTAAATTCCTTGAGAGCAGGGATAGACTACCAACTCTATTGTATTTTACTCTCCTAAGTGCTTGGTACAGTGATCTGCACACGGATAGGGCTCAATAAATACCACTGATTGAGGTCTGCCTTGATCCAACAAAAGACCATATGTAATAATAACTGTGGTATTTGTTAAGCGCTGACTGTGTGCCAGGCACTGTACTAAGGGCTGGGGGAGATGCAAGCTAATTAATTCATTCAGTAGTATTTATCGAGCGCTTACTATGTGCAGAGCACTGCACTAAGAGCTTGGAATGTACAAATCGGTAACAGATAGAGACAGTCCCTGCCCTCTGACGGGCTTACAGTCTAATCGGGGGAGACGGACAGACGAGAACAATAGCAATAAATAGAATCGAGGGGATGAACATCTCATTAAAACAATGGCAAATAAATAGAATCAAGGCGATGTACATTTCATTAACAAAATAAATAGGGTAATGAAAATATATACAGTTGAGCGGACGAGTACAGTGCTGAGGGGATGGGAAGGGAGAGGGGGAGGAGCAGAGGGAAATGGGGGGAAAAGAGGGTTTAGCTGCAGAGAGGTGAAGGGGGGGGGCGGTAGAGGGCGTAGAGGGAGAAGGGGAGGTCAGTTTGGGAAGGCCTCTTGGAGGAGGTGAGCTGTAAGTAAGGTTTTGAAGAGGGGAAGAGAATTAGTTTGGCAGAGGTGGGGAGGAAGGGCGTTCCAGGACCGCGGGAGGGTGTGGCCCAGGGGTCGACGGCGGGATAGGTGAGAACGGGGGACGGTGAGGAGGGCGGCAGAGGAGTGTAGCGTGCGGGGTGGGCAGTGGAAAGAGAGAAGGGAGGAGAGGTAGGCGGGGGCAAGGTGATGGACAGCCTTGGAGCCTAGAGTGAGAAGATTTTTGGACCCAGGGCCTGTCCCACATGGGACTCACAGTCTTAATCCCCATTTCACAGATAAGGTAACTGAGCCACAGAGAAGTGGTTACTTGCCCAAGGTCACACAGCAGACCACTGGCAGAGCCAAGATTAGAACCCAGGTCCTTCTGTCTCCCCAACCTGGGCTCTATCCACTAGGCCACGTTGTCCCAAGGTGGCAGAGAAAGCAGAGGCCAAAGAGGACTTTTTATCCATGCTGAGACAGTGAAATGAGGGAATACTGGAGGGAAAGGAGCAGGTTTCTGGACATTTGTGTCCTTAGATGAACAACGTGTACACCGTGGGAAAAGGAATATATAGAAGAGCAGGAATTGTTTTTTGAGTGAACCGATCAATAGTGGTGGAGTCCACATGAGAAGGAGCATGGCCTAGTGGATAGAACAAGAGCCTGGAAGTCAGAAGGATCTGGGTTCTAATTCCAACTCTGCCATGTGTCTATGTGACCATGGGAAACTCCTTCAACTTCCCTGTGCCTCAGTTACCTCTTCTGTAAAATGGGAATTAGACCGTGAGGCCCACGTTGGTCAGGGACTGTGTCCAACTAAATTAGCTTGCATCTACCCCAGCACTTAGTCCAGTGCCTGGCACATAGTAAGCCCTTTAAAAATACCGTGAAAACAAAACAAAAAAACACTGCTTAGGATGCTTTTTGTTAGAGAGGCTGCAGACCTGCTTGAAGTCTCTGTGTCTGTCATCTAGGCCAAGTTTTCAAGCTCTCTCTCCTAGGTGAATTCCTGTCTCTTTCTCATGTTTAGGTACCGCCTATCTCTTTTAGATTCTGGGTCCAATGTACAGGACTTGGGAGTCTTTTTCATGCCAGCTCAGTGGACCCCATTTGAATTTTCCCCAAGGCTACCTCTGTGAAATCATTAGCAAGTCCCTAAGTGTGTCTGCTTTGAAATATATGTGGAATTTGCAAATAATTGACATTTGCCTGCACCTCTACTGTTTCCCTATAATGTAGAGTTGCATCCCTGACCAACCCTATACTATATGCATACTATATACCTCCACCCATGCCACAGGCAAGCACACAGCCGGCTCTTCCAACATCACATTGTGTTCAGTCCAGAAAGATGATCTCTGTTCCCCTGACAGAGTTCTGTCCCAAACCTGTGGTAAAAACCTGGGTGAGGGAAGAATTGAGGGGATACGCTTTATAGCTAAGAATAAATTAAGTGGATCATTTTCCTTCAAATTTCAGCAGATACTATGCCTGTGTGTGTGCCTATGTTCTTCGAGAACTGATATTACACACATGGGTAGATTTCAGATTTTCTGCCTTTATTCTCACCCTTGCTTTTTTTCTTTTATTTGTGGTATCTGTTTAAGTGCTTTTTGTGTTCCAGGCACTGTACTTAGCCCTGAGGTAGATCCAAGCTAATCAGTTTGGACACAGCCAGTGTCCCACATAGTGCAGAAAATCTTAATCTCCAGTATTACAGATGAGGTAACAGGCACCTTGGAAAACTCTATGGACGCACATACCAGCTCTTCCGGAGAGAGTGTCTCCATAATAATAACTGTGATATTTGTTAAGCACTTGCTGTGTGCCAAGCGCCGTACTAAGCTCTGGGGTTAGACCCTGTCCCGCATGGGACTCGCAGCCTTAATTCCCATTTTACAGGAGAGGTCACTCAGGCACAGAGAAGTGAAGTGGCTTGCCCACAGCCACACGACAGACGAGTGACAGAGCCGGGACTAGAACCCGATTCCACGGCATCGCTGTGCGTCGGAAAGAAGAACCGAGGCACGGAAAAGTGAAGTGACTTGCCCAAGGTCACACAGCGGATAAGCGGCAGGGCCGGGATTAGAACCCAGGTCCTCCTGATTCCCAGGCCCACGGTCTATCCACTAGGTCACGCTGCCGCTGAGTGCAGGTCGATGTCTTAAGAGGCTCCCTTTCCTTCTCGCTCCCTCTCTCTCTCTGAGGGACATCTGCCACCTTCTCAGTGGGCACCACTGCCATTAGCTGTCACTCCTGTAAAGGCTTGGTGCTCTTCAGACTGATAATTGGCATCCACCCTCTCCCTCACCCTAACCTCAGGCCTGTGGTGTTGGACTACACCGGCTGCAGTCCAAACTGGATAAAGAGCTGTCTGCTGGATCTTTGCCAACATCACCCCACAAAATTAGCATGCCAACCCCACCGCCCACCCCCCGCCCATAGTAAATGCTTAACAAATTCCATTATTATTGTTGTTGTTATGGAAATGGGAAGGATGAGGCAAATCCAGCCTCATTATAGATTATAAATTCCTTGATGGCAGGGGTCAGGTCTACTCACTCTATTGTATTCCAAAAACACCACTGATTGAGTGATTGTTCAAGATCCCCCAGATTTCAGGATGTTCACATCCAACAATGAATCGCTGGAACTGCTAGTGACGTTTCCCTCGCAAGTCAGTCAATCGTATTTATTGAGCACTCATCATGTGCAGAGCACTGTGCTAAGCGCTTGGAAGCGGCCAATATAACACACATCCCCGCCCACAACCAGCTTACAGCCTAGAAGAGACAGCTCTTGCCTGCCTCCTACAAAAGTTGAAGCCAGGGAAGGTGGTGGGTGTCGAGTGAAGTGAGTGGGTGAGAAGCAGGGTAGCCCCGACTAGTCTGGGAGTCTGACCTTTGGGGGTGCTCATCCTTGCTATGCTAATTGCCTATTGTGTGACCTTGAGCAAGTCACTTCACTGTGCCTCAGTTTCCTCATCTGTGAAATGGGGGTTTAATATCTGTTCTCCTTCCATCTTAAACCGGGAGCTCCACGCGGGACAGGGTCTGTGAGCACACTCATTGCACTGAATCTACCCTGGTGCTTAGTACATTTCTTGGCACGAATGCTGGTAACATTATTATTGATATTGATAATACCAACATTGCATTGACTGGGGCTAAGCACGAAGGGCTTGGGGTCCTCTCTTTTCCCCCTAACCCCCCCCCTGCTTCCTTCTCCTTTGCAAAGCTCCCTGGCCCCTTTCATCTAGAGCCCGGTTCAGAAGCTGGTCTCTTCAGTGTGTCCTCCCTCCTGTTTCCTCGAAATGCCCTTTGCCCTCTGGAGGCAACAAGTCGGCTGTCATTTTGGGCTCCTTAACAGAACACAGAATGCAAAATCCCCGCTGGGTGAAATGGTGGGGAAAAACGGGTGTTTTCATGTCATCCCAGCTGTGGACCTGGAATGAGTGACTGAATCCATCCCTCCTGCAGGCTGCCTACCATGGGCTTGGCCAGCAGTAGCAGCAGACAGGACTATTCCCAGGACCGGTTTGAGGCTTTATGTTCTAAGGAAGGACCAACAAAGGAATACAGCCTCTGGTGACTATTATCCAGTACTTAATGGGTACAGATCCAAAGTGCCTAAGTGACACAGAAGGGAGAGGAAGTAGGGGGGACGGAGGCTTAGTCGGGGAGGGTCTCTTGGGCTTGGGAGGTGGGGAGAGTCATGTTCTGTAACATATGGAGGAGGGGGGAGTTCCAGGCCAGAGGCAGGATGTTAGTGAGGGATTCAGCGAGATAGAGAAACCTAAAATGACACATCTTCCATAGCAGAGACTGGCAGTCGGTATTTATTCTCTCAGGCCCGTCTTATGTAACAAATGAACAGATGGATACAGAGTCCTGAGTCGCTGGTGGGATGAAGGGAGAAGCGGACGGGAGGGAGGGAGTTGAGCAGAAGTGGCAGCAGCGTCTCCGTCACAAATTTTAGAATGTTGGGAAGGCTTTGGTTGCGACTTTTAGATACAGGACAGTCTGTCTTGGAAGAAGACTGTAAACAAGCTCCTTCAACCAAAATGTTCGAGTGCCTTTGTCTTCTCAAGCTGCTTTGTATTTAGGAGAAGCACGCCTCCTAGCAGAAGGAGCATGGGAGAGAGTTAGCCTGGGCTCCAATCCCAGCGTTGCCGCTTGTCTCCTGCATGATAGTGGACAAGACCCTTCACTTCTCTCCGCCTGTTTGCTCCTTTTTGAAAATGGGGATAAAATACCTGTTCGCCCTCCCCCTAAGATTTCGAGCCCCACCTGGGACAAAGATGGTTCCTGGCGTACTTATAACGCATCCATCCGGTGACTGAGCTCCTCTTCTCCCTCTACTCCCTCTGCCGCCCCCCCTTTTACCTCTCCGCAGCTAAAAACCCTCTTTTTCTCCTTTTCCCTCTGCTCCTCCACCTCTCCCTTCCCATCCCCACAGCACTGTACCCGTCCGCTCAACTGTATATATTTCCATTACCCTATTTATTCTGTTAATGAATTGTACATCGCCTCGATTCTATTTAGTTGGCATCGGTTTTTACGAGATGTTCTTCCCCTCGACTCTATTTATCGCCATTGTTCTCGTCTGTCCGTCTCCCCCGATTAGACCGTAAGCCCGTCGAACGGCAGGGACCGTCTCTATCTGTTGCCGACTTGTTCATCCCAAGCGCTTAGTACAGTGCTCTGCACATAGTAAGCGCTCAATAAATACTATTGAATAAATACTATTGAATGGCTGGTATATAATAAACACTGAATAAATACCACAATTATTAAGGAAATTTCTCCTCACATACCTGTTGCCAACCTATTGGCTTCTTTATTAGATTGTGAACCCCCTGAGAGCTAGGGCCAATATCTTGTTTATCCTTTATTGCATGCTTTCCCAGTGCTTAGTTCAATGCTTTGCATGCAGGAAGGACTCAATAAATACACCTGAAGGGGAATGAATGAATTTTCGATTCTGCCATTGACTCTCTTTGTGACCTTGGGTAATTTACTGAGCTGGTAGAAGTAGTAGTAATATTTTTTTTTATCAGGTGCCTGTGTGAAAGCATTGTATTAAGCCTGGGAAAACCACAAGGGTGAGAATTAGACACAGTTTCTCTCCCCTAAGGGACCCAAGAGGAGGAGAGAGTAACCAATAAGGAAAGGGAAATGATAAAATCATAAAAGCAACAGAAGACAAGGAAAATAATAGGCACAAGAAGAGCAATAGGGTACTGAGGTAAGAAAAGCAGAATTTCAGACGGCTCGAAACCGAGTCCAACCACCACAGAAGCACTTAGGGCAATGCTTGGCCCATACCGAGTGCTTAGCAAATATAATTATTGTAATTATTAGCTACAGTAGCCACCAATCAAAATGTTTGAAAGCTTCGGTCTTTGGCGGTAGTTAGAAGTGAGTGATTTCCTCAGAGCATTCTTGAAGAAAATGAGTTAAATGATTTTTAAATGATAGATTTTTACCAAATATAGGGGACAAACTGAAATGTGATCCCAAGTACAAGTTGCAATGGCTTATCTCCTGAGACTAATTCAGAAATATCATCATCATTCTCTCTTCTACTTAGACTTTGAATTCCATGAGGGACCTGATTATCTGGCATCTAACACAGCACTTAATATACTGCTTGGTGTATAGTAAGTGCTGAACAAATATTATTTTCATTATTATTATTAACATCATCATCTTCTGCCTTATTAATTCCAAACCATGCATTTGCACTTGATTATAACAGGTTTCTGCCTGCTGTAACTTCCTAGATTATCTATTTAGTTTTCTTGAAGAGGGATATATTCCCATGAAAACTTGTGAAAATAATTCTGACATTTTCAGGACGTGATTTCAAATGGTTTCGGAGAAAACCATGCTGCATTAGTTTGTCATAATTCAGTTGCTCTTGCTTTAGCATGAAGAGTATCGCTTTGGTCTGAAACTTTTTTTTTAAATTTTTAAGCAGTTTCACATCAAGTGGCATTTTAAATACCAGAGTAATCACATTTGAATATCTACAAACTCAAATGAAGCTATGTTCGAAAGTAAAATTTTGGGCCTCCTTCCAGGATAACAACTTTCATTCTGAACTGGAATTTCAATTTCGGACTATAGCAGTGTTTGCAGCTGAGGTTACATTCCAGGTCACAGTAGGGCAGGCAGGAGGGACTCAGTGGGAAGTGAAGTAACATTTGGCAAGTTTCAACTTGCTTCCTTTCCTTTTCTTGCACCCTTGATAGATCAAGTAACAGAATGCTGAAAAGGAAAATCATTCCACCTCTTCTTCGCCCTCTTCCCAGTCAATTTTGCTGAGCTTCATACCTCCTGTCCAGAGTGCATGAATGGCAAGGTGTTTGTTTTCTATCATAGTTAAGGCATGAATTGTACTTGGATTGGATTTTTCCTATCATTCATCACCACTAAATACGTAATTTAGGAAGTCCTCAACTGAAGACATTTTAAGTAAAGAAGAATGGAACTTGCAGTGTTTTGAATTTTACTCTGTTTCAGCCTCACGACATTTCAGTTTTCAACAGTTTCTGTTTTACAATACTGGCCTGCTTTATGACACCAACTGTGGACGTTGGGGGGAGGGAGGGTGGCTTTCACTGGTGCCCCAAGGAAATGGGGAAACAATTTAAAAACTCAACTGCCTCTCCCACCCACTCCAATGACTAGTTGCCACCAACTACTATTCTCCTGACTCTGCTTCCAACTTTCTGAACCATTTTGAACCCTTTGTCACATTCTTTCTCCATCCCTACACTGATCTCTGGGGACTTCAGTATTCATGTGGATATTCCTGACAACTATCCAACTGCCCCTTTCCTCTCACTTCTCAACTCCACTGACCTCTTGCTACATCCCACCTCACTCACTAAATTGGACCCACACTTCATCTCATAATCTCTAGTCCCTGTACAACCCCTGACCTTGCCCACTCTGAAATTCCACTCTGATTGTAGCCTCCTCACCTGCCTTTTCTCCCTCACACTGCCTCATAGCAAATCTGTCCTGTTCTCCCATCATGACCTCTGATCTTTTGACCACCCCCTTCAATTTTCTAAAGTCATCATGCTCAATTTGGTATCCAACCTACCTTCTCTTGACAAACAAATTAACGCTCTCACTTCTACCCTCTCCAATTAATTCCCTCACTCCCCTACTCCCCTGTCCCTCCACCATTCTCATAATACCAACCTGCAGCCCTGGGCCACTTCCACAGTACGCTTCCTCCGTTCTCGTGCACAAGCTGCGGAACACTGGCAGAACTCCAGTCACCGTGCCAAACTTGTCCATCTCGAACATCCTCATCTGCTTTAACCCTGCCCTCTCCACCAGCAACATTACTTCTCCATCCTTATGGACTCCCATGTCCATGTCCACACCAACTATTTCAGAATTTAAACTCCTCCTCAAATTCCCAGTCCCAACAAGGGATCCTCTGGATCCCTTGATCTTAATGACCTAGCCATGTTTTTCCATGAAGAAATGGAAAACATCAAGGATGATGTCCCTAAAATCTCCCCTGTGATTCTCTAGTCTCTTCCACTTTCTGTCCACTCTTACTCTTCTACCCATCTCAGCAGAATCTCAAGCAATCTCCTGCCTCCTCTCAAAATCTAACGCTTCTTCCTGTGCTTCTGACCGCATCGTTTTCCACCTTATCATTTCCCTCTCCCTCCTTCCTTCCCTGACTGCAATCTTTCACCAAGTGAAACTCATTCACCAAGTGTTCCTTCCCAATGCCTTCAAACATTTTCATGTCTCCCCTATCCTAAAATTGTACCCCCTGACCCCATGGTTCCCTCCACTTATCACTCCATCTCCCTCCTACCTTTCTTTTCTAAATTCCTTAAGTTGTTTACATCTGAGGCACCACTTCCTCTCCTTCAATTCTCTTCTTAACCCCCTGCAGTGTGGCTTTTTAAAATGGTATTTAAGTGCTTACTATGTTTCAAGCATTGGGGTAGATACAAGTTAATCAGGTTGAATACAGTTCATATCCCACATGGAGCTCCCAGTCTTAATCCCCATTTTATAGATGAAGTAACTGAGGCCCAGAGAAGTGAAATGATTTGCCCAAGGTCACACAGCAGACAAGTGGTAGAGCCAAGATTAGAACCTAGATCCTCCTGTCTCCCAGGCCTTTGCAACATCCACCAGGCCATCCTGCTTGTAGCTGTGGTGTGCTATGGATGGTTCAAGGGACACCAAATGGGAATTCGAGAATTTCTGAAATTAGTTCATGATAGCTGATATTGTCTCTTTATAAAATGGTGGGAGAGCTGTACCCAGGACTTGTTAGTTGGCCCTTTGGAAGCATTCCACTAGGATATTTTCTTGTTACTAATGACCTGGGAAATACATGAAAACACATTAAACTGGCCAGGCTCAAATTTAGACTCAAGAAAACCTTTTCCACCCCCTGGAAAAAAAAAAAAGAAAATCCACAATTTTCACAACTGACCCCATTGGAATGCATTTTAGTGAAGTCCATTAGAATAGCTCAGGCTCTTGAAAATGTCCAGGCAGCTGAGAAAAATACTGTTCACCTTTCATAAAAAATATTAATGGTGCTCAGTGCCCAGACGTGTCCACTAATCACTGCTTTTCAGGTTCGCTTCTCCCTGAGTGTGGAAGACAAAAATTGGCTTTTTTTCCCCCCTCAACTAGATTTTGTTTTTAATCAAGCACCATGGAAACTTCCATGGCTGAAATGTTTTCAGCTTCGGTTTTTAAAATAACTCTCTGAAATGGTGTCACTTGACTGCCTAAAGCACAAGTTTTTGAAAAAAAGCTTTCAGTTCCATTGGACATCTGTTTTGACTTAGAGTTTGATTTTTAGAGCTGGAAACCATTTTAAAATCTTTCGATAGCAGGCATGAGTGTTAACTGTGTATTTTTTAATTATATCCCTGTAGTTTTATATATTCCAGTCAACAAAATAGGAAAACTCCTATCGTTCTTCTCTCCTAACTTTAGAGAAATAAGATGAATGAATCAATTTCTACTGCATTTGTTTCCATGTTAGTTGGCAAGAAGTTAACGGCACCACATCCAACACCGTTTAATCTAGGCCCAAGGATAGCCCACCAAAATTACAATTATTGTCCTAATGGCAAAAAGATATTTGGTTTTAAGATGTATTTTCCCCTATCTATTCCCCTATCTATAAATTAATCAGTGGTTTTCAGTTAATAATGGCTCAATTAAATTCTTCACATTGTGTGAAGTTTCACTGAGCAACACTGGAAAAACTGTGATTTTTAACCAGAACGCTATAGGGTGAAGATGGTAAACTTAAATTGGACATAGCTCGTCTCTGCCAAGATTAAACATATCAGTTAAAACCTCACACAATGAGCTTCCTGAAATTGTTTCATCAATTCATTTAATGAAAAAAGTGAAAAAACATTTGTAATAATTGCTTCTCTCTGTGTGCTAGCACCCCCAAACCCAGGCTCAAAAGCGTTTCCGCGGAATTGTGAGTACCATCATTTGAGTGAACGCTCCGGTGTCCTTCCATGGTGTGCTACACTCGCCAACTTTCTGCAGCGACAGCTTCAAGACTTATGGCCCAGGTATGGCACTTTAAAAATAATCAGTATGCGTTCTGCTGGAACATGCTCTAGAGTCAGCAGATTTGGGTTTGCTTGAATTTCCAAGTTTTGGAATGGCACTAGCCCACCGTGAGCCCTACTGAATTCTACTCTTCCTCGTTCCCATTCGCCACTGCTGTCTGGGGTTGTTTTCTGGATAAAAGGAAATTTGCTCCGCGGGGCCGAGATGAAAATGCATTTTTCTTCTGGGCCTCTGTGGGGCCGTAGCGGAATGAATGGCGTGTACGCTGCAGGAGTTCATAACCTGCTTTCCCACCTCTATCAAATGCTCTACCTGCTGATGTGCAAAATGAATACTCTGACAGGTGATTCACTTAGGCCAGAGTAGCTTCCAAGCAGGGCTGTCTCGGGAGACAGATAGTCGGTGTGACGAGAGCATCACTTCTTCCAGTCTCCAGCTTTCCCTCCTCCTCCTAACCTGGCCTCCATCCAGCTCCCACAGATCTCCTTGCACCTTTCTCAGTCTCCCGCCGGCCTCCTCCTTGCTAAACATCACGGTCCCCGGGGCCCCGCCACCCTACGCACCCGTTGGTGATTTTCTGCATCTTAGTCCTTCTCAACCAGTCGACTGATAGTATTTAGCTCGTCTCTAGACTGTCAGCTCACTGTGGGCAGGGAATGTGTCTGTTTATTGTTGCATTCTCCAAGCACTTAGAAGAGTGATTTGCACACAATAAGCACTCAATAAATATGATTGAATGAATCGGTTGAGTTCCCAAAGTGTGTGGAACACTGACCCAAGTGCTTGGGAGAGGTCAAGAGTTGCAAAAGACTTGATCCTCACCCACGTGGAGCTTACAGGTAAACGAGTGAAAGAGACACAGAGTTATTTACAGATTGAAGGAGGAAGAAACGCTTCAGTAGCAGAGTGTGTAAGTCGATTTGTACAATCGAAGGTTGTGAGAGCAGAAGTGCTCAAGTGGGGCCATTTTGTCCTGGGTTGACTGGTCTTTCTCTCAGGGATTTAGACAGAAGACCTGCCAGTGATTAGACAAGGATGAAGAAGGGATAAAGTGGTGATCACAGAACCCCGCTACCCTTTACCCCTCCATAGCCTCTTCTGGGGGAGGCAGGGTGGGAGCAGACAGAAGGAAAGGGTTACCCCAGGGTAACAATGGGGGATGTGAAGTGCACCCTGCTCTCAGACCCCTATGGCCCTCTTTCCATTTTATTCACAGTTGGGGAGCAAGATTAAAACCCAAATGAATCTTTTGTTTGAACTCTGTGTGGTATATTTCTCTTGGGAAAATCGCAGTCCCAAAACATCATTTCTAGTGTACTTGTAAATCGGAAAAGGTTATCCTTTTCTTTGCTGGCTCAAATACACAGCTGATGCAATACTTGTTTAGAGAAACTACCTCTCCTCCCCTCAGCAATCTCCAGCCCGAGGCTTCTGAGTGTCCAACTGACTGTCTTGAGGGACTCAAAAAATGGAAAAGTGAGCCAGCACTGGGCTTTGAATGAACCTTCTTAGAAACTTTACAGAAGCGGATGGGACCAGATTAAAGATTGCAGGCTCAGGATCCCGCCTGGCTCCACTTGAATTAAACTTTTCAAGACCCGGCATTATCAATTGCTTTTTATAGACAAGAAATGAGACGCTGGAGGTCCTTAGAGGAGCCCAGGGCTTTGACATTCCAGATGCTAAGAAGTCTGGAAGCTTAAAGCAAAGATAACAGCAGCTCTGGTGTGTGCACACTTAATACTCTCTTAGGCAGTTAAAGATTCCTCTTCAGGTCCCCGTGGAACTTATGACCCTCACCGGGGATGTCAAAAATGTTAGAGGCCAAACAGTAGCTATAGCTTTTACTTGTGGTCGAAGGGGTTCTTTAGTGGGATAAAATATCAATGAATTGTACTTCTTTTGGGCTTACTCTTTACAGAACACTATATTAAACACTTGGGAGAGTACAATAGCACTGGAAGACATGATCACTACTCTCAAGAAGCTTACAATCCAGAGGGGGGAGACAGGTACTTGAACACGTTCCCGGTACAAGGAAGCGATGGCATATAAATATGCGTACGTAAGAGCAAGGAGGGAGGCAAGACTAGGGATGAAAGAGCATGCCTAAGTGCTCAGGCTACCCAGAAGCACTGAATTGACAATGAGAAGCAGACCTAGTCTGGTCTAGCAGAAAAAGCACAGGCCTGGGAGTCAGAGGACCTCTGCCAATTACTTGCTGTGTGACCTTGGGCAAGGGAATCCGAAGGACCTGGATTCTGATTCTGGCTCCACCATTTGTCTGCAGTGTCACTTCACTTCTCTGTGCCTCAGTTTCCTCATCTATAAAATGGAGATTAAAACTGGAGCCCCATGTGGGACAGGGGCTGTGTCCAACCTTATTAGCTTAGAGCTACCTCAGTGCTTAGGACATTGCTTGCAACTTAAGTGCTTAACAAATGGCCTTTAAAAAAATCACTTAACTGCTCTGTGCCTTAGTTTCCCCAGCTGTAAAATGGGCATTCAATATCAGTTCTCCTACTGTGAGATCAACGCGGGGCAGAGACTGTGTCTGATCCCAGCACTTAGAATAGTGCTTGTCACATAGTAAATGCTTAACAAATGCTATAATAATAATAATAACAAAAGGGGAGAGATAGGACAGAGTTTTACCACTTAGCTGAAAGTCTCCTCTTTTTCTTTCTCTCTGTCTCTCTCTGTCTCTCTCTGTCTCTCTCTGTCTCTCTCTCTCTCTCACACACACACACACACACGCAAATGTACACTCTCTTCTCTCTCTCACTCCCTTTCCTCTTCCTTTTTCACCTCCTCTGTAATTGGCTCAGCCCTGCCTTGGTCACCTGGGGAGTCTGGCCCTTCTATATCCAGGCTAACCTGGGATCCAGTTGGGTCTTCATCCTACAAATGTTCCAGATGCAGGGAGTTAGCAGATCCCAGGACCCCAAATGCCCTCATTCTCTGCCATGCAAGGCCACCTTTTGACCCTGGGTAATAGGCTGACGCCCCCTCCAGACTATATTCCACCAAGTGTCTGTCCCATGGAGGGCATTGGGAGGAAGTTAAGTGGGGCCAGAAGGCCACACCACATTTGGCAGGGAGAGCTCCCTGCACTGCTGCCCTGAGAATCGCCCTGGCCAGCCAGGGACTCTGGGCCTTCCTGACACCCCTCCCTACTTGCAGGGAGAGGCTCGGGCAGGGGTTGTGGTAGCATGAGAGGCAATAGCAGCTCAGGGATGGCAGCATTATTTCCAGGGATGGAGGGGCGCTCCAACCACCTGCCACCTTTGGACCATAGAAGGCACTGCCCTCTCTCCTCCCACCCCCAAATCTGGATTTGGTCTGCTCAGGTTTTGCAGGGTCCTGGGCACTAGCTGTGCTCTCCACTCACCTTCTTCAGCCTCACACTCACACTGCAGGACCCAGATTTCCCTCTCCACACCTACAAGCGTGCACTCTCTCTCTCTCTTTCTTTCTTTTTCACTCTCTCTTTCTCACTTGTGCGCACGCACACACATTCTCTGTCACACACACACACACACACAAGCTCCCTCCCCCACCCTCCTTCCTCAAGCCAGGGAACACATCCAGGTAATGCTAACACTGTCTGAATACAAGGACAAGGGACAAAGAAAGAAGAGTGTGGAGCCAGAAGAGGGAAGAACTCTAGGAGAAAAACAGAGAGAAAAAAGAGGAACAAAAAGGAAGAGAAACTCAGAGATGCCTACTCTATCTAATTTAGTTGAAGCCAGGCTATTTGGGCAAGTGAATTACGGTATATGAAAGTCTTCATCTCCAGCAGTCCAAGTGTCACTAGACCCTTAATAGGCTCAGCTCAGTTGTCATTCCCTCAAGCCTAGAATCCCAGAACCACTTTGTTCACCAAGAAACTTCTCACACCCACACACTTCATCCCTGACCCACCAGCTCTCTCTTCCACTTAGCAGTCCATCCATTTTCTCTTTAATCTCTCTGTTTTCGCCTCATGTTCCTTGCTCCTCTGATACTTCTTCTTTTCACCTTTCCCTCACTCGACTTCTTGTTTTTTTTGAGTTACTCCTTTTTCTCTGTTTCTTCTTCTCCTGCGCATTTGGGTTGCTTTTAATCTTTACTGTTTTGAGGTGGTTCCTCTCCTTTCTTGGCAGTTTGTGTTTCTTTTTTTTTCTTTTGCAACCTCACCCTCAGCACTGTGCTCGTTTGTGTATATATTACTTATTACCCTATTTATTTTGTTAATGAGGTGTACATCCCCTTGATTCTATTTATCTTGATAATGTCTTGTTTTCGTTTTGTTCTGTTTTGCTCTGTTGTCTGTCTCCCCCGTTTAGACTGCGAGCCCATCATTGGGCAGGGATTGTCTCTATCTGTTGCCGAATTGTACATTCCAAGCGCTTAGTACAGTGCTCTGCGCATAGTAAGCTCTCAATAAATACTATTGAATGAATGAATGAATGCCCACAGCGAATTTACAGTCTAGAGAGGAGCTTAAGTGCTTATTTTCCAGGTACTGGACTATGTGCTGGGGTAGATATAATCTAACACAGTCCGTGTCCGACGCGGGGCTCCCGGTCTTAATCCCCATTTTACAGAGGAGGGAACTGAGGCACCGTGAAGTGTCACACAGCAGACGAGGGGTGGAGCTAGGATTAGAACCCAAGTCCTCCTGTCTCATGGGCCTGCGCTCTATCCATTAGGCCACAGTGCGTCACAGTGTATCTTTTGCCTTTCCCACCTCCTCATCCACTGTTTCCTCGCCCTTATGAAGCTGTTCTCCGCTGACTAGAGAGGCAAGAAAGGAACCCTCGAGGTTCCCACTGATAATGGCTTGGTCTTTACTTTTCCTCCAACCCTGAACTAGCCCTGCTGTATGGGGAAGCAGCTTGTTGAGACCCTCATGACTCTATGACCCTCAGGCGCCAGAGGGCAGAAGAAGATGGGAATTCCTGCATGTTTGCAGCCATCTCCAGGAAGTTCTGCCTCCTAGGAGAATGTAGGCTACGCCGCTTGCCTGCTGTGTGACGGTGAACGAGTCCCTTAACTTCTCTGTGCCTCAGTTTCCTGAGTAAATGAGGATTCAATCTCTGTTCTCCCTCCTACTCACACTGTGAGTCCCACGTGGGGCAGGGACTGTCTGAGCCGATTTACTTGTATCTACCTCAGTGCTTAGTACGGTGCTTGACGCGTAGTAAATGCTTAACAAAATGCCAAAATTATTACCTAGATCCTCTCAGCAGAATAAGCTGTCTTGTCTTAAGGGTAGTGGAAATCAGGCCTCGTCCTGGTGCTTTGGGGGCCTGGGCTCATACTGTAACACATTGGAAGTGGAGAGGAGGTTATCTCCCACTCCCCACTCCAAGGAGCCCAGCTCTTCCCTCAAGCATTTGGAGGATGGGAGGTAGGGGGAGAAGATGTATGAGAAGCAGCTTGATCTAGTGGAAAAATCATGAGCCTGGGAGTCAGAGAAGGGAGGATAGGGTGGGGTGATGAAGAGTTAGTCAGGGAAAGCTTCCTGGAGAATGCATGATTATAATAGGGTTTAAAGAGGGGGAGAGTGGTGGCCTGAAGGATTTGAAGCAGAAGGGAATTGGAAGTAGGTGGATGGAGACTGATGAGATCGAGGCACAGTTAGTAGGTTGGTATTAGCGGAGCATATTGTCTATATTTGTAATTTCTTTCTTTATTCATGTTAATGTCTGCATCCCCTTCTAGACTGTAAACTCACTGTGGGCAGGGAATGTCTACTAATTGTTACATTATACTCTCCCAAGCTCTTAGTACAGTGCTTTGCACACAGCAAGCACTCATTAAATATGACCGAATGAATGAATGAAAGGAGCAGAGTGGATGAGCTGAGTTGGAAAGTGAGCAGGGTAAGGTAAGAAGTGGATTGACTGTCTTAGAGTTGATGGCGAGGAGTTTGCTTGATAGGAAGATGGCTGGGCAGCCATCTGGATGAGCAATGCCCCCCAAATGCACTTTTCATCACAATGATTATGTTGCATGCTTCAGGACAGAACGCTCGTCTGCCTGAATTATCCAGGTCTTCGGAGCCAGAGTGAATTTCCTGGCCAGTTTGGACCGGCTTCCCCCGCCAGGCAGACGGCGGTGGCCATCTTAGCCTTCAAACTCTCCAGGAAAAAGAGAGCTGACAAGCTCCACTGTTCTCCTGGACCACGAGCATTTCTCCTGCCCTAAATTTGCATCCTAAATAAATGAGAGCTTTTCCCTACGCAGTTGGTGAGGAAGAAAATTGCAGGTAATGTTATTTGGGATCAAGCTGGAAATGGAAACTGTCCGGCGGAAGGATGTGCGCCAGTGCATGGTGGATGGCTTAATTAGCGTCAGGCCCTCTCTCCACCTCTCCAAGGAAAGCTGTCCTCTCACGAGTAGGTGACTAAATGTCAGCACCAGGGCTTATTAGAAGCAACGGGGCCTTGATACATGTCTCGCTGATCTGTTGTATGGGGGAAAGCCGCCAGAACGAACCCATCCGAGGACAGCCCTGACGTATTTTTCCGAAGCTGATAGAGAAGACGGGTTGAAAGTGCTTTTATTATGTCAAACCTCCAGCAGGGATGGGCCTCGGGTAAGTCCTGTTTGTCCATAATTTAGATAATCGTTTTGATAAATGAACCTGTTTGGTTAAGTGAGGGGTTGAGGCCAGGCCCACGTCTGCCTAGGGCAAGTAGGTGAGAAACAGCACGGCCTAGTAGATAGGGCATGCGCCTGGGAGTCGGACGACCTGGCTTCTAATTCCAGCTCCACCACTTGTCTGCTGGGTGACCTTGGGCAAGTCATTTAACTTCTCTGTGGTTCAGTTACTTCATCTGTAAAATGGGGATTGAGACTGTGAACCCCAAGTGGGACATGGACCGTTTCCAACCTGATTAGCTTGTGTCAACCTCAGCAGTGTCTGGCAAATAGTAAGCGCTTAATAAATGCCATTATTATTATATTCTTTAAAAAGAACTACCCTATAGAGAATCCAAGGTTTGGGCCTTTCTGTCAGACAGACTGCATTTCAAATCTCTCCCCTCCCATATTCATCTCTTCACTCTTCTTCATCTTTCAGGGAGAGTTCGAGACATTCCACAGAGTCCAGGCCAGCTGGAGGGGAATAAATCAGTGATATTTATCGGGCACTTACTGTGTACAGAGCACTGTACTAAGGGATTGGGAGAGTACTATACGGCAGAGTTGATATACCCATTCCCAGCCCTCAAGGAACTTAGTAGAGATTAGATAATTTGAAGAGCGGACTACTGAAGACTTACGGACTGTTCTTCCCATAATGCACATTTGTAGCCAGTGCACAGCACAATATTACAAGAAACAGTTTTGGGTGTTTGTCTATCAGCCAAGATGCCAGTACTATAACATTAGTTATAGCTTTTATCCATTTTTATGATTGTGAAGTTATTTGGAAAGTCACCCCTACATTAAAGAAGAATTGGTAGTACCTCCAAAGTTCACCCACTCTTTGCAATTTCTGGAGCAACTCTAGGGTACATTTTCTTGTTGCTCACCAAACTGTAACAAGGGTCTTTACCCACTTTCTTTTTCTAGGCTGTTTTTTCAGAACATAAGCAGGGAAACTCAAGGACTACCCATACTCAGTTTGGAGTTAATCACAACAGATGTATGGCAAGGCAATCTCACAGTCAAAAATATAATGATCATTATGGTACTTAAGCGCTTACTATATGCCAAGCGCTGTACTAAGTGGTGGGGTACTCTCAAATAATCAGGTTGGGCACAATCTCTGTCCCAAACAACGGTCACAGTCTAACAAGGGTGGAGTAGGAAACTTTTACAGATTTTCCAGATGAGGAGACTGAGGCACAGAGAAGTTAAGTGACTTGTCCAGAGCAGCAGACAAGAGGATGAGCCAGGATTAGAACCCAAGTCCTCTGAGCCCCTAGGCCCACAGTCTTTCCATTGGGCCATGCTGCCTCCCAGTCTGCCCCAACTCAGCACAGTACCACTGGGCCATTCCATGTTGAACTGCATAAAAATGGATAATCCTCCCTCAAATCTTCCTGGTGCAGGCTGATTAACGTGGCAGGTGTTGTTAAGGTGCCTACAGTTTCCCCTCCTCCAGACCTAACCCCTGTGCTCATCTCATCAGCACAAGGCTCGTGTCCCAAGTTGACAATGTACCGATCACTGATGGGTTCTTAAATCTACAGAGCCATGAGGGCCTTGCCTTATTCTGTGAGCCTGGGATGATGGCGTGTCCAATCGGATTAACCTGTATCAACCCTCGCATTTTCCGCAGTGCTTAGCAAAACTGTTGGTGCTAAATAGCCTCACTTTAGAGGAGATCTTCAGGACTCCTGGTGGAGGGGGATTCCTCGGGAATGATTGATTGAGCAGGGCTAAGGCAAAAATCCTGGAGTATTTTCGGCAGACAAGGACTGGGCTCAAAAAGACATGGAGTTTGCTTTGGAGGAAAGGTGATTGATTCAACCGGCCTGGTCACTAATATTTTGCTTCTCCTGAGCAGTGCCTTAGCTCCTCGGAATACTGTGCCCTTTGGAATGCTTCAACAGCTCTCAGTGGGTTTTCAATTCCCCAGAGATCTGAATGTCCACATTCTATCTCTGGTTCTGGTTCAAGATCTGCAAGACTTAATTCCCCTAGGGTCTCTTTCTGGAAGGATTGTACCAAAAGGTAATTGTGGTATTTGTAATTGCAGTATTTATTAAGCGCTTACTATGTACCAAACACTGTACTCAGTGCTGGGATAGATACAGGATCATCAGGTTCCATGTGAGGCTCACAGATTAAGTAGGAAGGAATTGAACCCCCATTTTGTAGATGAGGGAACTGAAGACCAGAGAAGTTAAGTGACTTGCTTAAGATCCCAGAGCAGGTAAGTGGCCATCATTGGGGGGAAGTGACCTGGTCGCTAGGCAGAGTAACCAGGGTGCAGTCCTAAAGGAGCATAACATGTCTAGTTTACTTCTGAAGAAGTAAAGTATGTTATTTATCTGTATTTGAGTTCACAATTCAAGGTAATGTTGGTAAAAATAGCATATCTGACTTTGGCCCGGGAACCAACCTCCCAGTTAAAAGATTGTTCCTGTGGAAAAATGGATCCTACTTACACAGTTTCCCCTTCAGGTGCACTTGTCATATTTACTAAGCACCTATTGAATGCAGAACACTGTACTTGGGAGAGTACACTATAACCGAGTTGGTAGACACTTTCCCAGATTGTGTCGGAAGTCCTAGGACTCCCCGAATCCCTTTTGGGGCCCAAAAAAGGGCAGTTTATTTTGATGGATGTGTAGGAGTATAGCTGCTTCTGAAGCGTGGCATTAGAAGGACTGTTCCGGAACTCAGATGTTGCACTGTTGAGGTCCAAGCACTCCCGATCCTAGAGAACAATGGTGGTGTTAATCAGAGGAGAATCAATCTCTCCAGCAACACAGAGTTTCTCCTAAGTGCATCAGGAGCTTCGGTAGCTATGAGAGACCAGCTTTGAGTTATGGACTTGCTTTCCCCTCTATGTTACTCAGCCTTCCTCTCCCCGGCCCCCTGAATCACTTCACAAAAAGGCCAGGTAAGTAGTCTCGAGGGGAATAATCAGGGAACAGTCAGATAGACTGCAGTCAACTAAATGACCGCAGGAACTTCCAAGTGAATTGTTGGTCTAGTATCAATCCACATTTTTAGGGATTTTTTTTTTTTTTTGATAAAGAGAACAAATCCTAAAACAGACAATTCCTCCCTCGTTCTGACTCATCCTTCCCAGCCCCAGGACTCACCACCACATTTTTGGTGAACTAAGAGGAATGGAAAAGCAACAAGGATGATAACTGAGATGCAGCATGACCTAGTGGAAAGAATTTGGGCCTGGGAGTCACGGGACCTGAGTTCTAATCCTGGCTCCACCACTGTTAGCTTGTGACCATGGGCAAGGCACATCTTCTCTGTGCCTCAGTTTCCTCACCTGTAAAGTGGGGATAAAGCCTGTGAGCCCCATATGGGACAGGAACTGTGTCCAACCTAATTAGTTTTAGCCTCCCTAGTGCTTAGTACAATGCCTGGCACATAGTAAGTGCTTAACAAATGCCATTAAGAACTGTGGTATTTAAGTACTTTAAATGGCTTAACACTGTAGTAAGCCTTAGGGTAGATACAGGATGATCAGTTTGGACACAGACCCCGTCCCACATGAGCCTCAGAGTCGCTGTAGGAGGGAGTAAGACGTAATCCCCATTTAAAAGATGAGGCAACTAAAAATGAGGCACAGAGAAATTAAGAGGAAACTGTACAGATGGCAATAGACTCTGTAGGTTGTTGCTGCCACCAATCATCAAAGGAAAATCACAGGAGGTGAGTATAGGGGTTTACTCTTTGACCTTTTCACCCAACTCTATGATGTAGTCATTTCCAAACACCAGAGAAGACAGGATACCTTGGGAGGAACGTCTGTTTTATTAAGTGAAGTGGCATGACCTAGTGGAAAGAACACCCGTCTGGGAGTCAGACGACCTGGATTCTAATGCCGCTGTGCCACTTACCTGCTGTGTGACCTTGGGCAAGTTACTTCACTTCTCTAGGATTCAGTTCCCTCGTGCAAAATGGGTATTCAATTCCTGTTCTCCCTCCTACTTAGACTGGGAACCCTATATGGGACTTTTTCAAGGTATTTGCTAAGCAGTTAAAATGTGCCAGGCACTGTTCAAAGTGCTTGGGTAGATATAAAGTAATCAGATTGAACACAGTCCCTGCCCCACACGGGGCTCATAGTTTCAATCCCCATTTTACAGATGGGGAGTGACAGAGAAGTGAAGGGACTTGCCCAGGATCACACAGCAGACAAGTAGCAAAATTGGGATTAGAACTGAGGTCCTCTTACTCCTAGGTCTAGGCTCTTTCCACAAAGCAGAACTGCTTCTTGTACCTGCTCCAGAATTTAGTTCAGTGTTTGACACGTAGTAAGCGTTTAACACATATCATCATCATCATCATCATCATCATCATCATCAATACAGTTTGACGCAACAGCTGCATCAAGAACGGGGGTGACTTTCCCCTCTTTTCAGGAGTTTGGCAAATTGCTGGGGTGGCTGTAATTTGTTTATAATTAGTCAATGGAAAAAGAAAAGTAAGAATAATTATTATGCACATTAGCAGAGATAATTGCCTAGTCCCACACTTGCCCATTTGCACATCTATTTTTGTCTTCAGATAATAAAACAGAAAAGCAAACATTGCAAGGTGATTTTCCTGTTCATTCTCAATTTTGTTGTAATGCTGATTTTTGTTATGGCAATGAACTTACTAAGGTATATCTGGGAGGAGGATAGAGCAATTTAGTTTCACTAGGACCATAGGCTTCTGTTCAGTCTTTATCATCCTCCTCCTCAACAGTGATATTTATTGAGGTCCCACAGAGGGCAGAACACTTTACTACAGAAGCAGCCTTGTCTAGTAAATAGAGCAAATGCCTGGGAATGAGAAGGACCTGGGTTCTAATTTCGGCTCTGCCACTCATCTGCTCTGTGACTTCGGGCAAGTCACTTCACCTCCTTGTGCCTCAGTTCCCTCAGATGTAAAATGGGGATTAAGACTGCGAGCCCTATCGTGGGACAGGGACTGTGTCCATCCCATTTATCTTGTATCTACCCAAGCGCCTAGAATGGTACCGGGCACATAGCGCTTAACAAATACCATCAAAAACAAACAAACCAACAAAATACAGGCCATCCTATTTTCTCTTCCACACTTAATTTAGAAAGCAGACGTCATCAAATACCACTGTCCCTTCTAATTGGTTCCCTACAAGGGACACTAATTCTAACACTGACAGTGATGCTGCTCTCACCCCATCTTTCTTGTCCTAAACAAGCTCTGGGATCAGATAGGGAGCTGGAGCTGGTCTGGGGGTGGGCAGAACCCCACTTTCCAGCCTGTCAATCAGATTTCTGGAGTGCTTACTGTGTGCAGAGCACTGTACTAAGCGCTTAGGGAGAGAACGATGTAAGAGACACATTCTCTGCCCACAAAGAGTTTACGATCTAGAGGGGTTGAAATCAGAGCACTGGGGAGCATTGGAGCATTGCACCATTGGGTCTGAGCTGGAAGCAGAAGGCTTGGAGATCCCAGTCAGTCAGTTGTATTTATTGAGCGCTTACTGTGTACAGAACACTGTACTGAGTCCATGGGAGAGTACAATATAACACTAAACAGACACACTTCCCTGCCCACACAAGCTAACTCCCCTTTCCATTAGCTTTTCCCTCGGTCAAGGCATCTGGATCTATACTGAAATTCCCTCCTGGCCAAAGTGGTTCTGAGAAGACCCAGGCTATTCCACATCCCCTGTCCTCCAAATCAGATAGCCGAAAGCCCCCCGAAGTTTGGTTGTCTCAGTTGCTTCATCTGTAAAATGGGGATTACGACTCTGATCCCTGTGTTGGCCAAGGACTGTGTCCAATCTGATTAGCTTGTTTCGACCCTACCTCTTAGTGTTTGACACATAGTAAGCGCTTAACAAATACTATTATTATGAAATCAGGGATCCTCGATGGTTGATCGCTTAACAGAAGGAGGGGCCAAAGAGGATCACAGTAGCCCTCACCAACTTCCTGTTGTCGCTGTCGAAGACAGGGATGGGCCGAGTAGACTGAAGGTCTCTCCAGCGGAGACGTTGCTTATCGTCAGTGGTATTTATTGAGCACTTACCGTGTGCAGAGCACTGTAGTAGGTGCTTGGGAGAGTACAATACGGCAGAGTGGGCTTGCAAGTTCCCTGCCCACGAAGAGTTTACAATTTAGAGATGAACTGCTTATCGTTGTATTGCACTCTCCCAAGTGCTTAGTACAGTGCTCAATACATTTCAGTGAGATTAGTGAAAGAACAAAGCTGGAACAAAGACATAGTGTTTAATTTCAGGACCAGTCTAGTGATTCAGTGTTAAGGAGAGTGAACTGTCTAGGTGGAGCTGGGAGCAAAATGTATTGCACTGTAAATTCTAGGCCTGTTCCTGGAGGAATTACAGGCCTCCATAAAAAAGAGGCAATAGGGAAAGAAAGACAAGAACTTCACTGTTAAGCAACTGAGTCCCTAAATAGGATAGAAAATGTCCCTCAGTAATCTAGGCAGTGAGAGCCAGGCAGCGCCAGTTTTTGCAAAGGGTTTGTGTGTGTGTGTGTGTGTGTGTGTGTGTGTGTTGGGGGGTATATTTTGGGGAGTTAGTGTTGTCTAGCCCAGAAAAGATGGTGAGTTCTGTTTGCCCCTTAATCACTTAACTTCAAAGCTGGATCTCTTCTAGCCATAGTAATGACATCAGGAATGTGGATAGTCCTTTGATTTCATTGCTAATCTCGTTTCGTCCTCAGAGCAGCTCAGTGAGTTTTGGAGAAGCAAGTATTGTTAGCCTCATTTTACGGATAAGGGAAGTGAGGCTCAGAGAGGGAAAGTGACTTGCCCGAGGCCCCACAGCAAGCCAAGTAGTGAAACTCAGGCTCTCTGGCTCCCAGCCCCAAGCCCTTTCCACTAGCTCGTGCCAGCTTTCCATGCTGCCATGATGTACTTGAGGAAATCATATTTGTAACCGAGACCTAAAACAATAATTTCACCTCAATTATCCAAGTAGTTCAGGCAAAAGCCCCAGACGAAACAGACCTTCGCCTGAATCGTCCAGACAACTGAAGTCAAAGTGCAATTGTGGGATGTGAATCATTTGCTAGTTGAAACCCAGCCTGACGTGACGGTTTCTCTCTCTGCATCCTAGGGATCACACGGCTAAGAAGCAGTGTGGCGGAGTGGAAAGAGCACGGACTTGGGCAAGTCGCTGAACTTCTCTGTGGCTCAATTTCCTCATCTGTAAAATGGGGATTCAGCACCTGTCTTCCCTCCCATTTAGACTGTGAGCCCCATGTGGGATCGGGACTCTGCCCAGCTTATCTTGTGTCTATTCCAGCAGTGAACACGTAAGGCTAGGCACATAGTAAGCACTTAACTAGTACAATTATTATTATCATTATTACTACTTTCTGGGAGGTGAGGGTCAACAAGAGGGAATCGATCAATGGTATTTATTGAGCACTTTTTCGTGGCAAAGCACTGTGCTAACAGTGATATAGGGAAAGAAGTCATTTGACTTCATTGTCATCACTGTTGGTGTTCGATGAGTATCTCCCGAGTGTTTAGCGCTGTTCTAGATGCTTGGGAGAAAACAGCACTCAAATGACTGTGTGTGGTGGGATGGGACTAAAGTCACCGTAGTATTTGTTAAGCATTTACTATGAGCCAAGCACTCTACTAAACGCTGGGGTAGATGCATGATAATTAGGTCCCACATGAGGCTCTCAGCCTAAGTAGTAGGGACAACAGGATTGAATCCCCATTTTACAGATGACAGAACTGAGACAAAGAGCTGTTTAGTGACTTGCCCAAGGTCACACAGCAGGTAAGTGACAGAGCCTGGATTAAAACCTAGGTCCTCTGACTCCCAGGCCCGTGCTCTTTCCCTTGGACCACACTGTTCCTCTAAAGACAGGTTAAAAAGGTAGAGTCCTCTCAGATGAACCCGAGCTTTAAAGTTTAGGATTGAAAGGGCAGTCCTGCCTTATAGCCCTCTAGACAGTGAGCTGCTTGTTGGCAGGGAAAGTATCTACCGACTTTGTTGTATTATATTCTCCCAGGCGTTTAGTACAGTGCTCTGCACGCAGCAGATGCTCAATAAATGATTGAGCCCAGGAGGTCCTCAATAAATTTGGTTGTATTGTGCTCTCATTGAATACCAATAGTGATGATAATGAAGTCAAGTTTCTTCTTTCCCTGTATCATTGTTAAATTCCCAAGCACTTAGTCCAGTGTTTTGCCACAGGTAAATGTTCAATAAATGCCACTGATCAATCGACAGGGCAAATTGAATGGGTTTGTTGATCATCCCTGCTGAACTTGAATTTATCACTGGTGTTTCCTGAACACTTTGCGCAGGGCACTGTACTGAAGCCTTGGGAGAGCGTGCTAACTTCATGGAGTCTGATGAAATGAGGCAAAGAGGTTAGGGGGCTTCTGGGGTGGTGGGAGAGGAGCTGTATTTGCAATGCCAGCAGAAGGTTTTGCCCGAACAGAATCGACAAAGTTCCTCTGTTTCCCAAAGACCAAAGAGTAGCCACAAGACAGCGCTGCAAAGGACACGATGTCTGCCATGGTGATTCCAGACCGGAGGGGAGACATCCTGCTGGAGAACAATCAATCGATGAATCAGTCGATATGGTGTAATGTTATCGTTATATTGCACTCTCCCAAGCGCTCGGTACAGTGCTTCGCACACGATAAGTGCTCAATAAATACTATCGAATGAATAAATGAATAATGAACCCTTACTGTGGCGGAGCACCGTATCGAGCATCTGGGAGGATACAGTATAACAGAGTTTGTAGAGACATTTCCTGTTCACAATAAGGAGAAGCAGCATGACCAAGTGGAAAGAGCAGAGGCCTGGGAGTCAGAGGACCTGGGTTCTGATCCCAGTTCTGCCAAATGCTTGCAGTGTGACCTTGGGCAAGTCCCTTAACGTTTCTCTGCCTCAGTTCTCCTGTTCTCCCTCCTTCTTAGACTGTGAGCTCTATGCGGGACAGGGACTGTGTCTGACCTAATTAACCTGTATCTACCCCAGCACTCAGAACAGTGTTTGACACATAGTAAGCCCTTAACAAATCCCATACGAAAAAATAAGCTTACAGTCTAAAGCAAGGATAGTGTCTACCAATCTTGTGGTAGTCTAATAAGTAGTTAGTACAGTGGTCTACACGGAGTGAGTGCTCAGTAAATGCCACTGATTGGTCTTCAAAACCCCACGTGTTATTGCAGGAAAGTTTGCTACATTTACAATCTACTTTGGTTTATTTTTGGTTTAGATTTTCACCTCCTGGGCCAGTCAGTGGAGGAGGGAAGGGGCAGGGATGTGAGCAGTGGTTTGGTACATCGGCATGGGTATATCTGGAGGAAAGATGGGAAAGGGAGAGTGATTTCCTTTCTCACCCTAATTCACAGGGACTCACAGACCCAATTTCTCTCTCTGTGACTGTCCATTTGAGTCCTGGAGCCAGAAGGCAGCAAGGAATTCCCCTTTCCCGCTAACCCCCCCCCCCCCCCCCCCCCCGATCCAGTCGCTAACACCACTCCAACAGCCATGAGCTGAGGCTTTTGGGAGATAGAAGGGGCAAACAAGCTTCACTGGGCCCTTCTGACCACACGTGGTCTTATTTCCCTCCAGACTGCAACTGCATATGTCTGGTTAGGCGACCACTATTGGCACATTTCCAAACATAAAAACATAAACTCCCCCAAATGTTTAAGAAGCTGCTGCTTTAAGAAGGAGCATGGCCTTATGGAAAGAGCATGGGTCTGGAAGTCAGAGGGCTTGGGCTTTAATCCCAGCTCTACCCTCTGCCTGCTATGTGAGCTTGGGCAATTCACCTCTCCATGCCTCAGGTACCTCATCTGTAAAATGGGGATTAAGACTGGAAACCCCCTCTGGGTCAGGGACTGTGTCCAACCTAATTGTCTTGTATCTACTCCAGTGCACTTAGTACAGTCTCTGGCACATAGTATGTGCTTAACAAATGCCATAAAAAATGTGGTGGCCTTTTTAGAGAAGAAACATGGTCTGATGGCTAGAACACTGGTTTGCACCTCAAAAGATATGGGTTCGATTTTTCAACTCAGTTGTGCGGTGACCGAGCCACTCTGTCTACTTCTGGGCCTGTCTCCTCCTCCCGTGAAATGGGGTCGCAGCAACTGGGAGTCTCTGGGAAGATGCTTTGAGATCCTCAGAAAAAGCCCCAAGCCATTATGTTCATTTCTTATGGCACGGGAGATAAAAGTTATATTTGCCAAACAGGAAATTTGCTCTCCCAATGGGTCAATATCACATTTTCTTTCCGTGAAACCACCTCAGTGGTCTGTGACTGGGGCTGCATGGGAATGGGGGGAGGAATTGCTGATGATTCAGTAAGTTCATTAGCTAATTCCCTAAAGACCCCTATAGGGTTGTCATTTGGATCCTCTCTAAGTGGTCCCTATCCTGTTATTTTGAGAGCAGTCATCACGACACCGTCTTCATGACTTGCTAATTGTGCCAGCCTTCATTCTCAACTCTAGTTAAAGGCAAATTTGGGGCTGTTCAGAACTTTACCGATTTCAAACCAACCTTGATTTCCTGAGTACTTGGAGTGAGTCTGGGGCTTGGAAATCCGGATCCCGGGGCCCTTCCCCCAGGGTGATGATTGAGCCAGTCACTGGGAGGAAGTCACCTCAGTGTTGTGAGCCTCAGTTTCCCCACCCATTCATTGCACAATTAATTACTGAAGTAGTGGCCTAGTGGAAAGGGTACGGACCTGGGAGTCAGAGGATCTGGGTTTTAATCCCAGTTCCCTACTTGGTGACCTAGAATGAGTTACCTAATTTCTCTTTGCTTCAGTTTCCTCATCTGCAAAATGGGGATTCATTACCTGTCCTCCCTCCTCCTGAGGCTGTGAGCAACCTGACCATTGTATATCTATGGTGCTTAGCATTTAGTAAGCACGTAACAAATACAGTTATGATTCATTGGGATTGTTAATACTAACTGGTAAAGATCGGGAGCTACAGCTCTTCCAGCATTGATTGGCAGGAAGCTGCTCCGGTCCTCTGCTTCGACTGGCTGGAGGGGGGTCTATAATCAATAAATTAAAAGAAGGAATGTGGCTTAGTGGATAGAGCATGGACCTGGGAGTCAGAAGGACCTGGGTTCTAATCCTGGCTCTGCCACTTGTCTGCTGTGGGACCTTGGGCAAGTCATTTTACTTCACGGTGCCTCCATTACCTCGTCTGAAAAATGGGGATTAAGGCTGTGAGCCCCATGGGGGACAGGGGTGGCGTGCAAACTTCTTAGCTTCTATCCACCCCAGCGCTTAGTACTCTACCGGGCAGTCAGTCAGTCGTATTTATTGAGAGCTTAATGTGTGCAGAGCACTGTACTAAGCACTTGAGAGAGTACTGTATAACAATATAACAGTCACTTTCCCTGCCTATAGCGATCTTAGAGCAAGGGGTTAACAGATATCATAAAAAACCCCAGTGATATTTATTGAGCTCCTACTGTGTCCCGATACTGTACTAAGCTTGACTTGGCAGAGTACAATATAACAGATTTAGTTCCCTGTCCGTGAGGGGGTTTCAGTCGAGAAGGAGAGCAGGGGAAAGCTGATAATTTATACTCCAAGCTGCAGAATAAATTTAATCTCTTACGCCCCTTTCCCCAAGTTTGTTTTTTCCGGAAACTATTTGTTCTGACCCTTCACCCAGATGAAGATGTTGGTTTGCATTGCACTGTGTTTGCCAATTCCTTTTCCCAAGGGCCCCTACACCATCAGAGGCCAGTATCTTAGCTAATTCCTGACCCAAGTCCTAAACAAAAAGGGAAGAACCGTGTAGTGTGGCTTGGAGCCATTTATTGTCTTTAGAAGGCGGCGTCGGTAACCCAAATTGCATGAAAGTTTTTCTTTCATCTTCCCCAGCAGAAAAGGGTATTTAATAATGCTGGGAAAGCATTAGTATAGCAGCGAGTGATAAGAACAACAATTGTTAGTTATAGTAATAGCCTGCTGTCTTCCTCTTAATGTACCATACTTCAGCAAACACCAAAATTATTGCAAAGTACTTGGTGAAGAACAGAGCCTGCTTTTATCTCTGGGCTGCTTTCCCCTGCTAAGTAGATGAGATTTTCCCTTCTAGAAGCGCCACTCTGTATGGCGTTTTGGAAAGGATTTTGCCTCTTGCTGAGCCTATCGTTTCTTGGGGTCTTTGAGCAGGTGTAAATGACCACATGCTCTAGTTAATTCCAGAAATGCGTGTGTTCACAGACCTGGATAGCCAAAGTCCATGTGGATACATTTCCTCTATCCCTAAAGCTCACTGTGGGCAGGGAACACATCTGCCAGCTCTGTTATATTGTCCTCTCCCAAGTGCTCAGTACAGTGCTCTGCACACAAAAGTGTTCAATAAACACCACTGGTGATGATTACCTCTCATTAGAGACTCTCCAAGGACTTGAGTGGATTCTTCGGGAGTTGGTCAGGACAGTTTTAAAGTGCGCGGATTGTGTAGGAGGGCCAGGACGAGAGCTCTGTTTCTGAAGAAACCCACGGGGACCTTCAAAATGCGGTAAGTTCCTTGTGGACGGGGGCCGTGCTTTCTGAGTGAGGGGCTCACATTCTTAATCTCCACTGACTGAGGCCCATAGACGTTAAGCCACTTGTCCAAGGTCACGGAGCACATGCGGGGGAGCCGGGGTTAGGACCCAGTTTCTTCTCACTCCCGGGCCCACGTTCTATCCACTAAGCCTGTCCACTTACTGATACTAATTTGTTGGAAAAGAATAGGGGCGGGGGAGGTGGTACCGAGGGAATTAATTTTGAAAAATCCCTTGTCCATCATCTAGAGTCCAATGTTGATCGGCACCTACAGTGAAGTATAAGCTTGCCATCTGTGGGGACTGACTGAAACAGCACCGCATCTCTGAGCAGTTTGAAGTCTCTGCAGCCTCCTAGTGGATTCTTTGCCTCGCGTCCCTCTAGAAGCAGGCGTGCTCTCCGAGAACTTGGACTTATTGGGAGAGTTCCCCTCGACATTGCACTTACACCTTGATCCTCAGGGAAAGCCCACGGATTCAAAACTCCGGAGCAGAAATAAGGGGTTTGAAAGCACCTTTTCCCATTCGTCCAGTTTCCCCGAGTCCCCCGCTACTTACGTACCCCAGTCAAAGGAGAAGCAGCGTGGCCCAGGGGACAGAGCGTGGGTCTGGGAGTCGGAGGACCTGGGTCCTGAGCCCGGCCCTGCCACTCGGCTGCTATGTGACCATGGGCCAGACTCTCCTCTGAGCCTCAGTTGCCTCACCTGTAAAATGAGGGTTAAGACTGTGAGCCCCAGGTAGGACGGGGAATGTGGCCAATCTGATTAACTTGTATCTCCCCTAATGGTTAGAACAGTGCTTGGCACGTAGTAAGTGCTTAACAGGTGCGATTCTTTATCATTATTATTATTATTATTAATAATAAAAACATACATTAAAAAAATCCCGGGTACTATCTAAATCCCTTACACCTCACTACCCCCAGCCTAACTTAGTCCTGGGTCATTTTCCCTTTTCCCCACGTTCTCCCAAAGAAACGCTGGATTCAGATAATGAAATGCTGCTGTGAGACGCTGTGCAATTTAAGGCCCGAATAGTCAAATAGCCCAGAGGATCAGAAACCGAGGACTCAATCATCAATCGACCAGTAGCGCTTCCTGAGCGACTACTGCGAGCAGAGCACTGCACCGAATCCTCGGGATGGTACCCTAGAAGACACAAACCCTGTCCTCCAGGAGTTTGCAATCTAACGGAGTTGACGATCTTCTCTAAAAGTCTTTTAGTTGTCCTAGTACAGGAAAACTGAGGAATCTGCTTGAACCCTTGCACTACGCATCGCGTCTTTACTCTTATCTCACTGTCTTTATCTTCCTACACTTTAACACACAGTCGGGAGGCAGGGCAGAATTATGTCTCCATTTTACAGCTGCAGGGACCAAGGCCTCGTGAATCTGGGGCTGATGATAAGGTCGCGGCTGTCTTTCTTGTGCTTGGTTCACAACTGGTCTTTTCTACCTCTCTAAATCAATTCTGCAAACAGTCTTTCTCCCCCGGCGGCAAAAATACGTCCCGATCCCGGGGATCGGTGAAGAATTCGGATTTCAGGCATAATGACTCTGGAAATCACCCTGGCAAAAAACATAGCGGTGGCCCGATCTTTCTTGAAAGTTGTCTTAAATTCTGAATTCACCTTATTATCTAGGCTACGGAATCCTATTCTTATTTTTACCCTCCACTATCTTTTCGATGTAGAGTCAAACTCTCCTCCGGATGGAGGGGACATGGGAAATGGCTTTTAGGGGTGGGCAAACCCGAAGAACCCCCAACTCCAGTACCATCATCCCAATTTGGGGGATTCCGGTGGTTCGTAGAGAAGCGACGTGGCCCAGTGGATAGAGCACGGGCTTACGAGCCAGAAGGTCATGGGTTTCCTCCTGGCTCCGCCACGCGTCTGCTGCGCGACCTTGGACGAGTCACTTTACTTCTCCGTGACTCAGTTATCTCGTCTGTAAAATGAGGATTAAGACTGTCAGCCCCACGTGGGACACCTTGATTACCTCGTATCTACCCCAGCGCTCAGCTTGGTACACAGTAAGTCCTTAAATACCATTATTATTATTATCGTCGTCATTCTCCGTGCCTCGGTTGCCTCATCAGTAAAATGGGCAGTAAGACTGTGAGCCCCACGTAGGACACCTTGGTCGCCTCGTATCTATTTTAGTACAGCGCATAGTAAGCGCTTAAGTACCATAAAGGTCGTTATTATTCTCCTGACTCGTCACTTCATCTATAAAATGGGGGCGAAGACGGTGCCCAACTCGAGTAGATTGCAGCTACCCCAGCGCTTAGTACAGTGCCTGGCGCATCGTGAGTGCTCAGCAGATACCACCGAGTTCTAACTGGCGACCCTCCTGATGGAGGGGGTGGGGGAAATATCTCAGCTGACCGAAGGCGGGTCCCTTCGACCTTTCCGGGAGAAGGGAACCCCGGCTGATGCGTTTAGCCGAGCGCTTAGCGGAGTGACGGCTTTCTCAATCGGTCGCTTCTCTCAGCCCGGTCGGCTCTTGTCCTTTTTGAGTCCTCTTTGCTTTCCCTTAGAGGGGGAGCGGCCTACGGGGGAGCTGGGCCAGGAGTGGGCGATGCGGGGGGGGGGGCCCGGAGCTGCTGTTTTTCTCAATGAAAGTGTCTGCCCCGCCCTCCGTGCTCGGCGGGCTCCCCCCATTGGCTGGCGGGGAAGCCCCCCCCCCCTCCCCCCCCATCGCCTGGATGCTGGACACTAGTTGGAACCTGCAAAGCCCCCGCCCCCTCCCCTCGCCCCCTCCCCTTCCCCTCCTCCCCTTTCCCCTTCTCCCCTTCTCCCCCTTTCCCTCCTCCCCCTTTCCCTCTCCCCCTTCTCCCCTGCTCTCTCCCCCTCCTCTCTCCCCCTTCTCCCCTTCTTCCCTTTCCCTCTGTCTCCCTTCCCCTCTCTCCAAATTTCCCTCTCCCCCTTCCCGTCGCTCCCCCTTTCCCTCTTCCCCTTCTTCCCTTCTCTCCCGCTTTCCCTCTTCCCCTTCTCCCCCTTTCCCTCTCCCCCTTCTCCCCTGCTCTCTCCCCCTCCTCTCTCCCCCTTCTCCCCTTCTTCCCTTTCCCTCTGTCTCCCTTCCCTCTCTCCAAATTTCCCTCTCCCCCTTCCCGTCGCTCCCCCTTTCCCTCTTCCCCTTCTTCCCTTCTCTCCCGCTTTCCCTCTTCCCCTTCTCCCCCTTTCCCTCTCCCCCTTCTCCCCTGCTCTCTCCCCCTACTCTCTCCTCCTTCTCCCCTTCTTCCCTTCCCCTCTCTCTCCCTTCCCCTCTCTCCAAATTTCCCTCTCTCCAAATTTCCCTCTGCCCCTTTCCCTTCTACCCTTCTCTCCCTCTCCCCCCCCTTCCCCTCTCTTTCCCTTCCCCTCTCTCTCCCTTCCCCTTTCTCCCCCCTCCCCTCTCTACCCCTTCCCCTCTCTCCACCCCTTCCCCTCTCTCCCCCTTTCTCTTTTCTCCTTCCCCCCCCCTTCCTCCTCTCCCACTTTCCCTCTATCCCCTTCTCCCCTTCTCCTCCTCCTCTCTCTCCCCCTTCCCTCTCTCCCCCTTCCCTCTCTCTCCCCCTTCCCTCTCTCTCCCCCTTCCCTCTCTCTCCCCCTTCCCTCTCTCTCCCCCTTTCCTCTCTCCCCTCCCCTCTCCCGCCTCCCCCCTCCCCTCTCCCCTCTCCCCCTCCCCGTCCCCCCCCGCGCCCAGCCAGCTGCGAGCGGCGGCGGCGGCGACGACGGCGGCGGCGGCGGCGGCGGCGGGCCGGGCAGATGCGACCCGGCGGCTCCCAGGGACGGCGGCGGTGGCAGTTGCGGTGGCATCAGCCGGAGCCGGCATCTCCTACCTCCGCCTCCCGGCCGGTGCCCGGGTCCTGAGAACGGAGCGGGAGCATCCCCTTCCCGGACCCTCCAGCCGCCCCCTCTCCCCGGCCCGGGACCGGCCCCAAGGACCGGCCCCGCAGCACGGACCAGTCCCAAGGACCAGCCCCAAGACCAGCCCAGACCGGCCCCAGGACCAGCCCAGTCCAGCCTCAGAACCAGTCCAGTCCGACGACCAGCCTCAGAACCAGCCCAGCCCCAGGACCAGCGCGGTCCGACCCAGGACCAGCCCGAGGACCAGCCTCAGGACCAGCCCAGTCCAGCCTCAGAACCAGCCCGAGGACCGGCCCGGTCCAGCCCCAGGACCGGCCCCTCCAGCGAGCCAGAAGGGAGGAGGGCGGGGGGCTCGGGCGGGCCAAGCGGGGGCTGCGGTCACCTCTCCGGGCCCCCCGAAGTTGGGCCGCCCCTGGACTCGACGGCTCGGACAGGGGCGGCGGGACCCCCCGGGTTCCCGCCCGGGACCTCTGCTCCGCCCCCCGCCCCGCGGAAGAGGAGGAGGGGGACGGCAGGGGCGACCCCGAAGTTTCCAGGGAGCCGAAGGCCGGGGTGGGGAGGAGAGCGAGTTGGTCCGCCCCGGGTCCAGCTGTCCGGCCGGGGTCTCGGGACCCTGTCGCTGGTCGGGCGGGGCGCTTGGCGCAAAGTGAGTGTCCAGGGGGGCGGACCCCCCCCCTCCCCCCCACCCGCGCGAACACCCACCCGCGCACTTGGACGTCGTCGTCCCTCTTCGGACCCGGGATGGGGGCCCCCCGGCCGGTCCCGCTCCTGCTCCTGCTGCTGCCGCCGGTCCTGGGGCTCCCTCCCGGCCCGAGGTCCGGACCCCCGGGCCGCCCCCCGCCGCCGCCCCCGCTCAGCTACTCCCGCCTGCAGAGGAAGAGCCTGGCCGTGGACTTCATCGTGCCTTCGCTCTTCCGCGTCTACGCGCGGGAACTGCTGCTGTCGGCGTCCGAGGCCGGCCTCCCTTCTCCCTCCGGCCTCCCTTCCGCCTCCGGCCTCCCCTCCTCAGCCGGCCTCCCGTCCGCCCCCGGCCTCCGCGCCTCGTCCCGCTGCTCCCTGGTGCTGGAGTGCGGGGCGCTGGCGGGGCAGGTGCGGGGCGGGCCGGCGGGGGCCCGGGCCCGGCCCCTGGCCAGGGTGCTGAAGGCGGGCTCGGTGCGCAAACTGCGCCGGGCCAAGCAGCTGGTCCTGGAGGTGGGCGAGGAGGCCGTCCGCCACGGTTGCCCCTGGAGCCGCCCCGGGCCCCGCCAGGAGGCCCGGGAGGCCCAGGAGGCCCGGGAGGCCCGGGAGGCCCAGGAGGCCCGGGCCGGGGGAGGCCAGCTGGAGTTCGACCTGACGGAGCCGTTCGGCTGGTGGGTCGGCCGCGGCGAGGGCCGGCTGCGCATCCGCCTGATGCCCGAGAGGAAGGCGTCCGTCCTGGGCCGGGAAGGCAGCTTGGCGCGGGCCATCCGAGCCGCGCGGCCCCGCCTGCTCTTCCACCTCGGCGGACAGGGTGAGCGGCGGGGGGGCCGCGAGGGGCTTCCTCCGGCGTCCCTCCTCCCGTCCTCCCGTCCCCCCGCACCCACAGACCCCCGCCACCGAACCTCTCCCCTCTCCCCGTCTCCCCCCGCCTGCCTCCACCCTACCCGTCTCCCCCGTCTGCCTTCCCCCGCCTGCCTCGACTCTTCCTGTCTGCCCCCGCCTGCCTCGACTCTACCTGCCTCCCCACGTCTGCCTCCCCACATCTGCCTCCCCCCACCTGCCTCCTCTCCACCTGCCTTCCCCCTACCTGCCTTCCCCCTACCTGCCTTCCCCCTACCTGCCTCCCCCCTTCCTGCCTTCCCCCTACCTGCCTTCCCCCTACCTGCCTTCCCCCTTCCTGCCTTCCCCCTACCTGCCTTCCCCCTACCTGCCTTCCCCCTTCCTGCCTTCCCCCTACCTGCCTTCCCCCTTCCTGCCTTCCCCCTACCTGCCTTCCCCCTTCCTGCCTTCCCCCTACCTGCCTTCCCCCTACCTGCCTTCCCCCTTCCTGCCTTCCCCCTACCTGCCTTCCCCCTACCTGCCTTCCCCCTCCTGCCTTCCCCCTACCTGCCTTCCCCCTTCCTGCCTTCCCCCTTCCTGCCTTCCCCCTACCTGCCTTCCCCCTACCTGCCTTCCCCCTTACCTGCCTTCCCCCTTACCTGCCTCCCCCCCACCTACCTCACCCCACCTGCCTCCTCCCCACCTGCCTCCCTCGTACCTGAGCCACCTGCCTTCTCTCTGTCTTCCCCCTACCTGTCTTCCCCCCACCTACCTGCCCCCGCTCCCCACCCAGCCTCACTTCCCAGATAGAGAACGATCTCCCCCTGTCCACCCCCCACCCCCAGACTGCGGGGACTTGGGCATTCGGCCTTTGGGAGGTAGTCACTCCAGCGGGGAGAGGAGCTTCCCGCTCCCTGGCTCTGCCCGGAGGCGGGAGTGGCTCCTTTCCGGTACCCTCCAAGATGACACCTCCGCTCCAGGGAAGCGCAGAGACTTAATCCCAGCTCTTAAAATCACTCTTCAGACTCCCTCACTTCGCCCCGGCCCTGCCCGCCCCCTGCAGCCCGCACCCCGATTTCGAGGGCTGTGTTGGATTTTCCCGGGGTTCAGATTAGAGAAGCCCTCCCCCCCCCCCCCAACCCCGCCGCCCCCCACGGCCCACAACCCACAAGCGGTCAGTGTTGGGTCTGCCTCTCCCCCCCACGCATCTATCCTCTCCCCTCCCTCCCGGGACTTCTCCCTCTCTTCTCCCGCATCCCGGACCCCCGAGGAAAAGCGGAGGGAAGCGAGCCGGAGACCGGACACTGGGCTTCGGGGGGTCGGGGTGGGGGCGGGAATATGGGCGTCCTCGGCTTTCTTGGCTGCCTCCGTTCCAACTCTTTCTTAACCCCAGCTCCTTCGCGGGGGTGGCGGCGGCGGCCTTCGGCGGCTGCCGCCGGCAGGCCCGGACGCTGCGGGTCTCTCCGCTGGAGGGTCCCGCGGTGCCCAGGGCCTGGTCCATTGAGTGTGCAGATCAACCGTGGGAGGGGACCACCTCCTCATTAGCCCTTCGGCCGGGAGGCTTTGCCTGGGTAGTAGTCTCAGGAGATCTGGGCGATGAGTTTCAGAAGGGGCAAGGCAACGAGGGGGGAAAAGCCCTTCTCTTGGAAATCTAGTGTCAACCCAGTCACCTTTAGTTATCTACACCCCCCCCCGGGGAAAATGGAATCCAGGTGCTCCGCTTGCTCGTCTTGGATAGCGTTCGTTCACCCTCGCAAGAGAAAGACACCTTTTGGGTTCCGACGAGAATGTCAGAAGTCTGCCTCCCTTCAGGGAAGCGGGTAAATTGAGAGGTTTGGATCGAAATCTAGATGGTGGGTTTTCTGCCCTTGAGCGGAGAGGCTCTTGGCTTTGTGGCGTTCCAAGAGAATCGACTCTGGTGCAGTGCAAAATGTTGGTACGTGATGTTGATTCTTCAGATTCCCTCGCTGTGCTCGGTGTGTCGCTCTTATGGGGTTTGAAGGGTAAGGCGATGACTTCTGGCCTGAGAAAGGGAAGTAGGAACGCGATGAGGCAAGAGAAGGGGGAGAGTCTTTGGATGGAGACCTTTTTCGATAGACCGGTGTTAAAAAAAAAAAAAAGTCAGTGTCCTCACCGATTTCTTCCACTTGGCTCCTCTAGTTTGCAATCGGTAGTGCACAGGAGGGATCCTGGCTTTCTGTCCACTCTCATTCAACCGCCTTCTCCTTCTCACTGGCACTTGCCCTAAGAGAGTCTAACCTCTCCTAACGTGAATATTATTTTTTTTTCGGGGCGATGTGTGGCCACAGAGAACCATTTATTAATCCAAGAGGAAATCGGTCTTGCATTTCAGAGTGATCTTCCTCCGCTACAGGAAGAGACTGGAGTGGATCGGAGTGAATGCAACGGGCAAGACGTTGCCGCTGGTGGGGAAAGGGAGGGGTTTTCATTCCAAGAGAGTTGTCTCTGTGAACTGAAGACTCACTCTGCCGCCTAGAGCAGGGAAGATGTATTATGAGCATCAATACTACAATGCGGTTCAGCCCAGCTGGCGGGAGTGTGACAACTCTATGCATCAGTGGCCACGTTCACAATATATGGCTCTGGAAGGGGCCAGAATATGCCAAGACATTCTGCCAGAGATTTTCGACAGTAATAGTAATGATAATAATCACAGCCGTTCATTCATTCAGTCGTATTGCGTGCTTACTGTGGGCAAAGCACTACGCTATGCACTTGGGAGAGTGCAATGTAACCATAAATAGATGCACTCCTGCCCACGACGAGCTCACAGTCTAGTTCCGAGCTTACTGTGTGCCAAGCACTGTTCTAAGCGCTGGGGTAGATACAAGGTGATCGGGTTGTCCCACGTGGGGCTCACGGTCTTAATCCCCATTTTACAGATGAGGTCACTGAGGCACAGAGAAGTTAACTGACTCGCCCAAAGTCAGACAGCTAAGTGGCAGAGCTGGGATTAGAACCCACAACCTGTGACTCCCAAGCCCGTGCTCTTTCCACTAAGCCACGGATGCACAAGGACACCATCCTTCCTTCTTGGTAGGGAGATTGAGGGCGTTTCCTCCTTTGTCTCCCTTCTCCTTCTTCACCCCTCATTCTCCTCAACCCTCCCTGCATCCTCAAGCAAGAGAGAGGTCTCATTTTTCTTTAATGGTGACTGTTAAGTGCTTACTCTGTGCCAGGTACCGCACTAAGCGGTGGGATAGATTCGAGATAATCAGGTTGGGCCCAGTCCGTGTCCCGCACGGTCCTCACTGTTTTAATCCCCGTTTTACAGACGAGATAACTGAAGTACAGAGAAGTTAAGTGACTTGTCCACAGTCACACAGCAGACAAGTGGCAGAGCTGGGATTGGAACACGGGTCCTTCTGCCTCCCGGGCCGGGGCTGTATCCCCTAGGCTGCACTGCTTCCACTGGAGCCTAAAGAAGTGAAGCAGCCGGCTGGAGATGAGTTGCAAAAACTAGAAGAAGTTCAAAAAAGAGTAACACTGATGGGTAGGAAATATTGATATAGATGATAAATATGTATTGCTGATCTAAGAAGAGAGCAAAGGGGTGTCTTGGGAACAAACTACAAATCCCTGCCTAAGTGAATCAGGAGGGTAAATATTTAGTGTGGTTCTTGGCAATAATGGGATGAGATATAGAGTTCTGAGCTGGAGGCTCCTAGGATCTGGTCTTCCAAGAGGGGTGGAAATGTGCTTAATTTTTTAAAATTGTTGTTTAGTCTGGAAAAAACTTGTACATAATGAAGAGTCACAAGGCTTGGGAGATCACATACTTGAGGTTTCTTGAGAAATTGTCTAAAAATAGTCAGTGTTCTTTAGGTGCCGAATTGTACTTTTCAAGTGCTTGGCACCGTGCTCTGCACACGGTAAGCGCTCAATAAATACGATTGAATGAATAAATGAATGAAAAGTGTGTCCTCGAGCTACTTTATCATTACCCAGAATGCATCTGGCGATTCATTCATTCGATCGTATTTATTGAGCGCTTACTCTGTGCAGAGCACTGTACTAAGTGCTTGGAACGTACAGTTTGGCCACGGAAAGAGACAATCCCTGCCCAACAACGGGCTCACGGTCTGGCATCCATTGCTACGGCTCCTTTCTGGACGTGGAGGATCCACGGTTTTTTCTGGTGCTTTTAGAAGAGGAATAGCAATCCTCAAAGAGGGAAAGTAACAGCTGAGAAGGTTTAGAAACAGAACCCAGTTTCAATTCTTTGACTTAGTTTACTGGACCTTCCTGGAAAGCCCCTCACAAGACAAAGTGTTTTCCTTCCTAATTTTAAGAGACAGCCCCAGTTTGACCTTGCTGGCTGAAAATGACTGTAATCTGAGGGCAAAAATGCGGAGGGAGAGGTAGGACAAAAGGAAAAAAAAGGATGAGTGATGGTGGGACGTGGAGGTCCTCACAAGGAAAATAAATGACAAATAACCTGAGTCTGTTAGTGAAGGAGACGGAGAGCTCCTTGCCGAGATGGAGAGTTGACAAGTACTTGACGGATATTCTCCTTGGCTGGGTTGTGTTGAGAGCAGCCTGAAATATAGGGCCAACTGTCTCACACCTTCTCAGCACACAGGATCTCCCATGCTGCTTTTGACCTCAAATTTAGGCCAGGGCTTTGGTCAGATACTAAGAGCATCATGGAACACTCCCCTTCTCACCCAGAGTGTCATTCTAGCGTGGCGTAGTGCCTAGAGCACAGGCCTGGGAGTCAGAAGGCCATGGGTTCTAATCCCAGCTCCGCCACTTGCCTGCTACGTGACCTGGGCCGAGTCACTTCCCTTCTCTGTACTTAATAATAATAATAATAATGGTGGTATCTGTTAAGCGCTTACTATGTGCCGAGCACTGTTCTAAGCGCTGGGGTAGACACAAGGGAATCAGGTTGTCCCACGTGGGGCTCACAGGCTAAATCCCCATTTTACAGATGAGGTAACTGAGGCACCGAGAAGTTAAGTGACTTGCCCAAAGTCACACAGCTGACAAATGGCCGAGCCGGGATTTGAACCCGTGACCTCTGACTCCAAAGCCCGGGCTCTTTCCACTGAGCCACGCTGCTACTTCAATTACCTCATCTATAAAATGGGACTTGAGACTGGGAGCCCCATGTGAGACAGGGCCTGTGCCCAACCCAATTTGTTTGTATCCACCCCAGCACTTGACGAATGCCATAATTATCATTATTATTATTATTATTTCTCAAAGCCGAAAGCTTCCTTAGTGTTATTTGGACCGGGAAGTGCGAGATCTTGGTAATAGAGTGGCTGATCCTCCCCTTCAGAGGCTCCTGAGGGTTAGAGGACCCAAAGTCTAGGGACTCCTGGAAGGAGAAACAACTCCCTGTGCCCATTCTCACACTACCACCCTCCCTGTTTTTCCCCACAGGCCCTCAGAGAGTAACCTCTTATAATTATTGCAGTATTTGTGAAGTATTTGCTCTGTGCCAAGCACTGTACTAAGTACTGGGATAGAGACAGATAACCGGGTCAGACACAGTCCATGTCCCACAAGGGGTTGACTGTCTCAGTAAGGATGACAAATGGGTATCGAATCCCCACTTTGCAGATGAAGAAACTGATGCACAGAGCAGCCAAGTGACTTGCCCAAGGTGACACAGCAGACAAGTGGCAAAGCTGGGAGTAGAACTCAGGTCCTTTGGCTTCCAGCCTGTGCTCTTTACACTGCTTTGTAAAAGGCGAGGGCCTCATTCTCTCCCCTGATTTTTCCTCCTTTTAAACCCACTTTCCCCCAGTGCAGGTGGTAGATGCAGTTCATTCAGCATTGTATTGTGAATTGCCAATCATTTTTGTTAGTCGCCGCTTAGCCATCACCTCTCTATGAGGACCAGGCTATTGTTAGTCCCACGCAGGAGATAAAGGCAGGGGAAATGAGGAGGGAAGGTAGCTGGGCCGGAGTCAAACCTAGCCAGACCACACTATTGCAGAAAAAAGAGCCCCTAGGCTTCTGAGACCCAACAACGGGTGGTTTAGCCTCCATTGCCTGGGGGTTTTTTTGTTGTTTTTTGGTATTTGTAAAGCATTTACAATGTACCGGACACTGTGCTAAGCTTTGGGGAAGATCCAAACTAATCAGGTTGGACCCAATCCATGTCCCATATGGGGCTCACAGTCGTAATCCTCAAGCACCGCATTAAACAAAGGGATAGAGGTTAGACACAGTCCCTATCCCACATGGGGCTCGTAGTCCAAGTAGGAGCTCACAGCATTAATCCCCGTGAGGAGGCAGCGTGGCTCAGTGGAAAGAGCCTGGGCTTTGGAGTCAGAGGTCATGAGTTCGACTCCCGGCTCTGCCACTCGTCGGCAGTGTGACTGTGGGCGGGTCACTTCACTTCTCTGTGCCTCAGTTACCTCCTCTGTAAAATGGGGATTAACTGTGAGCCTGCCTCACGTGGGACGAACTGATGACCCTGTATCTCCCCCAGCGCTTAGAACGGTGCTCTGCACATAGTAAGCGCTTAACAAATGCCAACATTATTTTTATTATTTTACAGATGAGGTAAGTGAGAATCAGAGAAGTGACTTGCCCAGGGTCACACAGCAGCCAAGTAGCGGAGCCGGAATTAGAACCCAGGTCCTTCTGATTCCCAGGCCCCGGCTCTATCCACACCACCATGCCGCCTGTCCGTTTACTTCTGTCAACACAGAAATGACTCACGGTCCCTTACCGAGTTAACGGTGGGATTCTGAATTTTAAAAAAGGGGGTGATGCGAGAGGGAAATGAGTCATTATCTTGGTGAGGGTGGGGGGAGGTCAAGATGTTTTCCTTCATGAAAGAGATTTTGGATGGTAATTGTTTTCTGGGTGTTTTTTTTTTTTTTTAATAAATGCAGCCGCATAACTTAGCCCTGATTACAAACTTGGCCATTTCAGATCTGTGGGCATCCCATGGGATATCAGCAAGGCTGTGGACCAGGCAGGGGAGGGAGCAGGCCGCCTCGGAGCCTCACGGGGGGCGTTCCAGAAAGCAAATGGGCCCAGAACGGAGAGCTTCCGCCGTGGACACCACTTGGTTGATTAAAGTGACTCTGTTCCTTGTCTTTCTGGCATCAACACATTTGGAGAATAACAGAGGCATAACCGCAGTCTGGCCGGGGTAGCAGATGTCTGGTCAGAGAGGGGAGGGGGGCTCGTGGGCTTGACGTGCACCAACAGCTGCCTGCTGCCATCGATATCCTCCTGCCCCCTCAACCCCTCTACCCCCAGAGTCCCCATGGGGTCCTCCCCATCCAACTTGGGCCTTGGTGTTATTCCTCAGGACTGGAAAGAACAGGGATTTAGGAGACTGGAGGAAGGAGTGGGCCCTCGTCCTCCCCCACCATGGAGTTAGTTACCGTCACCTAACCAGGACAGATCAGGGCAGTGCTGAAACCAGCCCCGATGAAGTGCAGTGGGGCATTTGGGGCATTCATTCATTCAGTCGTATTTATTGAGCGCTTACTGTTTGCAGAGCATTGTACTAAGCACCTGGGAGAGCACAATACAAAAAAAAAAAAACCAGACACGTTCCCTGCCCACAGTGAGCTTACATTCTAGAAAAAAATTTATTTCTCTGACGGAGAATCGAACCTGGGCCGCAGGTGAGAGTAGCATGTCTTCACCACCACCGGGCACCAGAATGGTCTAGCACAACCTTGGATAGAAAGCCTCTAGACTGTAAGCGTGCTGTGGGCAGGGAACATGTCTACCAACTCTTGTATTGTACTCTCCCAAGCTCTTAATGCGGTGTTCTGAACAAAGTAAGCACCCAATCAGTTGTGATGTTTTTTAAGTGATCACCATGTTCCAGACACTGTACTAAGCGCTGGGGTAGGTAAAGGATCATCAGATCCCACGTGAGACTTACGGTCTAAGTAGGAGGGAGAGCAGATCCCTGACTTAATAATAATAATGGTGTTCGTTAAGTGCTTACTATGTGTCAAGCACTGTTCTAAGAGCTGGGGTAGATGGAAGGTAATCAGGTTAGACACACCCCATCCCCTACAGGGCTCACAATTTCAATTCCCATTTGCAGTTGAGGGAGCTGAGGCCTAGAGAAGTGAAGTGGCTCAGTGGAAAGAGCATGGGCTTTGGAGTCAGAGGTCATGGGTTCGAATCCCGGCTCGGCCACTCGTCAGCTGTGTGACTTTGGGCAAGTCACTTAACTTCTCGGTGCCTCAGTTACCTCATCTGTAAAATGGGGATTAAGACTGTGAGCCCCAAGTGGGACAGCCTGATTCCCCTGTGTCTACCCCAGCGCTTAGAACAGTGCTCGGCACATAGTAAGCGCTTAACAAATACCAACATTATTATTACTAAGTGACTTGCCTGAGGTCACACATCAGATAAGTGGCAGAGTTGGGATCAGAACCCAGGTCCTGTGGCTTCCAGGCCCATGCTCTCTCCACCAGGCCACGCTGCTTCTCTACACACCACTGATTGTTGAAGTTTTGCCACCCCCCTTCCCTCTCCCAGAAAAGAAAATTCAGTGACTGCCTGGACAATATGGTCTAAAAATATTACCGTTCTCACGGCTCCCTTTCTATTTCCCATCTTCTTACCGATACCCAAGTAAATGCATCGCTGACAGATTCTGCCAGGCGCTGCTTATCCTCCCTTGGTTTATTGTTCTGGAGGACAGTGGAAGGAGTGGGAAGTGGGTGAGGGTGGGGTTGGAACTGAGAAATGACAGTGAGAGGGTCAATGCACGTTTTGGGAGGCAGAGGAGAACTTCTGAGGACCTAATCATTTTTTGTGGTATTTTTTAAGCACTTGCTCTCTGTCAAGTGCTGTTCTAAGCTCATGACACATCAGGTTGGACACCATCCCTGTTCCACATGTGATTCACAGTCAAAGTAGGAGGAAGAACAGGTATGGAATCCCCATTTTACAGTTGAGGAAATTGAGGCACGGAGAAGTTAAGTGATTTACCCAAAGTCACACAGCCACATGTCTGCTGGAACCCAGGCCCTCTGACTCCCAGGCTCACGCTCTTTCCCATAGGCCACGCTGCTTTCCTTTGAAAACCATTTGCGAGGCCGATTAACCTCAGTCTATCCTGGGTGTGGCTTTGGATGCTGTGGGAATTCTTGGAACTTCATTTTCATTAGAAATCAGGTTCTCTTGTACAGTGAAGGACCTACACATGGCGTTCTCAACTGGGCTCAGAAAAGCAGAACTTCAGATGTGTCACACTATTCATAATTATTTCAGTAGTAACTGGCCAGATAATTGTCACTGGGGCCTGGAGGAAACTCTTTCTTTCAGGATGTGTGTGGTATAACAATTATAGTGTGTGTATGCTATTGTGTGACCTTGGGCAAGTCACTTGACTTCTCTGTCCCTCAGGGAGTTCCTCTCTGTAAAATGGGGACTAAGACTGTGAGCTCCTTGTGAGACAGTGACCATGTCCAACCTGATTAGCCTGTACCTACTCCAGTGCTTAGTTCAGGCCGTGGCACATAGTGAGCACTTAACAAATATCATTTTAAAAAAGCCAAAGCTAGGCCCTGGTTTGGAAATCCTCCAGTGAGTCAGCTCCGGTGTCCAGTTTGCTTAGCTTGGAAGTTCCACTCTGCTTCAGTGGACCCCCTCTCCCCTCGGTTCTGACAGGCAAGTCCACTTCCAGACTGATGAAAGCTGGCAGTTGGTTCATGGAATAGATGCCCCCTGAAGAGAAAAAGCCAGTCCTCTCTAGCCAAGTCCAGTGGGCATTTTCAGAGAGAGGTGGATGAGAGCAAACGATTCCGAGGGAACCTTCTAGCTAGAACGGGCAGGGTGACAGCAGTTCCACTCTTCATTTGGCTACTGGCTAGGTCGGAATGTCTCTGCCGCTGAGCATGGCGGGTTCAGGTTCTCCTTCCAAGGGGAGGGCTGAATGGCCATGCCAATGCCGGGGGACTTTTGCCTTACTGTCATTCGGTCATTCGATAGTATTTATTAAGTGCTTATTGTGTGCAGAGAACTGTACTAAGCACTTAAAAGAGTACAATATAACACACATTCCCTGCCGACAATGACCTCACAGTCTATAGGCGGAGATAGACGTTAATATAAATAAATTACAGATATGTATATAAGTGCTGTGGGGCTGGGAAAGGAGATGAATAAAGGGAGCAAGTCAGGGTGATGCAGAAAGGAGGTGAAGAAAAAGAATAGAGGGCTTAGTCAGGGAAGGCCTCTTGGAGGAGATGTACCTTCAATAAGGCTTTGAAGAGGATTGGGTCACTGAAGGCGGGAACGGTGACCTCTGCCTTCAGGGAGAACTGAATAAACATCGGAGGCCACTGTGAAGCAGCAGATTCAGACTTGAGAAGACCGTCAAAAGCACGGGCATCCAAGGAAGATGGTCTGTGGATGTGATGTTTGTTAAGATCTGTCCTGCTGGTTTGCTAATTGTGAGGATTTGGGGTCAGCAAAGGTGTCTGGGGCTCACCAGGAGCCAGTTCCGGCTTCTTTCCGCCCACATGCCGTTCTAGATGAGCTCTGTTCTAGCCACGGGAGCAGGCCCTGGTCATGCTATTTCCCTCTGTTCTCTGACCCAGTACAATGACCTAGACAGAAAGAGAGATGCCAGGAGGGTGATGACCATGGGGCTGGCTGGGTTTTGTGTCTTAATGCCCTGCTGCTGCTCTGATCTTATCCTCGTCTTTGTCCTTACCAGGCCTTGTTCTTAATGCAACTAATGAGAAATTGAAAATGAAGTGTAAAAACTGATAACCCCACACAAGACTGTTGCCAGTCTGTCTTCTATCACCTCCTGAAAGTTACCTGTTCATTAAATACAAGAAAGCATAACCTTTTTTTGGTGGTATTTAAGTGCTTACTATGTGCCAGGTCCTGTTCGAAGCACTGAGATAGATACAAAGTCATCGGGCTGAGCACAGTCCATGTCCCACATGGGGCTCGCAGCCTTAATGCCCATTTTACAGATGAGGTAAATGAGGTACAGAGAAGTTAAATAACTTGCCCAAGGTCACGATGCAGACAAATGGTGGTCACAATTAGAACCCGGATCCTTCTGGCTAACTCTCTCCATTGATTTAGATGATGCTGGGTTTTTGCCTGCCCAGAAAGCAAAAGATCCTTTCCAAAGCTGGGACAGAGGAATCGACCTTTTCCTGAAGAAATTCCTTGGATGTATGTCTCAAATTATTCCCAATATTCTGCCTTGCTTCACACTTGTATTACGGTCATGTCTAAGTGTTCATTACACGATTTGAAAAGAACACGGTAGGAATGCATGGGAAGTCTTCCAACGGCACAAGTCTGTTCTGGGTATAATGCAATTCCCAAGTTGACATAAGCCGGTTCAGCATGGGAAGAGCAGTGGGGCACAGTGGTCAAGGAGTGAGGCTGCCTTGCTTCCCAACCTGTGCCTTATTACCGTTTCTGGACTATTCAGTTCAGGTTTTGGGGGTGGGGGGAGGGTTTCCACTTTTTAAAGTGGTGTTTTTAAAGGGGTGTTAAAGCATTCTGTTAGCCCTGGACTCAATCCTATAAGAATTTAGCACTGAGTCCTAGAGGAAAGAACATGGGCTTGAAAGTCAGGAGACCTGGTTCTCACCCCATCTACACCACTTGCCCGCGGCGTGACCTTGGGCAAGTCACACGGCCTCTCCGTGCTTCATTTTCCTCATCTGTAAAATGGAAATTCAATACCAGTTCTCCTTCCCCTTTAGACTGTGAACTTCCATGTGGAACAAGGACTACATCTGGTTTGATTAGCTTGTATCTATCCCACTGCTTATTACGGTGTTCGTTGGGCACATAATAAGCCCTTTACAAGTATTATTATTATTACTGCATTATTTTAAAAATATTATAGTGGTATCTTTGAACCCACTAATTCCTATTACTACAATACCATTTTCCTATAACATGAGGTTCCTCGAGAACACAACCCCTGTGTTATAGCAGAAATGATTGTATTTAAAACAACCTTTTGTTTGATTAAACTCCAACCTATTTCCTCTAGGACTGTTCATTTCCTTCCTTCTCTGTAGTTTCCACCCTTCAGATATGATGCAGAGAGCATCTCTGTCTAGTTGAGGACCCCGTTCTTCCCCCTTTCCCCATGGGGGGTAGATTAAGAGTGATTGAATAATATCTCTCAGCTGCCATGGAAAAAAATCCCCACCAATCTTAATGTGGTGGGAAATGTAAATAGCAACGCTTTCCCGAGAGAGGACAAGGTGTAAGGAAAATAGCAGAGTGGTAATTCCAAGACATCTGCTGATAACTGAGGCTGTAGACAGGGTGCTTTCTTTCTGCAGCGGAACTGGAGATCGGGGGCTCTGAAGTCTCGTACTTCTACTCTGCAGGGCCAAGGGGAGTTCTGCATCGCCACAGCTGTGCAGCCATTTTACCCCCCAAAAAGAGACAGCTTTGAGGCCCTTGAGACCAAACCAGGACCAAGGAGGTCTTGAAGAAGCCACAGTTTCCTGGTCACCAAACTGGGGGTGTCCTGGTATAGGGAACCCCCTAGATCCACCTCTGCATCACACAGAAACTCCTTACCAGTGATTTTAAAGCACTCAATCAGCTTGCCCTGTTCTACCTCTCCTCACTGATCTCCTACTACAGCCCTGTCCACCCACTCTGCTCCGCTAGCACCAGGGTACTCACTGTGCCCTGATCTTGTCTATCTTTCTGCTGACTCCTTTTCCACATCCTCTCTCTGACCTGAAACTCCCTCTCCTTCCATATATGCCAATCCGCCACACTCCCCACCTTAAAAGCTTTATTAAGGCCTCATCTCCTCCAGGAGGCCTTCTCCAATTAAGTCCTCTTTTCTCCAGCTCCCTCTCCCTTCGGCATCATCCTTGCACTTGGATTTGTGACCTTTTGGGCATTTGATATCGACCCCGCTCTCAACCCCTCAGTACCTTTGTACATATCTTTAAATTATGTATTATAAATGACTTATTTATATCCATGTCTGTCTCTCCCGCTAGACCGTTAGCTCGTTGTGGGGTGGGAACGTAGATATAAGGTAGATACAAGCTAATCAGGTTGTTCCACGTGGGGCTCACAGTCAGTCCTCATTTTACAGATGAGGTAACTGAGGCTCAGAAAAGTTAAGTGACTTGCCCAAAGTCACATAATTGACAAGCGGCGGAGCCGGGATTAGAAGCCTCGACCTCTGACTCCCAAGCCCATGCTCTCTCCACTGAGACACACTGCTTCTACCCTCCCAAGTGCTTACTATAGTGCACATAGAAAGTGCTCAGTAAATACCATTGGTGGATCTTGGATCACTCCAAAGCTCCTCCAAGATTCAATCAGGACTCCTGGTGAGGTCTCAGAATGACTTGGCCTCCTAGATGTTTTCTGGATCTACAATTTGGGTGGGATCCCAAGTCCCACCCTTCCTTTTCTCTCTACGCATGGGCAGGTTTGGTTGAGCAGGGGCTCCCTGTAAACATTTCTGGCCCAGGATGAATCCTAGGTACCTCCATTCCCTCCCCTCCAATTTCTCCTAGATGTATGAGCTGATGGTGGCCACTGGTACCAAGACTCCCGGCTACGGTGACAAGGCTGTGATAAATTGATACTCAGTTCTGTTAGGTGTTTTCACCCATGCATATTGGAAAGATTTAGGTGAGGTTCTTTTAACCAAGCACTTCTGCCTGGAAACAGTGCAATTCAACAGTGTTGCATTATTGGTTATATTGCACTCCTCCAAGTGCTTAGTACAGTGCTCTGCACACAGTAAGCACTCAGTTAATACAATTCAATGAATTAATGAATGGTCTGAGCCAGACCGTCCAGGTGGTGAGTATTACAATATGACCTTTTCTTAATGAGGGTTCTGCAAGAATGCACTCCTGGGTTATTAGCAAACGGTGTATTCTTCTTTTCCCTAACAATGATAATAGTAATTAATAATCATAATTAAAGTAATGATTTGTTAAGGGCTTACGATGTGCAAAGTGCCAGAGTAGATCTAATATAAGTAGATTGGTAACAGTCTCTGACCCACATGGGGCTGAAAATTTCAGGGGGATGGAGAACGGATATTTTAGCATTGAGGAAACTGAGGCATAGAGAAATTAAGTAACTTGCCCAAGGACACACATCGGGCAAGGGTCAGGGCCAGAATCAGAAACCAGTTCCTCTGACTCTTGGGCTTTACAGGAAGATGGATTGTTTTGAGCTTCATCTCTTCTCCTAGCCAAGGGGCTTCAAGAATTGAAATAGACCAGTGATAGGCATCTGGAGGGTGGAGAAGCTAAAGGCCCAGATAATCAATTGCCCAAAAATGGAGTTGGCGGCACTTGTTGATTTCTAAGAGTCACCAGGGCCGGGACAGAGATGGCGAAATTTCCAGGCTAGGAATGTTGTACCTTTTATTCTGTTGAGCCTGCTAGAGAATGTCCCATCAAGTAACTTCCCTGCCTTCCCACCTTTTCTATAGATTGGTCAAGGAGGAGCTTAAGATGGATGACAAGTGGCAGAGTAGGCTGTCTCCTTCTTCCCCAAACCAGAAGTAAGATGGTGTCTTGTCACCACAAGCCAAGTGGCCATGATGACTACACTCCCAGCTTGGGTAGCAGCCGCTGATCGGAGCAGTTAATTCCCACCCCTGAAGCCACTGGGATCAGTGGTGGATTGAGGGCCGTCTAGATGAATTGCCACTACGAAGTGTAAACAGAGCATTCGACTGCTGCTTTCAGTAAAAGCCATATCACGTGACACTGTTCTGGGGTGGATGACTAGGTGTATAACATGAAAAAAGGAGGAACTGATCCTCTGATAGACTTGATTCTGGTTGGGCTTGTATCAGGTTTAGTCTCCACGTCGTAAAGCAGGATGTGGGGACTTTGAAGAGGATCCTGCAGGAAAGAGCGGCATGATTAAAGCGATGGAAAACAGTCCTCTGAGGAAAAGTCAAGGGTTGGAATTATTTAGCCAAGAGAAGAGCGGAGCTAAGTGGTGAGTTGATGGATGTCTTCATGCATATGAAGGTTTTGATTAATTGTTCTCCATCTCTGCAGAGGATTAAACGGAGGAAATTGGTTTTTCCTGCCATGAGGGAGTTTGATCAGACCTGGGGAGGACCTTTGCTTTTGAAACTGGGAACGGACTGCCAAGAGATACTGCAAGGTTCTCTACCGGTGGAGATATCTGGGGGAGAAAAAAAAGGACACTCGTCTGGTTCAGCCATTCACCTGCCTGGAAGATAAGAGGTTGGCTCAGGAGACCAGAGGCCTTTTGAGTTCTGTCCTCTGCAATTGATGATGATGATGATAATCAAAATCAATCAATGCTATTTAATGAATGCTCACTGTGTAGAGTACTGTACTAAGCATTTGGGAGTGTACAGTATAACTAAATTACCACACAGATTCCCTGCCCATAATGAGCTTACAGCCTAGAGGGAGCTTAATGGTATGGATTATGGTATTTGTTATAAACGCTTACTACGTGCCAAACACTCTACTGAGCGCTAGTGTAAATTCAAAATAATCTGATGGGACACAGTCCCTGAAACAGATGAGGCTCACAGTCTAGATAAGAGGGACTAGGATTTAACCCCCATTTTAAATACCATAAAAGTAATAATTATGGTATTTGTTAAGGAAACTGAGGCTCAGAGAAGTTAAGTGACTTGCCCAAGGTCACCCAGCGGACATGTTGCGGAGCTCCGATTAGAACCCAGGACCTCTGACTCCCAGGCCTGTGGGAGTTCCACTAAGCCATGCTGCTTTTCTCAATGAATTCCCATCAGATGGACAAATATAAAAGACTCCGGAATTGTTTGGGGGGATATGAATCAGAGATGAGAGCAAAGCAGCTGTTTCCTGCCCTCTACAATATGTCCAGACGAATCCCCATCAGTAGAGGTGACACTCCCAGCATAGCCAGCTGTTCTGGCCTGTCTGGCGAGAGAAAGTGACAGTTTCCATACTCAGCCACTTGCCGGCCAGAATTAGGAATGATACCTTCGGCAAGTCACCTTGGATTCAGAATGGCAGGTGTGTCGATAATAAGAATAATAATAATGATATTTGTTAAGCGCTTACTATGTGCCAAGCACTGTTTTAAACGGCGGGGTAGATACAGGGTAATCAGGTTGTCCCACGTGGGGCTCACACTTTTTTAATCCCCATTTTACAGATGAGGTAACTGAGGCACAGAGAAGCTAAGTGACTTGCCCACGGTCACACAGCAGACAAGTGGCAGAGCTGGGATTAGAATCCACGTCCTCTGACTCCCAAGCACGTGCTTTTTTCACTAGGCCACATTTACTATCTTGATTCTTACAATCACCGTTTGACTGACTGTGAGCTCCTTTTTTATGGTATTTTTAAGTACTTACAGTGTGCCAGGTAATGTACTAAGTCCTGGAATAGATACAACAGCATGGCTCAGTGGAAAGAGCATGGGCTTGGGAGTCAGAGGTCATGGGTTCGAATCCCAGCTCCGCCACTTGTCAGCTGTGTGATTGTGGGCAAGTCACAACTTCTCTGGGCCTCAGTTCCCTCATCTGTAAAATGGGGTTGAAGACTGCGAGCCTCACGTGGGACAACCTGATGACCCTATATCTACCCCAGCGCTTAGAACAGTGCTCTGCACATAGTAAGCACTTAACAAGTACATTATTATACAAGCT